>NC_022026.1:54213017-54226331 GCF_000317375.1 Microtus ochrogaster
AGAGCTAGTTCCAGGACAGGCTCCAAAACCACAGAGAAACCCTGTCTCGAAAAACCAAAAAAAAAAAAAAATTTATAAAAGAGGAAGGAAGAGGGAAAAAGAGGGCAATAAAATTCATGTGAGCTGAAAGCAGAAAGTGGAAGGATGGAAACACACGAGGGACAAGGAGTGGGAGAGGGCAGTTGAAGAAGTGAATTAATAGGACAAAGTATGATAAGAGACGTTCATGTGAAAGTGCCATAATAAAACCCAAAGTTTATATGCTAACTTCAGAAATGATTAACAATAGGTTGGTGATATTTTTATTAAATTATTTTCACAAACCTAAGATCCCAGAAATGAGATGTGATAGTGTTTTCCTTTAATCCCCATATTGAGGGAGTGGAGGCAGTAGAATCAGGAGTTTGAGTTTAAGGCCATCCTGGGTTCATGAGATCCTGTCTCAAAACAAACAAGCAATAAACAAACAAACAAAACCCCAAACAAAACACTGAATGAAAAGAGAATGAAGGGAAAATTGAAGTAGAATAAGATAGAAAAGACCAATTATTAGATACTGATTT
The DNA here is from genome assembly GCF_000317375.1 of Microtus ochrogaster. NCBI lineage: Eukaryota > Metazoa > Chordata > Mammalia > Rodentia > Cricetidae > Microtus > Microtus ochrogaster. The sequence continues at coordinate 54,213,581 of NC_022026.1, forward strand.
ATTAATTTGTTTAGTGATTTACTTAAAGCATTGTTTGTACTGCCGATTTGCCAAGCATGAGATCTCAGAATGAGGTCTGGAGAAATAGCTGAAGCATTTGGGAAGTTGCCCTACATCCTGCTGCTGGTTATGTAAGCTTCTGTAAAATCTCTCTTCCTCTTACCTTGTGGTTTTCAGAGTATAAAATGAGAATTCAAACTGAACCCTATACCAAGGCCTTTGAGGAGCTATCCTGGAGTCAGGTCTACCCATGGCAATTGCCTCCCACTCTCAATGGTGTCGGAGTATTTATTCCAGAGAGACTCCTGCAACAAAATGAAAGAAGGAAGCAAAGGCGGTGCAAGCTTTTCCCAGGTCTCACATCTTGTCTATAAATGATTAAGAAGACAACAATTACAAACTAAAGTGTGTATTTCTGTATAGAAAATTCAAGAAATGAATCATGCATTTGACCCACAAAATGCCATAGACACAAAGACATGCTGTGACATTCTGAATTTTAAAACCTAACAGACCAAAAAAAAAAAAAGTAAGGGCTGGGGTAGCTCAGTGACAGAGTATGTGTCTCACATACATGAGGGTCTAGGTTTCATACATAGGCACTGTAAAACAAAACACCTTTCTTGTTTCGCACAGAAATATCATTGACCATCACTTTCATAGGCATGAATAAGCCTGGACTCTGTCATATCTGGAGACTGACCTTTAGTTGTCTGTGCTGGCTGATACACACATGGAGCTTGAACAGAAAAGAGTTAAAGTATCAGACCGAAGGTTAAAGGATTCAAGCCAAAAGCCTCAGCAAGATTATTTCAACCAGTGGGGAGCAAAACCATTGTCACAAATATTTACCTTTCATGAAAATTAAGGCTTGAAAGAATGTAGTCTCATAAATATTTTCTGGTTTCCCCATTCGGAAAATGCCTTCTGTGCCTGGGTAAGCACACTAACTAAACAGTATGACTAGTGCTAACCACACAGCAAAGCAAAGTGTTCTTTATATAAGTTTTATTTAACTAGGTTAAAATTTCATTTTGTTTTGAAAATTACATTTATTATTTTTTTGTTGGGAAGGGAGGCACACCCGTGACATGGGATTAGTGTGGAAGTCAGAGTACAACTTGCAGAAGCCAGTTCTCTTCTACCATGTGGGGACTGGGGACTCAAACTCAAGTTGTCAGATTGCACGGCAAGTGCCTTTACTAGCTGAGTCGTCTCGCTAGCCTGCATGCTTGATTTTTAAGATTTATTTTTGTTTTTTTATTTCTGTGTGTTTCCTAACAGAAATAAATGTTGCCATTGGGGAAGGTATGTTTAGGTGCCCATGGAGGACAGAAGGCGGCACTAGATCTTCTAGAGACTGAGTTACAGGCAGCTGTGAGCCACCTGATACGGGTGCTGGGAACTAAAACCAAGTCCTCTGCAAGAGCAGCAAGCACTGTTGATTGCTGAGTCATCTCTACAATGGTTGTTTAAAAAATGTTAACATTTCCCCAAAACAATGAATGCAAACTGTATGCGTTAAACGGGAAAATGACAACATAATCTTATTTTTTTCTCTCTGAATTTAAGGGCTCTGGACTATATTTTTACACTCAAATAAATAGGTACTACTTGGGATAACCAGATGGCTCAGTTGGCTAAAGGTGCCAGCTTGCTGGCTGTCAAACCTGATAACTTGACTGTCATCCTTGGGATCCACATGTGAAAGGAGGGATCCAATTTTTAAGAGCTGTCCTCTAACCTCTACACAAACATGTGCATATGAACCAATATGTAGCCATGTTCAGAGCTTGTATGTGTTGTTAACATGTACATTTGTGCTGCCATGTGACAGTATTTGTAATTTGCACACATGTGACCATAGGTATAAGTACTAATATGGTCATGTTCAGGTCTTTCATGTGTGTCAACACATGTATATGCATGACATGTGACCATGTTCTGACATGTTTGCATGTCAATTCAGGCACTGAACTAACATGTGACCACCACACTTGGAGCTTGGTCTCCTGTCAAGACATTTGTATGTACTGACATATGATCACTCTCAGAACATTCATGTGTACCAAAATGTGCTTATGCAATAAACGTGACCATGCTCATAACTTGCACATCAAATGCTAATTTAATATGTGACTGCACTCAGAACTTGTACATGTGCCCATATATTCCTTTGCTCAGAAGTAGTAATTATGCATGTAAATGCACTTGGAAATGGTAAGCATGTCAACACTGACATATGCTCTGACACTGACTATGCTTCAAAATTACATGCATGTCAAAAGGCACATATGCACGTACATGAGACAACACTGATAACATTCATGCATGGAAAATTTGCATATGTGAACTTGCTCAGAACTTTAGCTATGAAAAATGTGTATTTTCAATGTTATGTGTGCTTGGAACTTCATGTGTGTGAATGCATACAAATGTGCTGGTCTGTGACTTCCCTTGGATATTGCATATATGTCATTAAACACAAATATACTGTCATGTGTTTGCTATCGGCACTTGTACCTGTGTCAAAATGTGCATATGCACAGATATGTGACCAAACTCAGATCTTGCATCTGTGTCAATTGGCACATATGTGCTACTATGTGACTATTCTTAGAAAGAAAAACTGCATGGAAACTTAACTCTAAATGTGTCAAAGACCTCAACATAAAATCATATACACTGAATCTGATTAAAGAGTAAGTGAGGAATAGCTGTTTATCAACACAGGAAGACTTTCTGAGCAGGACATCAATAGAACAGGCACTAAGATCAACAGTGAATAAATGGAACCTCATGAAACTGAGTAGGTCCCGTATGGCAAAAGACACTATCATTCAGACAAAGCAGAAACCTAAAGAATGGGGAAAGATATTCACCAACAATTTTAGGTCTAATAGAAGGTTAATATCTTTGTTTCTTTCTTTGTGTCTTTTTCTTCCTCCCTTTCTCCCTTCTTCCATTTTTCTTTCTTCCTTTCTTTTTTTCTGTTTTTTTTTGTTTGTTTTTCTTTTGTTTTTCAAGACAGGGTTTATTTGTATCTGTCCGGGGACAAGTTCTGTAGACCAGGCTGGCCTCAAATTCACAGAGATCTGTTCACTTCTGCCTCTTGGGTGCTGGGATTAAAAGTGTGTGTCACCACCACCCAGCAAGGCTTAATTTATAAAATATATGAAGAACAATAACAACAAAAAAGAAATAAAAATTGAGGAACAGTTTTCAAAAGAGGAAATTCAAATGACTGAGAAACACTTAAAGAAATGTCCAAAATCCTTAGTCATCAGGAAAATGCAAATCAAAACTACTTGAGATTTCATCTTACACCTACCAGAATGGAAAATATCAATAATACAAATAACAGGTCATGTCAACAATGATGTGGAATGAGGGGAATACTCATCCATTTCTGATAGGACAACAAACTTGTACGGCCAAGGTGGAAACCAGTGTTTCCTCATGAAGCTTGGAATACACCAACCTCAAGATCCAACTACACTTTTTGGCATATACCCAAAGGACTCTATATCCTACTACGGAGACCCACACTCATCTCATTCATTCACGTTCATTGCTGCTGTATTTATAATAACCAGAAATGGAAAACAGCTTAAATGTCCATCAATAGATTAATCAATAAAGAAAATGTGGTATATTTATAAAATGGAATATCATTTAGCTGTTAAAAAGTCATGAAATTTTCATTTAAATGGATAATGCTAGAAAAAAATCATCCTGAGTGAGGTAAGCCAGTCTCAAAACCACAAATACTGTATGTTTTTATTTTAGATGGATGGTTACTTTTAAGCTTTTGATATGCATGTTATAGTCTGTGTGGTCGCAGATACTACGTATAGAGTAAGGGACTAGCTGGCAAGGATAGGGGCACCCAAGGCATGGGAAATAGAATATATAGTTATGGAAAGACAGCAAGGAGAGAAGAATGGGAAGATTAAATGGGAAAGGTATAAGGGAGGAAATACATGTTAGGAACAATAAACACTAAAGGCTACTTGAGGAGTCATATGGAACCTGACTTCTGTAAAATACATAACAATAAAAGTACATACATAGATGAGAGAATTTCTAATGGAGTTGCCAAATACTCAGAAAGACAATGCCCAACCAGACATCTTTTGCCACTAAGTGAAATGTCCAGTACCATGATTAGGTTACATCTAGTTGAGTGGCCCATGGAAACCAGCAAACATCTTAGGTTGTTGTAAAGGCTATCAGTTGCTCTCCCCAAACTGATAATAAGGTCCTATTGCTGAAGACATCACTTACATTTTCATTAAATAAGAAGAAGCTGAGCGAGTTCCTAACTAGAGCTTTCATCCATACTGACTAGTGTCCATGGTACTGGAAGGTACACTGCATTCTTCCATAGGAGAAAGACAGCCATCAACCCAGGTACAAACCATGAAATCTACAATAGTGACTTCACCATAAGATATACTGGTGCAACTATGGCCCAAACGTTGTGCAAGTAACCACCCCTTCTCTTATTGGATTTAAGGCCCACTAAATGAGATAGAACTCATGCCTGAAACCACTTGGGTGACCAAGAGCCTAAGACTGGATAGGCCATGGCCCTAGGGCAAAACCAAATACTTTTGTTCTGCTAAAGGCACATAGCAATAAAATGACTCCTACCTACTTTCTACTATACACATAAGTCAACATTTGGTTCAGCCATCATCAGCATCAGAGATGCTTCTCTTTGTAGTATGTGGGAACTAATGCAGAGTCCCAGAACTGGACAATGTTCAGATCATGAGAGATTTTGGATAGCTAATTGCTAAGTGGAATGTCTTCCTTAAACTCTCCACTCATGACTCAGATAGCTATGTGGAAGAGGAGGAGGAAGAAAGACTGTAAGAGCCAGAAGTGATGGATGACTCTGAAGAAACAGTGCTCTGCGGCTACAACAGGATTGATGCACATATGAATTCACAGAAAATGTGGCAGCATGCACTGGACCTGCATAGGTTCAAGCCAAAGAGGGTCCCAGCAACTTAGAGGGATATACAGAGGCTCCCACCCCTAACCAATAAGCTATCCCCATCTTGACAACCATATGCTTGCAATGGAAAACTTAGTTTTCTACAAGGAAGTTCCACTGAGTATTTAAACTATGCTAAAGGGTAGACAATATGCCTAGCAGTAGATGACCAACACAAGACAAATTCAGAGATATTTTTGTAGACTTTTTCTCTCAGTGCTTTGTCTGGGGAATTTATTTTTTACTGCTCTTTTTTTGGTATATTGTGGTTTTTAAATATGTTTTTTGTGGGTTTGTGTGTGTGTGTGTGTGTGTGTGTGTGTTGTGTCTTTTCTTTGTTTTTGTTTTGTTTTGTGGTTTTTCAAGACAGAGTTTCCCTGGGTAGCCCTGGCTGTCCTGGAACTCACTCTGTAGAGCAAGCTGGTCTCGAACACAGTAATTCACCTATGTCTGCCTCCTGAGTGCTGGGATTAAATGTATGTGCCACCACCATTACTCGGCATCTCTGTTGTTTTTTAAAATCCTGGTTTGTTTGAAATTTTGTTTGCTTTTTGATCTTAAAAAAATAAAGAATAAGAAAGGAAATGGATTTGTGTGGGTGAGGATGTTGGAAGGTTCTGTGAGGAGTTGATGGAGGGTAATCTGTGATCAGAATACATTTTATGAAAATTTTTTAAAATAAAAAGTACATATTACTAACATATGGTCATAATCATAATTGCACACTTAGGAACATGTACATTTGCTTTTATATGTGACCACGTTAAAAATTTGCATGTGTGTGGACACATGCACATGTTCTCATATGTGATCATGCTCAGAAATGCACATGTATAAATAAGTCATTTGCATGGATATGTTCCCATGCTCTGAGCTACACACATGTGAATATGTGTGTATATATATATATATATATATATGCAAGTATATTTTAATGGCAATGTCACTTACATATATGTAAGTGCATACATATGTGCAAACATGTACTGCACATGATCATGTGCATATGGGTCAATATATAACTGAAATTGTAACTTGGATAAGTGTAAACATGTGCATGTGTGATGATGACATGTACCATGCTTTAAACTACATATATGTGAATGTGTGCATATGTATTTAAACATGACTGTGTTTGGACCTTCCATATATGTCAAAATTTATATATACACATATGAATGACCAAATTCAAAATCTGTATGACTGTTTACATATGCTTTATAATGACACCTTATCACATTTAGAATTTGCACATTTGTCTAAACATACATTTATACCTACAGTTATAATGCTCATAATTTATATAACTGTCAAAATGCACTTATGTGCCAATATGTAATTTTGTTGAGAAACATATCCATGTAAACACATATTTGGAAAGACATGTATCTTAGCTTGGAACTGAATTGTGTGACTATACACTTATACATATGTGTTGACATATGACCTCATGCAGATGTCTCATGTGACTTAACAAATACATAAGAACCAATATGCATTCATTTTCACTTGCATCTGTTTCAAAATGTGCAGATGTGACTAAATGTGAACACATTTGGAACTCATGTGTGTGTCAAAATCATTCATATGTAAAAGCCTTCATAATTTACACAAATGTCGATATACACATATGTGCTGATAGTTATTATGGTAGGAAAAACACCTATATCAAAACATGTATATGTGCAGACAAGTATCAGTGCTCAAAATGTGCATATGTTAATACATGTACATTACATTTGGAAATTGCCCACATGTGATCACATGCATAAATGCTAACAAGTTGCAATAGTGGAGCTCATACCTATGTCAAGGTACATGTATGTGTGACATTTGACTATGCTCATAACTTGTATGTGCGTTAACATTTTCATATGTAAACATATGCATATATAACAACATATGACAATGCTCAAAAATTTCACATGTGTGACTATGCACATATGCACCAACATGTGACCACAATTGAAAATTGTACATATGAACATACACATATGAACTGAATATACTACACTTGGAAATTATATATACACAAGGCTGTGCATATGTGTTGTTGACAAGTGCTTAGGCACCAAGAGACTTTGAGGCGTGGGCCTGCTCTTGCTCTCCAGCCAATGAAAGACTCATATACTTTTTAATTGTGGTTGTCTGTATCTTTCTTGTATGAGTTATTACATTTTTGGACACCCATGCTGGTACCATCTCTCCAGGCTCAAGCAGACACCTATTCAAGACACTTGGTCTGTCTAGCATGGTCCAGATGTATTAATCAAATAATTAATGTTTATACAAAGTTAACATAAACTAAAATAAATGAAGAGTGTATAAATAAAAATAATTGTCATGTTATATCTGAAATAATTACTATGTTCTGCCAGAAATGAATGTTTCAAGGTGACTCTGACCCTCACCTAACTTTGATGTAAATTATAGTCTTTGTAGTTTTTGCTCGCTCTTGTTCATCAGCCAGTAAAGGACTCATATACTTTTAATTGGTTTAATCAGCATGGTTGTCTGTATCTTTCTTGAGTGGACTTTACATGTGACCATGTTCAGAATTTGCATGTTTGTGAACACACTCAAATGAGCCTGTATGTGGATGTGATATGGGAGTGATTTCTTATTAATAAAGAAACTGCCTAGACCCATTTGATAGGCCAACCCCTAGGTAGGCGGAGAAAACAGAACAGAATGCTGGGAGAAAGAAGCTGAGTAAAGGAGTCACCATGATTCTCCCACTCCAGACAGACGCAGGTTAAGATCTTTCCTGGTAAGCCAGCTTGTGGAGCTACACAGATTAATAGAAATGGGTTAGATCGATATGTAAGAGCTAGCCATTAAGAAACTGGAACTAATGGGTCAGGCAGTGTTTAAAAGAATACAGTTTCTGTGTAATTATTTCGGGGCATAAGCTAGCCTTGCAGGCGGCCGGGTACCGGGGATGCAGCCCTGCCGCTCTTATTACAACATGAATGTGCTTAGGACATGTCTAAATACATGCAATTGAGTAGATATTTGACTGTAATCAAAACCACATGCTTTTCAGTGTGCATATATGCAAGAACTTGTGAGTAGACATATAAGTCTCCTGTATTTGTGTATCAACTATAGAATTACTGATTAAATACAGAATTACCAATAACACATCAGTGTCATAGTAAGGAAAGAAATAGATGCATTTCCCCTTGTAAAAATTATGGATATGAGTTCTCTACTTCATGCTCACTGTATCTCATGTCTCATTTCTGCTTTAAGCTTCAATCTGTATCTGTCTGGATGAAGAAGGTTGTCCTGTGAATCTATCCATGTGTCTGTGTCTATGTGTCTGTCATGTGACTGTGTTTGTCAATTTCTGAGAAAGAGCGTCATTCTGTCTTTATTGAACTGCACAGAAAGAATCACATAGGGAAGTAATAGGATACTTTATGGAAATCTTTAACAGAGTTTTATGGATGGCCCCCACTGATCCAGAAAACAGTCTTTACAAACATCAACATTTATTAACTAATGACTATAAATGGATACCTTCAACCTTTATGACATATTTTAGGAGGTTGTTTTCCACCTCCGTATTTGCTGCTTTTAGCAAATGACACATTTCTTCGGGGTCAGGGTCATGGAAGAATACATAACAAGATTACAGCTATGCGTTATCTTTGGTTGTAAAGGTTGTGAAATCCAAGGCAAGTAAGTTTAGCTATTATACTGTTCTCATAAAAGCAGGTTGACCAAACAGGCTTAGTACACAGGAGGATAGCAGCCTTAAGTCTTAAGCGATCTCAAGGTGTACTCTTAACTCTGGCTAAGAGATCCAGAAAATGTTACTGTCTCCTAGAAAGTAAGAGATATTTTTCAGAACATTGCCACAATTCCTCACTTTTTTGTTTTATTAAAGAAGAAGCATGGCTATGGAGGTGGTCACTGTGAAGAGTTGGTCAAGGCATAGTGTACTGTAGGGGCAGTCTGAATCTGCATAATTTGTGGTTCTTTTGAAAAATTGGTACTTACAATTTAAGAATTCAAGGAAGAGGCTGACAAATAGAATGTCTATATCCATAAAAAAAACACATCTTATGATTTAATCATGAAAATAGAAGTGTTAAGCCACTTGGTTTTAAATACCATTTAAAGACATTTAGTTTGAAGACATAAATTTCAAGTTGTTGCAGTTTTGATAGACAGATAAGACTGTTGCTGCTGTGGCAGCGATAACTGTGGTAGCTATGATAGCTGCAACAACCATTCCAATGAATCTTTTTATACATAGATGTTTCAGGGTATAATTGAGTTGATATGTAGCAGATTCCCTGTGCCTTAGATGAGTCTTATTATCAGGAATTCATGTATGGACTTGTTGTCTAAGAATGGAAATCAGGAGATAAAAGTCACTGTGCAATGAGAAGTTTGGTAAATGGAGCAAGGATTGGAAGTGATATGTAGTTAATACATAGTTGAAATTTAGGAACATGTACCTCTTTTATTACCAGCCTATCATCTTCTGGCTCCAAGCTATCAAGGGAATAGGACTCAGACATTGGTTTTGTCCTTGAGGGAGTTTATATAAGATCACAAGTTTGGTTAAAACTTCTTGATTCTTGTAATATTTTTCTAAAGATACCAGAGTAAGATTGAGAGAAATGACTTTTTGAATCTTAAAGTATAAATTGCTTTGACACATTGGTCCTGAGAAGTTAAGATATTATAAGATATTATATTTTGTTTCAAGTATTTGTTTTTTCAGTTAAAATCAAGTTCATTCAATTATGGCTTGTTCTTGGTGGTTATAGGGAATTCCATAACAGGCATGATTTTCCCAAAGTTGACAAAAGGAGATAAATGTTTTAAACATATAAGCAGAATCATTGACTGTTTTGGGACTCCCATTACAGAGTCTACAATATATGTTTGCAAATAGCTCAAGCAGGCTCATGTGTTTGAGCAGCAGCATAGATAACCCATGAGAAGTTATCAACACAAACATGAACACATTTAAGGCAATCAAAGAAATTTATGTGGGAGTCCCCTCTGTGTTCTGTGATTACAATGAATGAATAAAGAAACTGCCTTGGCCTGTTTATAGGGCAGAACTTAGGTAGGCATGGAAGACAGAATTGAATGCTGGGAGAAAGAGGTGGATCAGAGAGATGCCATGGGGCCACTGGAGACAGACATGCTGAAACTTTGCTGGTAGGCCATGACCTTGTGTTGATGCACTGATTAAAGGAGATGGGTTCAACTAAGATGTAAGAGTTAGTCAATCAGAAGCTAGAGCTAATGGGCTGAGCAATAATTCAATGAATACAGTTTTTGTGTGATTATTTTGGGGCTGAGCAGCCAGGAATGACCATGCAGCTTCCTTGAAACAAATTGGTGCCCATGTGGCCAACTAAATGCATGTAAAACCTGAGAGGGCTTCAAACGAAATTCTAGACAAAAAATATTAGAGAGCTTAACACAGCTTCTTGCTGTTTGCTGGTGGCATGGCATAGCTCCTTTAAGAGAGGTTTTCCTGATTCAGCAGCAGCATACAAAAGCAATGCCTTTTCAAATACAGGCTTTCTGGGATGTGCTGCCAGCACCACCTCTGGCTCTTTTAGGAGGCTAAGTATTTGGATGGGTTTTGAGAGAAGCATGTTACAGCTTGCTGGCTTGCTTAATGGCAATGTGGACCAGCTGTGTGCCTGCAAGTGGGATGGTGTGTGCGTCTCTCTCAAAAGCAGCGAGCAGCTTCGCCATGTTGGAATGGGCATAGCAAGCAGAAAGTACCATATGTAGCCTACTAATGTCACATCTTAGATTCTTAATCATTTAGCATTTTAAGAAGTGCCTCTGGTCACAAAATAATTACAGATATGTAATAAAGATAAATCCATATAAGTCATAGTGTTGGATAAATGTATGTAAACTTAAAAGAGAAAAGAAAAAGAATATAGAGATTCATAAAATAAAATTAATGCTTTAAAAAAGGGTAAAGTCTTTAAATAGAGAGAGAGTACAGATAGTCATAGATTAAAAGAAGAAAAGAATGAGCCACATAAAGATGGAAAATATACAGAGACTCTGGATTATGTATATTATTGTGTTTTCTTTGAATTTTTTGACTGTGACTAGCTAAGTACAGAGAGACATTTAATTGTACTGCTAAGTTAAACCAACATAAATGTATTTTGACTTCAGAATTTGAGTCTAATCATATGTTGCTTTAGAAAAGAGGTTCTTCTTTTGTCACCACAGAGGATGAGAACCTGTGGATTCATTCCAGGCTAATATGGTTTGATGGATTGAAACCCCCTGAAAGGTTGCTGTAAACACCCCCACAAAAAATACTTTGTCCAATAAACAGCAGTAAGGAGTTTGGAGAAAAATAACTATGCCCATATTCCCAAATATTGTTTATAAATGTTTCTTTACATTTAAAGAGGGATATGCTATAGATATGGATACTTTTCATTGGTATGAATCTTGGTTTATTGATACAAATTTAAGGTCAATTTTGTTATATGTACATATATATTTGTGCTCTTGATTAAGGCATTGTGATTATGTAGCTCATTTAATAATGATATGTATAATTAAGAAATATAAGTTAATAGATAGTCATCTATAATACTCAAGTTTATAATCATGTTAGTTAGATTTTCTAGATGTACTGATATATATTTCAGATGAATAAGTATTCTTCAAATCATTCAGAGACCTTCAGAATATGGCATTTAAAATGTTTAAAAACTTAAGACTTTTCATGATAATGAGACACATCTGCTCCTGACAGCACCAAGCTACTTCAAGAGGAAGATGGGCATGAAAGAGGCTCTTTATGGAGGTTGCTAGCCATTTGGACAAGAAACAGCTCTTGCCTGGACTGCTTAACTTGACATGCAGGACCTGCAGATAAATGACTGCTGAACTTGTCTAAAGGTGAGACCATCCTTTGGGGTTCCTGCTTCATGAAAAAGTCTGCAAGACATTCTACAGGACACAGAAGAAAGTGACTGACAATCTGCAAATATAGGCAAAACTGTCTTCGAATTTTCCTGCTTCATGGAAAAGTCTGCAGGACACTATGGGCCTGTAGGCTGAATATGGATGCCCCAATGGTACAGAAGAACTTTAGTTGACTGTCCAGGTAGTGAGATTGCTCTGTCAATTCTAAAATTTTAGAAGTTGCTTGCAATGTACTTCCTGTTTACTTAGGTAATATTATATCCTTTTGGAATCTTTGATGGAGTTGAAGAATTTATAGTTATAGTTATTGCTTTCCTTAGTTATGATAAAAGATAAAGTAGATGTAAATATTATAACTGTAATTCTTGCTTGATAACTGTTTTGTTATTTAATCAGAAGAGGGGAGGTGATATGGGAGTCCATTCATTCTGTGTGCTGTGATTACCCTTAATGAATAAAGAAATTACCTTGGCCTGTTGATAGGGCTGTACTTAGGTAGGCAGGGAAGATGGAACTGAATGCTGGGAGAAAGTGGGTGGAGCAGATACCATGGAGCTACTGGACACAGATGTGCTAAAACTTTGCTGGTAGACCACTACCTCGTGGTGATGCACTGATTAACGGAGATGGGTTAAACTAAGATGTAAGAGTTAGCCAATAAGAAACTAGAGCTACCACAACCGGCAAATAAGAAGGTGAACCCAAAGACAAACATATAGGCATCCTCCTGAATATTAACCTTCATCAGGCGATGAAAGGAGACAGAGACAGAGACCCACATTGGAGCACAGGACAGAAATC
>NC_022026.1:54226729-54234779 GCF_000317375.1 Microtus ochrogaster
AATAAATAAATAAATAAATAAATAAATAAATAAATAAATAAATAAGCTAGAGCTAATGGGCTGAGCAATCATTTAATGAATAGTTTCTACGGGATTATTTTGGGGCTGAGCAGCTGGGCATGACCAAGTAGCTTCCTTGCAACAGGTAACATCAATTTGCCAAAGATCCTTAGAATGAAGACCACAGTGGTTGCCTCTTTTTGAGATGGTGGAATGCACAGATTGATGGTAGAGACAGGATCAGATCATTTAGCTTCTTGATGAAAGAAGTGACGTGAAGCAGCAGGCTGTTGAAAGGAGGGCATGACTGGTGGTCAGGATAACTTCTTTCCATGAGGTGCCAGGCAACTTACTCTACAACGGAGGCTTTGAGAGGAGGTACATGCTGATAGCAAGAAGGAGTCTGATGTGAGCAAGGAGTCTGATGTGTGAGCCAAGGTGGCTTGAAACAACAGTAGAATGTCTTGTGCCACTGAGTGAGAATGAGTTGGTAAACTGGAGGACTGATCTAGGAACTTTTTGAAGGCAGAAGGGACAGTCATAAGTTCCACCTGCTCAAACTTGTTTAGGTATATTGGGCAGAAATAACCATGTTGAAATGACTAAAGAAGGACTTAAGTGTTCATTGGATGCAGAAAATAAAAGAGGGATGTTAAAGATAAAAACAAAACAAAAAAGAGGCAAATTTAAGTTTGTGTGAGAACATTGTTGCTCCGATGCAAGAGGAGTTCATGTATGAGGCAAGGTCAAGTTAGTATCTACTTTCAGAGAGGAAAAACGATGAGAAATAGTCACACTGGGGGATTCTCAGCAAAGGGTTGAAGTCATTTGATATTGCCTAAAATCTGTTGAAAAAATTATCTCTATTTTTTGGAACAAACAATTTTAATCACTGAAGTTTAATGGAAGAACAAATCCCAAGGTATCCAAGATAGCTATATGGAACAGTAAGCTGAATTTTGTCTGAGGCAAACCATAAATGACAATTTTATAATGAAGCTTGCAAATCCTTTAAAATAAATTAGATATCAATCTTAGTATAGGAGGCTAATAAGATACCATCCATAAAGGGAAATATGTAACTAACAGGAATTTTTTTTGTCTAATAGGGTATATTGTGCCATTCACCTACCTTTTGCAGTAAGTGGGGCTATTGATTATTCATTGGAGAAGAATTTTTTCCATTGAAAATTAGATATAGGTGCTTGATTATTGAAAGTAGCTACTAAAAGGCAAATCTTTTGCCTCAGCAGGAAGCAAAGGGGAAGTAAAAAGATGACCCTTTAAGTCAATAATAATAATATCATAGTTTTGATGGACCATGGTAGGAGAGAATTCCAGGCTGAAGAGTACCGAAGGAATGAAGATGAACATTAACAGCATTGAGGTCATGTAAAAGCCTTTATTTGCCAGATGTTTTGGGAATATAAAAGATAGGTGCATTCCAGGAGTTGAAAGATGTTTCTATACGGTCTCTCTGAAGTTGTTCTTAGATTAACTGATGCACATGTTTAAGTTTGTTCCCCTTAATCAGTGACTGATCCACCCCAAAGGAAGTTTATTCGATCAAAGAAATTTGGGTAGGTATATTTCTATGGTTTCTAGGAAAGAGAATATTCAGGTATAGAGTTATCACAACCCCATTGAGACAGACACAAACGCCATTTCTCTACCACAAAGGGCAAAAGGCAAGGGTAAAATACGGGGCTGAAAAATAGCATTTTGTTTTGGAACACGTAGTGTTTCTAAACTTTGTAGGGGGCTACTTTGGCACCAACCCCTTAAATGTCTAAAACTGGGACATGATTATGCCAATTAAAAGGCCAGGATTGTTTAGCTGTAATAGACACATCATATTTTGTCTCTATAATGCCTTTTATGGGGAGATAGCTGATGGAAACTATAATATAAGATTTATCAAGCGATATTAACTCAGTCTACTCTGAGTCGGAGAAGTCAGGTTCTTGATTTTGGTAACCATAATCAAGGATCTGTCAGATTGGATCAGGAATAATAAGCAATTCTACCAACTGAATTAAAGTTGGAAGTGCGTGCAGTAGATATGAATAAACCATAATATGAACTGACCATTAAAACGTGAATCAATTACATCAGGGAAAACAAAAACTCCTTTTATAGTCCAAATTGATTTGCCTAATACCAAGCCAGGGCAGTTTGTTGGAAGGGGTTCCCATAAATTTTAGGGGAGTCTCTACCTCCTAGTTTTATGTCTTTCAATATAGATAAGTCTAATCATGAATTACTTTTGGTGGGAGTAATCTTATTGTCTTTGGATTAGGAGTGGAGCTGGGTAGAATGCTATGGAATTGGCAGTGTGCTTTGAGTCTGTTGCTTCTGCTCCCACTGCTGCTCCTGGGCCTGAGCATTGGTATTCCAAGCTGGGTTTGTACCAGGGCCTGTTTGTGTTATCATGCTGCCCCCTGGCGTTCATTCCCGCATTTCCCCAAATTGGATTGCCTTTGGCATCCATCAGCTGCTCTAGGTTACAATAACTAGCCCAGTGCTTACCCATTTAACATTTTGGGCATATTTTAAGGGGAGGGTATCAACAGATAATTTAATAATATTGAGGTTTATTAGCAAGTTTTTATTCACATTGTTTTTGGTGGTGGCCTCTTTTTCCACATTTGAAACACATAGTTTCAAGGCTGCTGCAAGAATCTGACTGAGCCTTATGAGCCTCTGTGTTAACATTTTTGCATGTTCTTATTGTGTCGGCAATAGTGTGATAAAAGAGTAGCAACTGCAGAATGAAGTTTTTTTTGTTTTGAAGTTAGAAGTTGCATTTTTATAAGCTAATGAAGAAGATAAAATGACACCAGCATCTTTGTTGTCTATCTGTCTTTCTATAGCTTGTAGTAGATGATCAACAAGGTTCATGAAGAGGTCTGAAGAGTTTTGTCTGACAGTGGAAAAGGACCTTGAAGGAGTGTAAAGATCAGGAACTATACTTATGAGGGGCTTCTGCTTTTGGTTGTGAGCCACAGGCTATATTGAGCAGTGGTAAGAACTGTTTTTATAAGGGATTATCAATCAAAAGTCCAATTTCATATGCATTTGTGATAGCATTTCTTTCCTCCAGTGGAATCGCTTTGAACCTTATTCTCCGTATAACATTTTTCAAAAAGATCTTTATATGTGGTGAATAGGAACCCTTTATATGCAGGGTTTGGTCTTACTTTTCTAATAACCGAAAGCACAATTACTAATTCTCCTGCTTGAGAATCTTTTGAATTTTGAAAAGTACTTTGTTGATGTGGATCATTTATTGTATTACCATTTTTCAGAGAACTAGGCGGTGGTGGAGTCTAGAATTTAGTAGGTGGGAGCTTTACTAGACCTTCCTTTTTATTTTGCTAAGGTTATAAGATTAGCCTAACCTCATCCAAAGGACTAAACATTTTAGTTTAACTGGTCCTACAGAGCAGTACAATTGGACAGCAACCCCACTGCCAGGATTCTGAATCAAGCATTACGTGGTCAGGATACCAGGGACAATATTATTTTTATGTTTGAGATTATTTTTTTGTTTTTATATTTATTTATTTATTATGTATACAATATTCTGTCTGTCTGTATGCCTGCAGGCCAGAAGAGGGCATCAGATCTCATTACAGATGGTTGTGGGCCACCATGTGGTTGCCGGGAATTGAACTCAGGACCTTTGGAAGAGCAGGCAGTGCTCTTAACCACTGAGCCATTTCTCCAGCCTTGAGATTATTTTTAATGACAAAATTTCTTCATTCACTTTCTTTCCTGCAAACCCTCCCCTATACCTTTCCCCACTCTTCTTCAATTTATGGCCCATTTAAAACTAAGTATTTATTACTGCATGCACATATATATGTATATACATATATATTTGTAAATATACCATATTCAGTTCATATATACAGCTGCCTGTATGGTGTTTTCTGGGCTGACTGTTTGCAATTGTATAACTAATTGGTATGCTCTTCCCTGGGGAAGGCCATTTCTCCCATTGCCAGCTTTCCTCAGTTGTCTATATAGTTCTTTGTGTAGGGGTGAGGCCTCTTGGGCTTTTCTCCACCCATTTTGGAAAATTCATTATCTTCATCTATGTTCCGCTTTGACAGAGATAATATTTTTTTAATTGCAGTCAGTAGTTTGCAAATTTGTCTTGATGACACGGGCTCAAATTCCTTTAAGTGAAGTTTTAACTGCTGTGCCTGAGGGTAGTGGTTTGAATGTACATTGTCCCTACTGGCTCATTATTTGAATGCTAGATCCCTAATTGATCGAATGCTTTTGGGAAGGATTCGAAGATGTGTCCTTGTTGGAAAAGGTGTGCCAATAGGGGTGGGCTTTGAATTTAAAAGCGCATATCCGGCCCAGTCTCACTCTTTCTGCCTCCGATTCACAGATCAGTTGGAAACTCTCAGCTATTGTGTCAATGCCATGCCTGTCTGCCTGCTCCCATGCTCCCTACCATGATGTCAATGGACTCATCTTTGGAAACTGTGAGCAAGCCTTCAATTAAAAGTTTCTTTTCCGAGTTGACTTGGTCCTTGTGTTATTTCATAGCAAGAGAACAGTAACTAAGCCAGCAGGTGTGAACTGTGGGAGGAGACAGGGAATTCCCCATTGTGGGAGCAGTTTGAAAGCTGAAATGACATGAAAGAGGTATGGGATGACTGACAGAGAGTCATGATTTTTCCTTGTGACAGAAGTCGAAACAGAAGCAAACTGGACTTGATAAGGAAAAAGAAACAAGGAAATAAAAGAGTTAGAGACTGAAGGGAGATTTGGGGGCATAGGATATGTCTTTCTGAGATCAATTTACCAGTTCTGCTGATTTGATACATACAAATTTCCTTTTTCCTTGGACTTCACTACCACTGCAGACAGATAAACTGGGAGCTTTTTGGATTTTCTCAGGCTCCTGTCACTTTTGGTGACTAAGACTTTCAAAATGTACATCCAGACTAAGTGATACATCACCAACAAGGGATCTTCCAGATATGGCTGGTTGAGTTCATTCTATACATTCTTCTCACCGAGTTCTTCAAAATGCTTCACCGGGGGCTGGAGAGATGGCTCAGCGGTTAAGAGCATTGCCTGCTCTTCCAAAGGTCCTGAGTTCAATTCCCAGCGACCACATGGTGGCTCACAACCATCTGTAAAGAGGTCTGGCGCCCTCTTCTGGCCTTCAGGCATGCAGACAGAATATTGTATACATAATAAATAAATAAATAAATTAAAAAAATGCTTCACTAAGGAATTTAAGATTTTTCACATGGGGAACAAAAATGCACGGATTATATGCATTAGTAATTAACTCTAAGTTCCCCTAATACATTGGTGTTGCATTAAGGAAATAAATAATAACACGTTCCCTTGAAATCATCTAACCAAAGAGACTACAGATTTGAGTTCTCTACTTCATGATTCCTGTATCTTGTCTCCTGTGTGCCTGCTGCATAAGTCTGAATCAGTGTCTGTCTTGAAGAAGACTGTCTTTTGTCTTGAAAATCTGTCCCTGTCTCTATCCCTGTGTCTGCCTGTGAATTTGTTGTATGAATATGTGTGTCTGTCCCTGACAAAGGGCTTTGATCTGTCTTCATTGAACAGCACAGAAAGCATCACATGGGGAATGAAGATACCTCACAGAAATCTTTAACAGGGTTTAAGTCACTGACTCTAATTGATACCAACTGACCCAGTCAACAAGCAGTACTACAAATACCATTGTTTATCAACCAATAACTAAAAATGGGTACTTTCAATGTTTATGGTAGATTTTAGAATTTTGATTTCAACTTATATATTTGCTTTTTTCAGCTATATATATATATTTCTATGCAGGGGCATTGAAGTTACATAAGTTAAGATTACAGCTACGCATAGACCACTTACTGAAAGATTACTCTAAATGCATTCAAATCATCCAGGGTTACTCCAAATTTTTGTGATATAACCTTTTATGAGACCATATTACGAAGGGACTGAGGTTCTTCTGTCCCCCTGTCATATGGGAGGTGTCCTTTCTTCTCCTTTGAAATAGGCCTTAACTCCTTGCTACTCTTTTTCACTTGAACAGACATCTGGATTTGGCTGGAGATTTTAGTCTAGAACACTAAGTCTGGTGAATTTGCTGATGCTAATTGAGGCCCCAAACCCTTCTCTGACAGGAAATTATGCACTAATGACAGGGTCTACACTCCCTTATCTTACACATACCTGGATGACAAAGGCAGCCTATGGATTTCAAAATCAAGCATCATTATTCATTTTTCTAAATGCTATTCTCATCAAAGCATCAGATCAGCCTGGTGCATGATATAGGAACACCACTTGAAGTGCTTTCTATCTCCATACCAAGTAAGAGGTCCTGTATCAGATCAAGAAACTTAAGAGAAAAAGGGAAAAATTAACTTGTCATAGAAGCTGCAGTTGGACACAGTGAGTCACATAGCAAACCCTTTTGTCCATATGTCTTTACTTGCAAGTGTTCATTGCAAAGAGTCATTGGTCTGGGTTAAGGCATCTGGTTTCTACTACACTATTGATGCTGAGCTCTCACTGGGACTCCTCTTGGTTATTCCGTTGTTGCTTTGAGTTGTGGAGATCCTGAAGCTTTGGGTTTGTGGATCAGGCCCCTTCATATGATCCAGGAGAAGAAAGATTGAGTGGATGTTGGGGTGGGCCAAGTCAGAAGCCTTGTTCTGCACCTGGGAAGCTTCATGGTTGGAATGCTCACCAGTTAAGTTGTCCCCTGTCGTCACCACCAGAGTGAACTCTCCAGCATTGCCTTGGCTGATTCACCTGTTGCAGCAATGAGCGAGGGGTGGGGCCAATTATGCTGCTTTTCATGTTCTTAGGATTGGCTGTCCTACACCTACACCCTCAAGACCATCTGTTGTGTTATAGCAAATGACAACTCTCTCCTGCCCATCAATGCCCAAGGCAGGTAGGGGAGCTGGCCCTGCACCTCTCCTGGGACATGCAGAAAAGCCAGTCCTGAAGTAGTGAGCAAGGGAGAGCTGTCCCCATTTCCCATCTGTCTTGTAGTGGCATGGCCAGGGGAGAGTTGCCTTCCTCCACCCTCCTGCACATCAACACCTGAGGCAGGTGGAAGAACTGGCCCTGAGTCACAAGAGCAGAAGAGCTGTCCCTGCCCCCCACACTACTCATCTGTCATGAGGCTGTGTGGGTGGGGAAGAGATGCTCACCTTATCCTTTGCCCCTTATCATCTGCAACAGACTAGAGAGCTGACCCTCCCCTTTAACAGCTGCAACACTCAAGAAAGTTGGCCATGTTCCTCATCTAGGCAGCATAGCAGAGCTGGCCTGGTGGTCAGAGGTATGGATGACCCTGCCTCAATGTTAAGACCAAGGGAGAGCTGTCCTCATTTCACATCTGACATGTGGTGGCATGGTTGGAGGAGAAATCCCCCCAATCAATACCTGAGAAAGATGGAGAATCTGACCCTGGAGTCATAACAGCAGGAGGGCTATCCCCGCTCCCCACCAGCTGCAGTAGTTTGGAGAGTGGCCCCTACATGGTACTTATAATAAAAACTAGAGAACTCTAAATGATCTTCACAGACTGAATCGGATATTTTCTTCCCATTTCTCACCTGAATTCTCGCCTTGTATTCATTAGGCTCCAAGGTTAGACTATGTATTATGGATTTGCCATTCAAGACACATCTCAGGCGCGTGATGACATCATCTCTCCTTATTTATAACAGAGTTCACCTTTTGACTGGGTTAGGAGAAATATTCTTAAAGATTTTCTGTCCCCATATGACTTCATCTCTCCATATTATGCTTACTTTTAGAATGTTTTGATACAACATCCCACACTGACTCCTGTGAGATAATAATTAGTAGCTGGCACATAGGAGTCACGTAACAAAGATAATGCATGTAATAAACACAAGTTAATTATTTTAATGTTTTTTATTTTTTTTAAAAATTAAAATACAGAAACATCATTTCCTCCCTCTCTCTCTTCCCTCCAACCCATACTGGGTATTTGTTGTTCTCTTTCACATTCATGGTC
>NC_022026.1:54234879-54247985 GCF_000317375.1 Microtus ochrogaster
TTTTTTTGGTTTTTCGAGACAGGGTTTCTCTGTGGTTTTGGAGCCTGTCCTGGAACTAGCTCTTGTAGACCAGTCTGGTCTCGAACTCACAGAGATCCACCTGCCTCTGCCTCCCGAGTGTTGGGATTAAAGGCGTGCGCCACCACCGCCCGGCTCATGGTCTCTTAAATATATAAATTACAGCTACCTTATGATTTCAGGACTTACCACTTCGTATTGGATAACTAATTGGGAAAATCTTCCCTAGGAAAGAATATTTCACTCAGTTTTAGCATTCCTTAGGTGCTCATAGTTGCTTGTCTAGGTTTGAGGCCCCCATGGGATTTCCTTCATGTTAGCATATTGATGGGTGTCATCCTCCATCAGATATTGTTTAGGCAGTCATCTTGATGAAACTTCACAAGTATAGGTTCTCTGACATTTCTGTGAGATATAGTCTCACAGAAAACTTCCTGTTTCTCTGGCTCTAGCAATATCTTTGATCCCTCTTTCAATTAAATTAGCAATATCTAATGCTCCCTGAGCCTTAGGTGTAGCAGTTGTGTTGCAGATGTATCACTGGGCACTTAGTACCACATGACCTGCTGTTCTCTGCATTTTAATAGGTTATGCCTTTCTGTAATAGTCTTCATCTGTTACATAAAGAAGTTTCTTTGATGAGGAGTGTGAACTACACTTAACTGTGGCTATAAGAACAGATATTAGAATTTAGTTAGGAATTATGCTGCTGTTAATTTATCCTCTAAAATCCACACACTATTAGCTCCTACTAGTTGGCTAGGTTTCCAATACCAGGCCTGATTTCCCTCTTGTTGAGTGGCCCTGAAATCCAGTTACAGAGCTATGAACTTTTGCCAAAGTATAAATGTTACTATAGTTCTCTCAGGGTTCTCATGCTACACTGGTCATGATAGTTCAAAGGCATCCTATCTGGATAAGACAATGGTTGCTTCCCTCTCTTGGGAGTTTATATGGTATCTTCTTCTACCTGAAAGGTAGTGGTTAGAGAGGAGATTTTCATGTTACATCCAACTCAGGTCCACTGGATACTGTGTCTGAAGTACATGGTATCTTTAGCAATAGGGACCCATTGCCCAACCCCAAGGGGTAACCAGGGACAATAGCAATAGAAATAGCCTACAGTATTTTAGGAGTCTTTTGGACAACTCTGACTAGCAACTCAAAAGGGGGTTTCTCATGCCTGGTGTTAGGGTTTTAGTTCATCTATGGCTGTTGGGGAAAGCACTGTCAATCCAGGTGGATAAATTTCAATTAAAGTGTAAATGTACGTGTATATACATACTTATATGTATTATATATAATTTTAGGCAAGTAGATAATAATATGATTCCTTATGTCTTTTTCATGCAATCTTGCTTTTTTTTAACCTTCCTTGCTGTTCTTCACTACAGAACTCCCTCCCTAATTAAAGCTTCTTCAAATCTCTTGTACCTTGCTTTTCCCCTCTGTATTGTTCCTTCTCCCCATTGTTCCCCCTTTTTTCTGCTTTCACTAGCCTTACAGACCAGGCAGTGGTAACACACACCTTTAAACCCAGTAGCCACACTAGTTGCCACAGAACCCAGGCAGTGCATGCCTTTAATTTCAGTGCTGCATGCCTTTAATCCCAGAACTAGAGAGGATTATAAAATGGGAGGAGACAATTTTCAGTCTCAGTCTCATTCTGAGATGTCTAGAGTCAGGATTGCTATTTCAGACTGAGGGAGAGGTAAGAGCCAGTGACTGACAACTTTGCTTTTCCGACCTTCAGGTTGAATACCAGTATCTCTCTTTTGAGTTTTTATTAATCGTGCTTCATCAAGTAACAGAATTTTTTAGTCATACGGCAGATTTATTTATAGCTCAAACAAAGGGATATTAAATGGTATAATTGTGCTGCTACTTAAGTGTTGCTTCTTGTCCAATGACAATGGAGATGCCTGCAGGCCTCTGTTTCCAGGGATTATAATCTTGTAGGTAGTTGGCACCAGGGACTAAATTACCTTGGGTCTTATCTTAAAGTCTAGCCCTCAGATTTTCTTCCTGGAGCACAAGGAATCACATCTTTTTTTAAAATATTCTTTTAATTTTTTTAATTCTTTGTGAGTTGTCACATCATGAATCCCGATCCTGTTTCTCTTCCTGTCCCCTTACATCTACCCTCTGCCCATGGAACTCCCCTGAAAAAAACCACAAAATTTAAAAGAAAAACTGAAAAAAACAAGTCAAACAAAACAAAACAAAAGGAGAAGAATCTCACCATGCACCGTGGGGCTACTGGCAGTGGCACCAGGATTTATCCCTATTGCATGTACTGGATTTTTGGGAACCCATTGTCTTTGAATGAATACTTAGCCCAGCCTAGACATAGTAGGGATGGCCTTGGACCTTCCCCAAAGCAATGTTCCTAACCCTCTCTGAGGAGTGGATGGGGGTGGGGTGGATGGCTAAATATTTGGGGCCACACTTCACTATGTGTCCATAAATAGTGTAAAAAGGAAAACTTAGATTGTGTGTGGATTATCAACCTGCTAGTAAATGTTGACACAGAGCAAGCCCTTCTGGGTTTGATCAGAACACACTCCCTGCAGGAGCTTTCCTGGTCAAAAGTCCATCTGCTCAACAACACCCTTCTCCCCTTATCCACAGGGGATAATCTTCCAGTCCTGAAGAATCCATCCTCATGATGTCCTGTGTTTCTTTGCAGTTGCCTGGTGTTCAGTGTCACCATTGTGATGGCCAGCAGGCCTGCCATCTGGCAGCTAGGAGGCTTTGCTTTGACTACACTAGCATGGATCCTGTGCAGTGTCTCTATGTGCCTCTCGCAGTGGCGAGTGTGGTGTTTTCAGGAGCCCATGGATTCCAAGCCCAGAATGACTTTAGTGGGGATGTGGAAAACCTGCATTTACCACTAGGAAGGCAATTCCAACATTTCCAAAGTGTGTTACAAATATACCTACCAGGACAGCTTCATCCCTTTGGATATTCGAGTGGCTCAACACCTGCTACTGATCTCCAGCTTTCTCGGCATGATTGCCACAGTCACTGTCATTGTGGCTTTTTGGAAATTGTACTCAGGGAGACTCCGGAAGAAAGACACCTACAATCCATTCATCCTGCCAGGGATTCTGAACATCATTGCTAGCAGTTTTGTCTTCCTGTCCACCTTGTTCAACTATTTATCCATCATTCGCAACGATGGGATTGACTTCCCCCCATCTTTCCACACTCCTTCTTTCCCAGATATCCAGAAGGTTGGCACTGCACTGGCAATGGCAACCCTTTCTTCCTTTCTATTTCTAGTGGGTGGCATAACTTCTCTTTCTTTTACTCTTCCGCGGCATTCCGGAAAATATTCTGTCATTTAAATGTAATTTTTCAACTTACATACACTTGAAAATCCAAAATTACAAGGAGTAATCACAGATATTCTTCAAATACCCCATGCCTAAAATTCCCAGTTTCAGAAACTATCTCAAGAATGACAGGTGGCCTCCAGTTACATATCCTGTCTTGGCTGCTTCAGTTCATTGAGTGACTTATGGATTTTCATTAAATAAATTCCTGCCCACTTAGTCTTATGAGTTCTGGATTTTAATTAATATTGCTAAAAGTAAATAATTCAGGAACATAGTATGTATGGAAATGAGTGCTAGAATTCTTTAATTTCTCACATAATCTTCTAGTCCATAAAAAACAACCAAACAAAAACAAAATTAAAAAAAAAACTCGATACTGAGCCTGTTTCTCATGTCATGATAATAACAACCCCCCTTTTTATGAAATTTCCCCAAATTGTTGATGTTGAGAGACTGCCATAAGAAATCTCCCCATCCATGATGAGATTTATTAATTTTGATGACTTTCCCATGTTTTCACGCTCTCTCATTCAGTCCTTTAAGTCCAGTTTTCTTTTCTCTAAGTATTTTAAACTCATCCTATCCTTTCATGCCCATATTATCCCATACTATCTTGTAAAAAGTGGGTATTTTCTTTACATCTTCTAAGCATAATAAGTATCCCCTCTTGGTGCAGCATCAGGATTTTTCATGCCACTCTCTGTTGTATGACAGACACTTCTTGGGGATATATGAGCAAAATTTACTTCCGAGAGGGTATTGAAAGCAATAAAACTATTCTATTTAGATACAACTAGGAGAATCAGTGAGATGACCTGTAGTGAAAGACTACTTTTAGGATCAGGAATAACTCAAAGACAGCTCCATCACAGAAAAACCCTCTCCAGTATTGTCCTCTGTTCATGAAAGTGACCCAACACGTTTGGCAGTCTCCTTCCTTTCCCTGTCTGTCCCTACCGTATGTGTAATTTTGGGGAATGAGGGCGCTGAAAATGATAAACTTCAGGGCCTCTTAAGACGTTTGAATAAGTTACTTCCTGGGTCTTAAGAGCCTCCCTTCAAATGGAACTATTCAACTCAGATTAATTTGGTTCACCGCATTCTCCCCATACACGTTTTCCTGCAATTTATTTGTCACGTACAATGTACTCATACTGCCTTTTGGGTCATAATTTTCTGTACATTTGCATGTAAGTATGTTTTTGTGCCATCCTTTCTGCCTCTGCTCAATGAAATTTTTTTTTTTTTTGGAGACAGGGTTTCTCTGTAGCTTTGGAGGCTGTCCTGGAACTAGTCTTGTAGACAAGGCTGGCCTCAAACTCACAGAGATCCGCCTGCCTCTGCCTCCCGAGTGCACCATCATCATTCAGCTATGTCAATGAATTTTTAACAAAGTGGGTCAGTTGTCCTGTTAGTTAATTAACTCAACCTGAGGTTTTCGAGGAAGACCTGGGTAGAGTCATATATTTTTCTCTGATTATGGTGTATCAGATGCCACCAGGGACCTATCATTTTAGTACTTCCAGGTTTGATGCATTAGTCTGTGGCTCCATGAAGGGAAAGCTTAATACCTCTAAACACCTTAATCTAACTGTAACACAGCACTCAGGGTTTGTCCAGATAACTAATGGTTTCATCTTCTAATGGCCCTCTTTAGCATCCAACATAAATTAGGATCCCAGGGTCACTTTCTAATGTGTTTCTATTTAGCTAAGAAGATTTTTTCAATTTTATCTCACTCAGTCTGGCTACTTGTTTACTTCATGGTTCAATGCATGCAAAGAAGGCAGAGCTAATGTTTAGTTCTTATAACAGTTAATTTGTAAAGTTAAGAGAAAACACAAATTAGTTGCTATGTTGTCCAGTACATTTTAACTCTTTATTTCATGTTTTTCTTTTTTCTCTTTTCATCTATTTCTTGATATTGAAGTCATGAAACAATCTCTATGCTATAAGTATATAAATGGTCAAGGGCTGAGGTGCTTTAACATAGATGGGAGCTTTCTCAGCATGTAGAAGGTCCTATGTTTCTTCTTCTTCTTCTTCTTCTTCTTCTTCTTCTTCTTCTTCTTCTTCTTCTTCTTCTTCTTCTTCTTCTTGTTATTATTATTATTATTATTTATTTTGTTGAAAAAATTTCCACCTCCTCCATGCCTCCCATTTCCCTTCCCCTCCTCCCACTCCTTTCCCCCTCCCCCAACTCCTCTCTCCCTCTCCTCTCCCCCTCTCCCCACTCCTCTTTCCCTTCCCCCACTCCATTCCCCCTCCCTCTGGAGTCTGAAGAGCAGTCCGGATTCCCTGTCCTGTGGGAAGTCCAAAGTCCTTCCCCCTCCATCCAGGTCCAGGAAGGTGAGCATCCAAACAGGCTAGGCTCCCAAAAAGCCAGTTCATGCAGTAGGATCGAAACCTAGTGCCATTGTCCTTGGCTTCTCATCAGCCCTCATTGTCCGCCATGTTCAGAGAGTCCGGTTTTATCCCATGCTTTTTCAGTCACAGTCCAGCTGGCCTTGGTGAGCTCTCAATAGATCAGCCCCACTGTCACAGTGGGTGGGTGCACCCCTCGTGGTCCTGACTTCCTTGCTCATGTTCTCCCTCCTTCTGCTCCTCATTTGGACCTTGGGAGCTCAGTCCGGTGCTCCAATGTGGGTCTCTGTCTCTATTTCCATCCATCGCCTGATGAAGGTTCTATGGTGATATGCAAGATATTCATCAGTATGGCTATAGGATAGGGTCATTTCAGGTTCCCTCCCTATGTTTTTCCTTAAGTGTAAATCAATAATAAATAAATGCATTCCAAGTATAGATTATGCTTTTAGCCCTAATAATGATCAATATATGGCACGTCATGATTTGCCTGTACCCTTTCTACCTGCCTCAAATAAAATGTTATATTATTTGGCTATCAATTTCTGACAACGTGTTTTATCCATGTGAACTTCAATATACTTTGTTTTGTAACATTTTTAGAATGCAGCATGAGGCATGCTCAGTCCTTACTGGCTGTTTTCCTCCTGGCAGTCACTTTGTTACCTAGCTCCACTGGCTTTATATTGGTGGATATTTGTGCCCCTTTATTTTCTTGAAGGTCCATTTATTCTCTGAGACCTCACCCAATTCCACAGTAGACTACTCATACAGTGTGTGCTGGTCAGGGTTTTTCCACTTTATACAAACTCAAGTCATCTGTGAAGAGAGAACCTGAGATAGAGGAACTGCCTCTGTCAGACTGACTTGTGGCTATGTTTCTTAGTTAGGGTTCCTACTGCTGTGATGGAAAACCATAACCAAAAGCAACTTGGGGGAAGAAAGGGTTTGTTTGGCTTACCCTTCCAGATCACTGTTTGTCATCCAAGGAAGTCAGGATAGGAACTCAAACAGGGCAGGAACCTGGAGGCAGGAACTAATAGAGACACTACAGAGGAGTGCTGCTTACTGGCTTGATTCCTCTGGCTTGCTCAGCTTGCTTTCTTATAGAACCCAGGACTGCCAGCCAAAGGATGACCCTGCTGATAATAGATTCAGCTCACCTTCATGAATCTATAATTAAGAAAATGCTCTACAAGCTTCCCTACAGCCTGATGTTCTAGACACATTTACTTAACTGAGGCTCCCTTCTCTTTGATTACTCCTGTTTGTGTCAAGTTGAGAAAACTAGCCAATATAACATGTGTGTGATGCATTTTCTTAATAAATGATTGCTCTAGGAGGGCCCTGCTCATAATGATGGTGGTAATGGGTTGTACAGGAAAGAAAACTGAACAAGATATGGAGTGAAAACCAGTTCAATTAGCAGCAGACCTGTAATGTCCAAAATCCTTCCAGTAATGAGCTTAAGTGGAAAATACCATGTAGTAGAGAAAGAACCTCAGGGTTCCCAGAAAAGTGGTAACCCCTTGATCATCTGGTGCATAATCCTAACTTCTCATGCTGAATCTGCTAAATGGTACAAGGTGTTAGAAGTAAAAGACGCCTTTTTTTTTTTTTTTACATTCCTTTAAACTCTGACTCATGGTAGCTTTTGCTTTGGGATGTGAGATTGCTTCCATTGGAGTTCACCAGCAATGCATTTGGATAGTCCTCCTGAAAGTGTACAGAGACAGTCCCTGCTTTTTATTAGTTTCTTTGAAAAAATCTCATGGGCCTAATTTTGCCTTGGGAGTTATTATAACACATTATATCTATATGATATTTAGTATGTATGCTACCAGAGTCAGAGTAGATGAAAATAGCGTTAGAACCCTAACCTTTCTGACCAGTTGAGGCTACTAGGTTTCCTAATAGAATTCTAGATAACATGAAAAAAACACTACATCCGGGATATATTTTTTTTTGGCACGAAAGTATTCTCATCTCAAGTTATAGTCATCATTTAAGTATTTGAACCAAAGACAATCTTTGATCCTTTCAAGACATGAGTGGATATTACCAAATACAGACTCCCAAACCTATATCAATCTCAAAACACCTCTGTAACTGGGATGATCAACTGAAATGATTCTTTAGTCAGATAAAGTGGGATTTTATGGAAGTCACAGCATTGAGCATGTCCCATATCCGCTTCTTGTTATTTGTGGCAGGAGAAAAAAAAACCTTGGAATAAAACTGAAACCTATAGCCTCTTTTGCAAAAATCTGAATATATTAGCATCATTGTGGCCCTTATAAGAGCTATAGTTGCCACAACACTGATAATAGTAGGAAATTCTAAGCTTGCATTGGGGAAAATTAGAATCCCTCAAATTCCATCAGATAAAAACCAAACTAGAATTAATTGGGCTTTCATAACTAACTAGAAGTATACTAATAAAATATCAAGCAACCCTCCTAGAAAACTCAAGAGATAACTATAAAAACATGGGCACTCTACATTTAACCTCGGATCTGATTGCTTGTGCACTGAGATCACCTTCTGTACCTCTTTGATCTTGGCTGATGTAAGCGAGCAGCCCCTAGTCAATCCAGAGGAGATGTGGTTTGCTAGTGAAGACAGTAATGTTGCAAATAAATATGCAATGGTCAGTCAGCGAATAATGCCTGAAAGATCTCCATCACCCCCTTCTTCTGTCCAAAATGCCAAACAAATAGCCTTAACAATGGGACTTATTCTGCATAAAGGTGAAAAGATTTCTATGAAAATTAATTTGAAGTATGCTTTCATGATCTTATTTACTCCTTATGCCATCAGAAAAGAGTGACGACGATTAATAACCCACATCTCTGATTCTTTTGCCTGCTCTTTGGACCCTTTCTTCCATTTGTGTCACCGCATCCAGCCTTTATATGAGAATGTATTTCTAGTCTTATCACAACTTATTATGACATTTTAAATTGATATCCTTTGGAGGCCTGCTGTTTTCTGAAGGGAACAGAGGAGAAATGGACCTGCGGGAGATGTGGGGTAGGGAACTGGGAGAAGTGGACAGAGGGAAGGTTGTGCTCAAGACGTATTGCATAAGAGAAGAATAAATAGAAATTATATATAAACAAAATTTCTAAATTTCTTGGAAACTACTCAACTGTCTAAACAAGTGGCAGTCATTACTAAGAACCATAACAAGGCCCTAGATTAAGAGACAGACAGACAAAAAGACAGATTTACAGATTTTTCTGAGAGTTATCAATGTTCTCTCCAAAGATAGA
Organism: Microtus ochrogaster; assembly: GCF_000317375.1. Lineage (NCBI taxonomy): Eukaryota > Metazoa > Chordata > Mammalia > Rodentia > Cricetidae > Microtus > Microtus ochrogaster. Next base: position 54,243,878 of record NC_022026.1, read on the forward strand.
TGAGGTGTGGCTGTTCTTCATCCTGAGGTAGCATTGCCCTCCGTTGACTACAGCTTTTGTGTGTTGACCCCCTTCTTATTGTCCTAACGAGTCACAGAAGATTTCACCTCAGTACTGTTGGTCTCATAGAAAACATAACTGATCCTCAGTCCTAAATTTTTCAGCTAGAACTAATTCTTAATCCTGATACATTGCAGAAAGGATCTTTGCTTCCTTTTGAAATTTCACAATTCAGGTCTTTAAAGGTGGGGGTTCCTTGGACTTCCCACAGGGCAGGGAACCCTGATTGCTCTTCGGGCTGAGGAGGGGGGGACTTAATTGGGGGAGAGGGAGGGAAATGGGAGGTGGTGGCGGGGAAGAGACAGAAATCTTTAATAAATAAATAAATTAAAAAAAACAAACCTGTGTCATTGTCAACTTGACAGTAGGTAGAGTTGGGTGCTTAGTTTTAATTATCAACTTGAAAATCTTTAATAATTTGGGAGGAGGACTTCGGAGCATGTCTGTGAAGAAAACTAAAATAGAATCTAAGACATGACAATGTACAGAAGCAATTTTGTTGTCCTAAATGTAGAAGATGCTGCTCACCTTGGACACAAAATATGTGTGCTGTTGAAGCTGCAGAACTTGTTCTAAACCTAGAGGTACTAGAGTAAAAACCTGTCATTTGAGATGTGTTAGTGAATCTAAAAGAAGATTAAATGTGAGAAAATCACATCTTATGACACAACAGATAATGCATGGTCTTATGTATCCCAGGATCAACTCACTATTGAGCAGAAGATGACCTTGAATTTCTTCCCTAGACCCCCACCCTTGTTTTGGGATAACAAGCATGTATCACCATAACTACTTGTGTAATGTTGATCTCAGGGCTTCCTGCATGCTAGGTAAGCACTAGCAGTACATTTTTTTACACATTAGAATAACTCAGGAGAGAAAAGATATTGACGATGTTATTGTATCTTCAACAATGGTATTAACTCTACAGCTTTATGTTTGTGCCTCAGCTTTGTTTTAAAATAGTATTTTAATTTATACTCATGCTGATTTGGATAATTATTTACATATACCTAGGAGCATTTTTAGTACATATTTTCATACAATATGTTTTGAAAGTCTTTACACCGCTGTGTAAAAGATTCTTCCAGATACCCCCTCCCTTCCTAACAGTACAAATTTATGTTCTTCCTTACCACTTGTTTTATTTACCTCTCTCTCCTTAGGGATCTCCCATTTTACCAATCAGATCATTTATATTCTGATGATACCTCTTATTCTTGTTCTACCTTCTTCTGTGTTTGTTTAGCAACCAGCACTCCATAAGGAGTTCCTCTTTCCCCATTCCTCTTATGAGATCACTTCTTCTATCCCACTATTCTCAGTTAAGATCTTCTTATCTTCTTGCATATTTATCTGCCTCGCCTTTCCTATGGAGCCCCCTTTCTGATTTCCCTGATCAAATGATTTATATCTTTGTATTCTCCTCTCTATTGCTCCTCAACCCCTCTATTCTGGCAATGGCCCATTTTACTTTTCAAGATATATGTATATATATACATACATACATACATACATACATACATACATATATATTCACATCTATATGCTATATTATCACATCTGAACATTTGGAGCTATAAGCCTCCAATAAGAAAGGACATGTGACATTTCTATTTCTAGTTCCAGGTTATTTCCCAGAATATTATCTTTTCTTTATTCATCCATTTACCTGCAAATTTCATGTTTTCATTTTTCTTTATGGATGAATAGGATTTGATATGTACCACATTTTCACAATTCATTAGTTGGTTGAAGGACATAGAGGTTGTTTTCATTCCATAGCAATTATGAATGAAGCATCGGTGAATATATCTGAGCATATACCTGTGGAATATGCTGTCCAGTCCTTTGGGCATATGTCAAGACTGGAACAGTTGTGTCATATAGTAGATTTGTTTTCAGTCTTTCGGAAACACACACTGATTTATATAGTTGCTTCAACACTTTGAATTCCTACAACAGTGAATGAAAGTTCCTTTTTTCCTGCAACCCCTCCAACATTTTCTGTCAGCTGTTCCATTCATCTTTTCCATTCTGACAGAGGTAAGATGAAATCTCAAATTTGTATTGATTTAAATTTCCCTAATTTTAGGGATGATGAACATGTTTGTTTATATTTCTTAGTCATTTTTTTCACTTCTGGGAACTTTTTATCCAACTCCCAGGCCCGCTTGCTGGATGAGTCATTTGTTGTTGTTGTTGCTGCTTTGAATCTGTTTTTTTTTTGAGTTGTTATAATATATCTCAATATTTGGTGTTATAATACTTCTACATTGGTGTTTGTGTTCAGGAATATTTTGACTGAACACAATATTTGGTGACTTTTGAGGGATCATATGAATTTTAGGTTAGTTTATTTTTCTGTTTCTATGAGGGATGAGATGGAGATTTTGATTGGAATTGCATTGAATCTGTAAATAACTTTAGATAGCCTCATCATCTTCACAATGTTAATTCTACCTATCATGAGTATGGGATATCTTTCAACTTTTCATGTCTTTATCTCTTTATTTTGAACCTTAAAGTTTTTTTTATTATAGAGGTCCAACACATCTGTGATTATTTATTTATATAAATAAATATTATAAATAATTTATAACATTATTTATTTCTAGACATTTTATTTTCATCATGGCTATTGTTAATAGGAGTGTATACTTCTCTGTATTTTTATTGGTGTTTATAGAAAAGCTATTGGTATTGCCCTTTGAGTAGTCTATCACTTTCTTGAATTTATCATTTCTATAAATTTTCTGGTAAATGTTTGTGGGTTTGGGGTCTTGAAACTGTTTAGTATCATTCCATCTGTAAACATGGATAGTTTTGCTACTTCTTTCCCTATTTGTATCCTTTCAATTTCTTTATTTTGCTCCATTGCTCCATCTAATACTTTGAATACAACGTTGAAAAGGAGTGGGGATAATGGATGTCACTGTCTTGTTCCTAAATTCAGTTAGATTGCTTCAAGCATTTCTGTATTTAGAACAGAGGTTCTCAAGATGTGGGTCATGACCCCTTTGTGTGGGGGGGCTCGAATGACTCTTTTACTTGGGTCAAATATCAGGCATCCTACATTTTAGATAGATATTCATATTATAATTCATAACAGTAGCAAAATTACAGTTATGAAGTAGCAACAAAAACAATTTTATGGCTGGAACTGGATAAAAGGGTCACAACATTAGGAAGGTTGAGAACCATGGATTTAGAATTATACTGGCTGTTGGCTGCTTGTATACACATTTTACTATATTGAGGTATGCTCCTGGTAATCATACATATTCTCAGACTTTTATCATGAAAACAAGTTGGATTTTGCCCAAGACTGTTTTCTGCATTTATTGAGTGAATCATGTGATTTTTGTCTTTAATCTCACTTATGTGGCTTATTACATTTATAAATTTGCATATATTCAACTATGCCCACATTTCAGAGATAAGGCCAACTTGATCATGATGAACAATGTTTGGGATTCATGTCTGTATATTGATTGTAAGTATTTTATTGAGGGGTATTGAGTCTATATTCATTAGGAATATCAGCTTGTAGTTTTCTTTTATTGTTGTGGTTTGGATATTAGAGTGATACTGGTTTTGTGGGAGGAGTTTGGGAATTCTTCTGCGTGATTTTTTTGAACAGTTTAAGAACTATGTGTAGGCCTTCTATGAATGCCTGATCATTCTGTGAATCCAACTACTCCTGGATTTTTCTTGGCTGAAAGGATTTTTATTATTATTTAAATTTTTTCATTTTTATGGGTCAATTTAAGTTATTGACTTCTATTTGATTTAATTTTTTTTATTGAGAAAAGAAAAAAAAAGTTTCCGCCTCCTCCCAGCCTACCATTTCCCTCCCCCTAATCCCACCATTCTTCCCCTCCGCCCACTCATCTCCCCCTCCCTCTCCAGTCCAAAGAGCAGTCAAAGTTCCCTGCCCTGTGGAAAGTCCAAGGTCCTACCCACTCCATCCTGGTCTAGGAAGGTGAACATCCAAACTGGCTAGGCTCCCACAAAGCCAGAACATGAAGTAGGATCAAAACCCCGT
>NC_022026.1:54249370-54260017 GCF_000317375.1 Microtus ochrogaster
TACAGAAGCTTCTCAGTTTTAGTAGGTCCCATTTATTCAATGTTGCCCTTAATGTCTGTGCTGCTGGGGTTATACATAGGAAGTGATCTCCTGTGCCCATCTGTTGTAGGGTACTTCCCACTTTTTCTTCTATAAGGTTCAGTGTATTCGGACTGATATTGAGGTCTTTAATCCATTTGGACTTGAGTTTTGTTCATGGTGGTAGATATGGGTCTATTTTCATTCTTCTACAGGTTGAAATCCAGTTGTGCCAGCACCATTTGTTGAAGATGCTTTCTTTCTTCCATTGTATAATTTTAGCTCCTTTATCAAAAATGAGGTGTTCCTCCTTAGAGTAGGAGCAGAAAACTGTTCCTGAGCAAAGGACCTTGCAGGAAACGAAGACTTGGGCGGGGGGTCGTGTGTAAGAAAGACAGCCCTTCAGAAGGAGCTGGGGGAGGGGGGTTTGTGCTCTCTTCTGGGACAATCCGCCCCTGGATAGCACACACTCCTTTCTCCTCTCCTCTTCTTCCCTTCCTCTTTGGTCCTCAGTTCTCTCTCCCTACCCCAATGCTCCCAATTTTCTCAGGAGTTCTTGTCTATTTCTCCTTCCCAGCAGGATGTATGTGTGTCTCTCCTAGGGTTCTCCTTTTTACCCAGTTTCTCTGATTTTGTGGACTACAGGCTGGTTATACTCTATTTTAAGTCTTTGGGTTTTCTTTTTACTTAGTTTCTCTGGGATCATGGTAATCCTTTGCTTTATGCCTAATATAAACTTATGAGTACATACCATGCTTGTCTTTTTGGGTCTGGGTTACCTCACTCCGGATGGTTTTTTCTAGTTCCATCCATGTGCATACAAATTTCAAGATGTCATTGTTTTTTCTCCACTAAGAAGTACTCCACTGTGTATATATACCATATTTTCTTTATCCATTCTTTGGTTGAGGAGCGTCTAGGTTGTTTCCAGGTTCTGGCTATTATAAATAATGCTGCTATTAACATAGCTGAGCAAATGACCTTGTGGTATGTGTGTACATCCTTTGAGTATATCCCTAAGAGTGGTATTGCTGGGTCTTGAGGTAGATTGATTTCAGATTTTCTGAAAAGCTGTAATACTTATTTCCAAAGTGGCTGTATAAGCTTCCACTCCTACCAGCAATGGAGGGGTGTTCCCCTTACTCTGCATCCTGTTCCATATAAGCTGTCATTGGTGTTTTTGATCTTAGTCATTCTGTCTGGTATAAGATGGTCTCTCAGATTCATTTTTATTTGCATTTCCCTGATGGCTAAGGATGTTGAGCAGTTCCTGAATTGTCTTTTGGCAATTTGATATTCCCCTGTTGAGAATTTTGTTTAGATTTATACCCCATTTTTAATTGGATTATTTAGTATTTTGGTGTCTAGTTTCTTGAGTTCTTTATGTATTTTGAAGATAATGCTCTGATGTGGTTTTGGTGAAGATCTTTTCCCATTCTGGAGGCTACCATTTTGTCTTATTGACTGTGTCCTTTGCCTTACAGAAGCTTCTCAGTTTCAGAAGGTACTATTAATTTACTGTTGCTCCCACTGTCTGTGCTACTGGTATTAGATTTATGAAGTGATTTCCTGTGCAAGTGCATTCGAGGCTACTTCCCACTTTCTGTTTTATGAGGTTCAACATGGCTGGATTTGTGTTGAGGTGTGTGGTTATGTTATTTGTGGCTATTATAAAGGGTGATGTTTCTCTGATTTCTTTCTCAGCTTCTTTCATTTGTAAGTAGGAAGGCTATTTTTTTGAGTTGATTTTGTTTCCTGCACCATTAATGAGGGTGTCTATCAGCTGCAGGTGTTCTCTGGTAGAATTTTTGGGGTCACTTATGTATGGTATTGTATCTTCTACAAGTAGCAAAAGTTTGACTTCTCCCTTTTCAGTTTTTATCCTCTTGATCTCTTTATTTTTCTGTTCTGATTGATATCCTATATTCATAATCAAAATATAGTTTTTCTATTCTTATTGTTATCCAATAGTCATAATCAAAATATAGGTCAATATATCACAGAATATTGAAGAACAAATAGAATGATTGTTAATCTCAAAAATAAAATATTAGAGAGTTATGCAATGTTTAAGAGGGGCATGTTGACCCATGCCTAAAAGACCAGCGCTTTGCAATAGAACATGGCAGAACACAATCTCAAGATTACTGGGAAACTGCCCCCCACACCTGCTGAGCCCCCCCTCCTCTGCAGCAGCTGTAGCTGTGGCTTGAGCTGGAGCCTGCATGAAGAGGCCCTGGGCATGTCTTCGCCACCATAGCCCCTGCTGCTGCCTGCCCACCGCTGGGCCCTGGAGCACACAGGCCCTGTGCATGCCTCGAGGCTGAGCCAAGGATTTTAAACAGTTTTAACCTAATGACTTATATTTGAAAAACACTACATGGGAGGATGTAGGAATGTGGGACCCTTCACTTACAAAAAATAGGACTATCAGACAAAACCTTTTTTGCTGCAGTGCTTGTCCGTTTTCCTCAAAATTCTTCTCTGCCTACAAAAGTCATGTCCGGAATGTTCATAGTGAAGACTTTGAAAATAGTTCTTTCCTTAATTGCCCTTACTGTACCTTCAATGCAGATAAAAAGACTTTGGAAACACACTTTAAAATATTTCATGCTCCAAACTCCAGTGCACCGAGTAGCAGCCTCAGCACTTTCAAAGATAAAAACAAAAACTATGGCCTTAAACCTAAGCAGGCTGACAGTGTAGAGCAAGCTGTGTATTACTGCAAGAAGTGCACTTACTGAGACCCTCTATATGAGATTGTCAGGAAGCACATCTACAGGGAACCTTTTCAGCATGTAGCAGCACCGTACATAGCAAAGGCAGGAGAAAAATCACTTAATGGTGCTGTCCCCCTGGGTGCAAATGCCCGAGAAGAGTGTAACATCCACTGCAAGTGATGCCTTTTCATGCCCAAGTCTATGAAGCTTTGGTACAGCATGTCATTGAGGACCATGAACGGATAGGCTATCAGGTCACTGCCATGATTGGGCACACAAATGTTGTAGTTCCCCGGGCCAAAACCTTGATGCTGATTGCTCCCAAATCTCAAGAGAAAAAGGGCATGGGACTGCCACCAAGAATCAATTCCCTTTCTTCTGGAAATGTTCGGTCTCTGTCATCACAGCAGATGGTGAATCAATTGTCAATACCAAAGCCTAACTTCAACTCAGCAGGAGTCAATATGATGTCCAGTGTTCACCTGCAGAAAAACAACTATGGAGTCAAACCTGTAGGCCAGAGCTATGGTGCTGGCCAGTCAGTGAGAGTGGGTCTAGGTGGCAAGGCTCCAGTTTCCATCCCTCAGCAGTTTCAGTCTGTGAAAAAGTTACTTCCAAGTGAAAATGGGAGGTCATATGGGCTTGGTGCTGAGCAAAGACCCCAGCATCGGCCAGGTACTCCCTGTAGACTGCCAGTACCATCTCTCTACCACCCGGGGCCAGGTGAAGTCTCCCTCTGTGTCTTAGTCACAGGCCTCTAGAGTATTACATCAGTCCAGTTCTAAACATCCACCAGCAGCCACAGGCCCTCCTCCAAGCAACGACTGTGCTGCTCAGAAGTGGAAAATATGTACAATCTGTAATGAGCTTTTTCCTGAGAATGTCTATAGTGTTCAGTTTGAAAAGGAACATAAAGCTGATAAAGTCCCAGGAAGTAGCTAAGTACATTATCAAAATACACAATTTTACTAGCAAATACCTCTACTGTAACCGCTATTTGCCCACAGATACCCTGCTCAACCATATGTTAATTCATGGTCTGTCTTGTCCATATTGCCGCTCAACCTTCAGTGATGTGAAAAAGATGGCAGCACACATGCCAATGGTTCACATTGACGAAGAGATGGGACCTAAAACCGAGTCTACTTTGAGCTTTGATTTGACATTACAACAGGGGAGTCACACCAACATCCATCACCTGGTGACCACATACAATCTGAGGGATGCCCCAGCCGAATCAGTTGCTTACCATGCCCAAACTAATGCCACGGTTCCTCCAAAGCCACAGCCAAAAGTTCAGGAAAAAGCAGATGTCGCTGTTAAAAGTTCACCTCAAGCTGCAGTGCCCTATAAAAAAGATGTTGGGAAAACCCTTTGCCCTCTTTGCTTTTCAATCCTAAAAGGACCCATATCTGATGCACTCGCACATCATTTACGAGAAAGACACCAAGTTATTCAGACAGTTCATCCAGTTGAGAAAAAGCTGACCTACAAATGTATCCATTGCCTTGGTGTGCATACTAGCAACATAACAGCCTCAACCATCACTCTGCATCTAGTCCACTGCAGGGGTATTGGAAAAATCCAGAATGGCCTGGACAAAGCAAATGCACTTTCTCGGCTCAATCAGTCTCCAGGCCTGGCGCTTCTGCTTTAGTTTTTCTAGGTGGAGTTTCCTCTGCTAAAAAAACTAAAGCTGGAGGATGACAGTGATTCTCCCAGCTGCTTTGAAGAGAAGCCTGAAGAGCCTGTTGTTTTAGCTTTAGGCCCCAAGGGTCATAAAGATGATTCTTACGAAGCTAGGAAAAGCTTCCTCACAAGATACTTCAACAAACAGCCCTATCCCACCAGGAGAGAAACTGAGAAGTTAGCCGCCAGTCTGTGGCTGTGGAAGAGTGACATTGCTTCCCATTTCAGTAACAAGAGAAAGAAGTGTGTTCGTGACTGTGAGAAGTACAAGCCCGGTGTGCTGCTAGGCTTTAACATGAATTAAATAAAGCCAAACACGAGATGGACTTTGATGCTGAGTGGCTGTTCGAAAATCATGATGAGAAGGACTCAAGAGGCAATGCTAGTAAGACTGCTGACAAAAAGCTTAGCCTTGAGAAGGAAGACGACAGCTTCTCAGATAGTTTTGAGCATTTAGAGGAAGAATCCAGTGGAAGCCACAGCCCTTTGACCCTGTCGTTGAAGTTGAGCCTAAAATTCCTAGTGATAATCCAGAGGAGCATGTACCGAAGGTCATTCCTGAGGATGCTTTGGAATCTGAGAGGCTAGACCAAAAAGAGGAGGAGGATGGTTCAAAATATGAAACTATCCATTTGACTGAGGAGCCAACCAAACTAATGCATGATGCCTCTGACAGTGAGGTAGACCAAGATAATGTAGCTGAGTGGAACGATGGTGCTTCACCATCTGAGAGTGGGCCTGGTTCCCAACAGGTCTCTGACTTTGAGGATAACACATGTGAGATGAAACCAGGAACCTGGTCTGATGAGTCTTCCCAGAGTGAAGATGCAAGGAGCAGTAAGCCAGCTGTCAAAAAAGGCTACGGTGCAAGATGACACAGAGCAGTTGAAATGGAAGAATAGTTCCTATGGAAAAGTTGAAGGGTTTTGGTCCAAGGACCAGTCACAGTGGGAAAATGCATCTGAGAATGCAGAGCACTTACCAAACCCACAGATTGAATGGCAGAATAGTACAATTGACAGTGAGGATGGGGAAGAGTTTGACAACATGACTGACGAAGTTGCTGATCCCACGCTTGTCAGCTTAACTGGAGTAAAACTGAGCAGCCAGCAAGCCTGAGGGGCCTGGCACACATGGGCCATATTGCATCTTGGACCTCTGTTCTGATTGCAGAGCTGTCTTTTAACTGGCACTGCCTTGCAAGGACCGGTCAGTCAGACTGTTGAAGACATATGACCACTACAGTCCCAGTGGTTATTTCTATGTCTATGACATGTGGTTGGTTGATCTTGCTTCAGACCCTTCTCTGGTAGATTCAGTAATGAAGTGTGGAAAACCAATAAGCTCATGAATGCTCACAGGGAAAAGCAGTTCATTGTTTGCTTTTCCAGCATTTCTTTCCCTTGGTAAGATGTTTGGTTGGATGTCCTGGGAAAGCCTTACCCTGATCACATAGTAGTGCAGGGCGGGCATACATGCTACCAGTCCAGTGTGTCTAGTAGACTTGGGAACATGGACCTTTTTTCATGTATTTATTCTCAATAGTTGAAATGTATATTTGTATAGTCTTTTAGACCTCAAGTGATGTTTATGATACTGATACTGTGTGCCCCTCATAGGTTGGTTTTTAGTGTTGCTCTTGCTGTGTGATAAATGCTATATCTAGTTTACCTAGCAGAAGCTTGACCCTGCGATAGTATGGACCTTTGGACAGACTTAGTTTTTTCACATAACCTTGTACAATCTTGCAACAGAGGCCAGCCACATTATATATATATATGGACTCTCCTGTATTATAGGATTTTTTTTTCTTGTTCTGAGTATCTTTGACATTACAGTTGTCAAAACTGATATTTCAGATCTCCTTCTGAGATCTTTTAAGCTAAAATAACATGCAAAAATTGATTTTACAGCTGCTACTTTTGACACCTTTTAGATCTGTAAGAGTGTTGTGTCAGAGCAGCAAGCATGGTTGAGTGCTACATTTGGGATATTTAGTTTCCTCTTTAGTTGAGCACCACTGGCTGTACTCATTTATACCATCTAATATGTGACACACTGTTGTAGTATTATGATTTTGTGGTCTTTAGTTCCCTTTGTATTCATTTTAAGCATCTAAATAAATTGCTGTATTGTGCTTAATGTAAAAAAAGATTACTGGGAAATATATGTTGAGACTGTCTCAAAAATCATAAAAAGATAACACAAACATTCTATTGGTATTTAGTCTATAATTTCCTGTCAGCCCTCACATCATTTTCTATCCCAGTTCTTTTATCTTATAAACAAGAAGCTATAGAAGACTAAGAACACATTTTAAAGATTAGTTTTTTAAAAATATATTGTGTTGACTGCATGCATGTCTATGCACCACTTGCTCCAGATGCCCCTGAGGGCCAGAAGACAGCAATGGATTCCTTTGAAATGGAAATACAGGTGTTTGTGAGATGCCACATGGGAGTTGTTGATTGAAAACAGATACCAAGGAAGAGAAGCAAGTGCTATTAACCACTGAAACATTTCTATAGACTGCAAAAATGTAAACTTATGTGTATATTGTGTGTATGCCATATCCAAGATCAGAAAAGACAGTTGTATATCTAAAAGCAGAAATTATAGGCAGCTGTGAGCCATGTGACATGGGTATTGGAAATTAAAATTGCAACTTCCAAAAAAGTGGCAAATGTTTCTATTTTCTAAGACATCTTTACAGCACCATGGGGACACAATTTGAATATTGACTTTTTCCTAAGCCATATGGAAAGATTTCTTCTAGTGTATTCCAATATAGTACAAAGTTGCTCTATAATACTCTGTACCAAAAACTGTAATTGTTATCTCATTGTAATTTGTAAATGTGTTTCAGGAGTTTCCCTCTATCATTGCAGTTATAATCTCATTGGATGCTGAATTCACCTGTGCCATACCAACTCCAGTGTCGTCTGTGTGACATGACATAGGTCATTATGCCAGAAGGGAGCTACGTGTCGCATGGGACTAGGCTTCCTGGAGGTCAATGGCAGACAGCCCAGTATTGGCTGCCCTTGGGGCATAGACTGGTTTCTCAATTAGCTGGCTATGCGGGATATGAGCTTTGCACAATTTCTTTCATAGTAATGGTAGTCTTTATATATAAAAGACAAGGATCATTCTCTTCAGAAACAGCTCTGGGATAAGGAAGCACAGTATGGGAATGTATAAGACTACAGCAGAACTTTTGTCATACATGGGGAGTATGATGAGCAAGGGAATAGATTCGTTAATGTTGATGGACAAATACTGTTATATTATACTCTGAACTTTATGGATAGGCTTGTTAGATCCCAACACCCATGGCATCTGCTGCATAAGAAGGTACTAAAAAGTATATTTTAACAGGTGCAGAGAACTGATTAGGTATATTTGGTCACTAGATGAAATAAAGGGTTAGGAAGACGAAGGGCCATGATAGCGATAATGAGTCATAAACTTTCTATTCATAAGATGAAACCACTTGTCTGAGGTTTAAGTTCCCAAGGACAGGATTTCCTTTTTTAAGGATGTTTTATGTCTAACACCAGTCCCTGGTAATGTGACCAAAAGAAGCTTTCATACTGTGCCAACTGATGACACATGACCTTCTGATTTGTTCTTTGATTACTATATAATGAAAACATGAATTCGGTAAAATTACAGCAGATTCCAAGCACTCTCTTGTGTGTTGTGTCTGTCTGTCATTCGCAGTCTCCCCCGACTCTATCAACAGTGTTAATACTCAAACATTAATCAAAGAAAACAAGTAGGTGAGATCAAGTGAGACTTGGAATTTGGTGACACAATAGAATTCTCAGAACTAGAAGCAGCCAACAATAGCTCAAGAGCTCAGAGCTCCCTGTGAAGCCAACAAAGAGCCTCAAAGGACAAGTGAGAGGAGCCAGCTCCTTGTCGGCTCTACTGGCCTATGTAACTGGCTTTCCTGTCACGTTACCTACCATCAGTTCACTTGACAGCAGCATCGCTGGTTAGTAGAGCTTCTATTCATTTTTATTGCTTGGTCGGCATAATGAGGTTAAAAACTCATTCATATCAAAATTCAGTATATAGTGCCACAGCAGAAAGATCATTCACTGCTGTGTTGTGAAACCGTCCTGACTTTCCATTTTCTCTGACTAGCTCTATACTTATCAACTGTCACCTCTTATTTCTCACTGCTCTGGGCCCTAGCAACTATAATTATGGCTTTTTATTCTGTAGGGTTGAGCTGCCAGGGACTTCCTTAGTGTAATCACATGGTATTTGAGATAGCTCCTGTTTTATTTAACATTCCATTTCTATGAAGACTTTATGGTCAAGGGAACTCTTATGAATCTAAGCATGTAATTGGGGAGTTGTCTGCAATTTTAGCAGGTTAATCTGTAATATCATGGCAGGAAGAAATGAAGCCATAGCTGAGATTTATGTTGAGTTCTTTGATCCATTTGGACCTGAGTTTTGTGCATGGGGATAGATATGGACCTATTTGCATTCTTCTACATGGTGAGATCCAGTTATGCTATCACCAGCTGTTGAAGATGCTTTCCTTTTGCACTGGATAATTTTATCTTCTTTGTCAAAAATTACATGTATTTAGGTGTGTGGACCAATATCGCAGTCTTCATTTCAATTCCGTTGTCCACTTATTGGTTTTTCTGTCAATACCAAGCTGTTTTCATTACTGTAGATCTATAGTAGAGCTTAATGTCAGGGATGGTGATACCTCCAGAAGTTCCTTTATTGTATAGGATTGTTTTGGCTATCCTAGGTTTTTTTGTTTGTTTTTCCAAATGAAAGTTGAATATTGTTCTTTCAAAGTCTGTGAAGAATTGTGTTGGGATTTTGATGGGGATTGTATTGAATATGTTGATTGATTTTGGTAGAAACGCCATTTTTATTATGTTGATCTTACCTCTTCAAGAGCATGTGAGATCTTTTGATTTTCTGATATCTTCTTCACGTTCTTTCTTCAAAGACTTAAAGTTCTTGTCGCACATAATGATATTTTATTTATTTTTTTAATAAAAAAGCCTCACCTGAAGATAAGAAAATAAAACTAAACCTTTAGAAGCCAGGCAGTGATATCACACACCTTTAATCCCAGGATTTGGGAGACAGGGGCAGATGGATCTTTGTGAGTTCAATGGTGCCCTGGCCTAAACGAGATTGATGCAGAAACAGATCCAGGTGGTGGTGGTTCACATCTTCAATCCCAGTACTAGGGAGTCACCCCATTAATCCCAGCACTAAAGCAGAATACAAAATGAGAGGAGACAAAGGTTTAGCTCTCTGTCTGCAGTTGTCCAGCCTCGGTAGAGGTAAATCGTTTCTAGTGGCTTGGCTGTTTTGGTTTTCTAATCTTCAGCTTGAATCCCAATATCTGTCTTGGGGTTTTGTTACTAGGGCGACAGACATGCAGGCATTTCACTTCTTTGGTTAGTGTTACCCCCAAGATGTTTCATGTTATTTGTGGCTATTGTAAATGGTGATGTTTCTTTGATTTCTTTCTCAGCCCCTTTATCATTTTTATATAGGAGGACTACTGATTTTTGAGTTGATCTTGCATCTAGCCATATTACTGAAGGTATTATCATTTCTAGGAGTTCCCTCATAGAATTTTGGAAGGCAGTATATATACTATCATAGCAAAAGTTTGACTTCTCCCTTTCCAATTTGTATCCCTGTGATGTCTTTTTGTTGTCTTATTGGTCTAGATAGAACTTTGAGGACTATGTTGAATAGACATGGAGAGAGTGAACAGCCTTGTCTTATTCTTGATTTTAGTGGAATTTCTTTGAGTTTCTGTTCATTTAATTTGATGTTGCTTGCCAGCTTGCTGTATACTGCCTTTATTATGTTTAAGCACATTTCTTGTATCCCCGATCTCTCAAAAACCTTTATCATTGCTCGTGCTCTCTCTCCATCTGCTCCTGATTTGGACCTTGAGATTTCAGTCCAGTGCTCCAATGTGGGTCTCTGTCTCTGTCTCCTTTCATCGCCTGATGAAGGTTAATATTCAGGAGGATGCCTATATGTTTTTCTTTGGGTTCACCTTCTTATTTAGCTTCTCTAGGATCACGAATTATCGAGCAAGGAACTCAGGACCGCGAGGGGTGCACCCACACACTGAGACAATGGGGATGTTCTATGGGGAACTCACCAAGGCCAGCTGGCCCGGGTCTGAAAAAGCATGGGATAAAACCGGATA
>NC_022026.1:54260117-54265597 GCF_000317375.1 Microtus ochrogaster
CTCACCTTACTAGACCTGGATGGAGGTGGGGGTTCCTTGGACTTCCCACAGGGCAGGGAACCCTGATTGCTCTTTGGGCTGACGAGGGAGGGGGACTTTACCGGGGGAGGGGGAGGGAAATGGGAGGCGATGGTGGAGGAAGCAGAAATCTTTAATAAATAATTAATAAATAAAAAATGAACCTTTATCATGAAGAAGTGTTGGATTTTGTTGAATGCTTTTTCAGCATCTAATGAGATGATCGTGTTTTTTCAGTTTATTTATATAGTAGACTACACTGATAGTTCTTCATATGTTGAATAAGCATTCACGAACCTCTGGGATGAAGACAACTTGATCATGGCGGATGATTATTTTTATATGTTCTTGGATTCTTTTTGCCAGTATTTTATTGTGTTTTTGCATCAATAATCATACAAAAAATGGTCTATAATTCTCTTTCTTAGTTGAGTCTTAGTGTGGTTTCAGTATCAGGGGAAATGTAGCCTCGTAAAAATAGTTGGTCAATGTCCCTTTTGTTTCTATTTTGTGGAATAATTTGAGAATAGGTATTAGCACTTCTTTAACGTTCAATACGTAGAATTACGTATTGAAATCATTGGGCTTTGGGCTATCTTTGGATGGGAGATTATTGATGACTGGTTCTATTCCTTACATGTTCAAAGTCTATTTAAATTGTTCATCTGGTTTTGGTTTAATTTTGGTATGTGGTACCTATCCAGAAAATTGCCCATTTCCAATTTTGTGGAGTACAGGTTTTTGTAGTATGAGCGAATGAGTCTCCGGATTTCCTTATTGTCTGCTGTTATGTCCCTCTTTTCCTTTCTGATTTGTTAATTTGGATGTTCTCTTTCTGCCTTTCAATTAGTTTGGATAAGGATTTTTTCTAACTTGTTGATTTTTCTCAAGGAACAACTTCTTTGTTTCATTGATTTTTTTGTACTTTTTTGTTTTTATTTTTTTATTTCTGCTCTCAATTTGATTATTTTCTGTTGTCTACTCCTGGGTGAATCTGCTTCTTTTTGTTCTAGACCTTTCAGGTGTGCTGGTAAATCTCTAGTGTGAGATTTCTCCACTTTCTTTATGTCAGTACCTAGTGCTATGAACTTTCCTCTTAGCTCTGCTTTCTTCTTGTCTCATATGTTTGTGTCTGTTGTGCCTTCATTTTCATTGAATTTTAGAAAGACTTTTAATTCTTTATTTCTACTTGATCCAGGGGTGATTCAGTTGAGCACTGTCCAATTTCCATGAGTTTGTAGGCTTTCTGTAATTAGTGTTACTGAATTCTAATTTTAAGTCATTGTGATCTGATAAGATACAGACGGTTATTCCATTTTTTTTTTTGTATCAGTTAAGGTTTGCTTTGTTACTGCTTATATGTTCAGTTTTCGAGAAGGTTCCATGAGATTCTGAGAAGGTACATGCTTTTGTGTTTGGGTGAAATGTTCTAAATATGTCTGATAAGCCCATTTGAGTCATGACATATGTTAGTTGTTTTATTTCTCTATTAAGTTTTTGTCTGGCTGACCTGTCCTTTGGTGAGAGTGAGGTATAGAAATCTCCTACTGCTAGTGTGTGGAGTTTGATGTGTGATTTAAGCTTTAGTAATGTGTCTTTTACATATGTGGGTGCCCTTCTATTTGTAGCTTACATGTTCAGAATGAGACTTCATCTTCACAAATATTTCCTGCGATGAGTATGAAGTGTTCTTCTCCAGCTCTTCTGATTAATTTAGTTTGAAGTCTATTTTGTTAGCTATTAGAATAACTACAACTGATTGCTTCTTAGGTCCATTTGATTGAAAAATCCTCCCCAATCCTTTACTCTGAGGTAATGTTTGTCTTTGAGGCTGTGGTTTGTTTCTTGTATTCAGCATAAGGATGGATGCTCTTTTCATATCCATTCTATTAGCTTGTGTCTTATTATAGGTGAATTGAGTCCGTTGATATTAAGGGATGTTTATGACCAGTGACTGTTGGTTCCTGATATTTTTTTCATGGCACAGTTTGACCATTTGATGCCTGTCTATGGGATATATATGAGTTATGACTATAAGGACATTAGTGAAGGATTTTTCTGAAGAGCATGATCCAAACTGAGAGCTTGTGGAGGAGAGTTTTACCCTGAGTCCTCCAGATTGACTATACTTGGTTTTTACTTTACATGTCTGATTTATGTTTGAGAATGTTAGTTTTTTGTTAATTTAAACTAGACCTTCATAACCGTAAATTTTTATTACTTTGTAGGATATATTGAAGCAGAATTAAATCACGTATAGAGTATGAAGTGACAGAACTAACCATATTGGTGGAAGTGAAGGGAGTGGGAAAAGGGAAGGGAGGGAGGGAAA
Source organism: Microtus ochrogaster (assembly GCF_000317375.1). Classification (NCBI taxonomy): domain Eukaryota; kingdom Metazoa; phylum Chordata; class Mammalia; order Rodentia; family Cricetidae; genus Microtus; species Microtus ochrogaster. The sequence goes on from NC_022026.1 coordinate 54,262,468, forward strand.
GAGAAAAAAAGTTAAAAAAAGGTAAGAGGAGACAGAAAAATTCTTCCCTGTCCCTTCAGACGAGCAATGAAAAAGAGAGTGGGAGTAGGCAGAGATTGTTGTAGTGGTATATTATTTGTATTTTGATAAATAAATTCTTCCTGAACACTAGAGGAAAAGCTAAAGCCACTAGACATCAGGCAACAGTGACACACACCTTTAAACTCAGGATTTGGGAGACAGAGTCACATGTATCTCGGTGAGTTAAAGGCTACCCTGGGCTACACAAGATCTATGCAGAAACATATCCAGTTGGTGATGGCTCACACCTTTAATCCCAGTCCTAGAGAGTCACACACCTTTAAACCCAGCACTAGAGGAAATATAAACTGGGAGGAGAGAGAGAGGCTTAGTTTGCTTAGTTTACAGTCGCCCAGCCTTGGTAGAGGTAAGACTTCTCTAGTGCTTTGGTTCCTTTGCTCTCTTGGTTTTTGGGTTGAACCGCAATTTCTTTTCTGTCTCAGGGTTTTTCTTATTTATGCTGTATTTGGTGTCAAATATTTGGGGTACAAATTCATGAAAAATTCATTTGCCTGAAGCTTTTTAGCCATCAACAAAGCCCAGGGTTGTGCATGGGGATCCAACCCCACTCATCTAGGTTCTCTCTCTCTCTCTCTCTCTTCATCATGGGTTGCAGACTGTCCCTGAACCCTCTCCTCAGGCTCCTGCCAAACTAGTTGGCTGTCTTGAAATCCAGTCAGGCTTTTACTGTTCGACATAGCAGAAATCAGCCTCACATCTATATCAACATTGTTGGCAGATTTGGTAAGATAATGGGGAATTATTAAAGGCAAGAATTAGTTAAAAGATAGAGTTTTTTCAGACAATAAAAACGGGAAAAACCATTTTAACAAAGGGATTTTATATCTCTGTCTGATGATATGCTTGAGAGGTTAAAAATGGAATGATTGAGATGATATCTGCTTTAGATGGAATTTATGTAATGTCAATTATAAACATTATCAGCATTATCATTTTTGTTGCACCACTTAAAAAGTTGATTAATCTGAGTGCTAAGATATAGGCCTTAGAATTAGCCAATAAAACAGATCACAGAGAAATTCAAACCCAGACAAGAAGAATTTAATGGAGAGTCAATTTCAGCCTTGCCTTATAAGAATGGAGAGGAAGAGCCTAAGGTTTACAGACAGCCAATCATAATATTCCCAGCAATCTTACAGGAATTTCAAAATGGCAGAGGCTATGTTATAGCTAACTGTATCCCTGTGCCATGGTTAGATTTAGAGATTCAAGGAAACAACCATCTCATATAGCATGCATTCACCTTTTGTCATGCAAATGGTATACTCATGGTCAGTTTGTAATAGAATTACTCCTAATGACTAGAAAGATTTGGTTAATGCAGTTTTAGAGATAAGTACACAATTACAATAGATACCTAGTTCAAAGAAGAGGCTAAGATTATTGAACAACGAACTAAAGCTAGAGGTAGAGAAATCCCCCAAGATCAAACTCTTGGTGAAGGAGACTATGCTACTATAAAAAGTAGGCTGTATATGATATTCACAAACTGGATTTATGCCATGCCTTAGCTTTGAATGCTTGGAACAGAACTGGAGACTTAGGACGGAAAATTGAGTCACTTAATACAGGAGCCAAAGGAAGTCTTTATGAAAGTTTTACAAAGATTGACTTCGGCAGTAGATAAAATGATAAGAAATTCAGATGCTGGACTGTAACATGTGGTCTGGGCTTGTTGGGGTTTCTGTTCCACCTGGTCCACCAGCCATTTTGTCCCAGATAAAATCACACAGAGGTGTCCATAAGTGATAACCTTATTGGTCCATTACCTCAGACTACTTATTAGAGCTTGTAGCTTATATTAACCCATTATTCTTACCTATGTTAGCCACATGGCTCAGTACCTTTCTCAGTGGGGTAGGTCACATGCTGTTCTTTGGTGATCTGGGCAGGATTGGTGGAGGTAGCTTCCTGCTTCCCAGAATACTCCTGTTGTCTTTGCTCCAAATCTACTTCCTGTCTAGTTTTCCTGCCTGTATTTCCTCCCTGGCCAATCAGTGTTTATTTAAATTATGATTGACAGAATACAGTCAATTCTCCTGCACAACTGGACAAGCAATAATTTAATCTCTGTCTTTTGAGAATGCCAGTTCTCTACACAAAAGGATAATTAGGCCATTAAACACAAGGTCAGCACCTTTGGAGGAATGTATCCAAGAACCAATTAATACAGAAACCCATGGACATGATGATACATGGATAAGAGAGGTAGTTTTCAGAGGTTTGAGGGAAAAATCAAAGTGTCAGCCTTACCTTTAAAATGGTTGACAGACAATCCTGTATGGGCTAACTAATGGCCTTTACCAATAGATAAATCACTGACTTTTGAACAGCTGATGCAGGAGCAACTAGATACTCACCATATTGAAGAATCAACTATTCAGTCCTTGGAATTCTCCTGTATTTGTTGTTAAAAAGAAATCTGGAAAATGGAGAATGGTAACAGATTTCAGAGCTGTTAATAAGATGATTCAACCAATAGGTTCCCTAAAGTCTGGCATCTGTTTACCTTATCTATTATAACTGTGGTGAACAAAGTATCTTTAAAAGGGATTGTATACAGGGTATTCCTATAAACATTTTTTTTCTTAAAATAATCCTTTCAGAATGACCCTTCCGTCAGGACTAATGCAAAAGGTGTTACAAAAGCAGGCACTGAATTAATGGATGTAGGGCAATGAGGAATATTCAAGGTAATCCTTTGCCATTGGAAATCTATGTGAAGGGCTTCTCACAGGCCCCTAAGCCAAATGTGACCCTTAGTCCAAATCTAGTACAGTTCTTTCATGCCATTATATAGGAAACTCCTTCCCAGAGTAACTAAAGTACCTTTTGCCTATTGTAAGAAATCATACTGCATCGGATAATAAAATGACTATAGAAGAGAGAACAAAGAAATTCAAGAGAAGCCATAAACTGAATATTTTGACAAACTTCTATAAATGAACAAAGATCAAAATTAAAAATATGAATAAATGACATTGTTATTGAAAGTCTGGTAGACACAGGTGCAGATGAAACAATAATTTCTTTTTTTATTTTTTTAATT
>NC_022026.1:54266637-54267125 GCF_000317375.1 Microtus ochrogaster
TCTTCAAGCTGATGAGGGAGAGGGACTTGATTGGTGGAGGGGGAGGGAAATGGGAGGCGGTGGCGGGGAGGAGGCAGAAATCCTTAATAAATAAATAAAGTATAAAAAAAATAAACGCAGAACCTTGGACGGATTAAAAAAAAAAAGAAAGAAAAAGTCTTCCCAAAGCAAAGCGCACCAATTGGTTATCCAATACTGTCAGAGGAGGCTGCTTATTTGTCCCCAGCTGCCCATACCTGAAATAATTACACAGAAACTGTATTAATTAAAACACGGCTTGCCTACTAGATTGTCTTTCTAGCTAGATTTTATATCTTAAATTAACCCATTTCTATTAATCTGTGCATCATCATGAGGTTGTGGCATAACGGCAACATTCTGACATATGTTTCCTATAGTGTCTACATGGTGTCTCCCTGACTCTGCCTACTCTCTCTCTTTTTCTTTCTCTCTCTCTCTCTCTCTCTCTCTCTCTATATATATATATA
>NC_022026.1:54267225-54271852 GCF_000317375.1 Microtus ochrogaster
TCCCCTGCTATAGGCCAAAGCAGCTTTATTTATTAACCAATAAAAGCAACACTTATATAGAAAGTCCTTCTGTCTATGTGTTGCTTTTATTGGTTAATGAATAAATGTTTTGACCAGTGGTTTAGCAGAATAGAACTAGGTGGAAAAACTAAACTGAATGCTGTGAGAAAGAAGGCAGAGTCAGTGGGAAGCCATGTAGCCCCACCTGAGACAGACTCCTGAACTTTACCTGGTAAGCCACAGCCTTGTGGTGATATACAGATAATGGAGATGGGTTAATTTAAGATATGAGTTAGCCAGAAATACAATAAGTTATTGGCCAAACAGTATTGCAAATATTTGATTTTTGTGTGATTATTTTGTGGCTGAGCAACTGGGAAGAAACAAGAAGCTTCCTACAGCACAACACAACAGATATGCAGAAGATCTTCTCATAACAGTATACCAAATGGTTAGCCCTGGAAAACATACTCACAATTAACATTATACAGATTGAGAAGGAGCCTGTTTGGGCACTGGGATGGGGTGCTGAGGGCAACAGGCAAGTGGGAGTTCCTTTGCTTCAATAGCCTGCCTGCAGCAAGGTAGGCCTTTTGTCAGTGAGGTTCCTGGCCAACAAGGGAACCTGATCCTGGTCCGGAAGACCCATCAGAGGGGTTAGTGTGTTCTTGACCCACGGCAGGAGCCCAGAACCAGAGCACGGACATTCCCTGACCCCCTTCACTCCCTGGTCATTTGGCAGGGGCTGCTCCCCTCTGCTAAGGCGTCTCTCTCCCTGAACCATCCCAGTTTGCACCCAGGAATCTCCTCCTTTCTTCCTCCCTTCTGAGGGGCCACCAGATCTGCCACCTCAGCCTGTTTGGGTGCTGGGACGCGGTGCTGAAGGCAACGGGGTAGGCAGGAGATCCTTTGTTTCAATAGCCTGTCTGCAACAAGGTAGGCCTTTTGTCACAGAGGTCCCTGGCCAGCAATGGAACCTGATCCTATTCCTTAAGATCCATCGGATAGAATTTGAAGGGAGAGATGAGCAGGCACGAAGGCAAGAATTCCTCCACCAATCTGAAAAACAACATGGAAAACACCAGAACCCAGTGATCTTACAACAGAAGGTCTTGAACACCCTAATCCAGAAGAAGGGGAAAAATGACATTATGAAAGCGATAGAGTCCCTTAAATAGCATGTAAAAATGCCCTTATAGAAATGGATGAGAAATATAACAATAAGTTTGAAAAAAATGAATAAATAAGTAAATGATACCCTGGGAAACCAAGAAAAAACAATCAAACAGGTAATGGAAACAGTTCAAGAATTGAAAACTGAAATGGAGGTAAGAAAGAAAACAGAAACTGAGGGCCGGCTTGATATGGAAAATCTAGGTCAACAGAGACTACAGAAACAAGCATAACCAATAGAATACAAGAGATAGAAGAAAGAATCTCAAATTCTGAAGACACCATAGAGAAAATAAATGCACTGATCAGAGAAAACAGCAAATCTAACAAATTCTCCTCACAAAACATTCAGGAAATATGGGACACAATAAAAAGACCAAACCTAAGAGTAATAAGGAAAGAAGGAGAAGAATTACAGCTCAAAGGCCCAGAAAATATATTTAACAAAATTATGGAAGAAAACTTTCCCAACATAAAGAAAGATATTCCTTTGAATATTCCAGAAGCATACAGAACACCAAATAGACTGGATCAAAAAAAATCCCCTATTCATATAATAATCAAAACATAAAACATACAGATTAAAGAAAGAATATTAAGAGCTGCAAAGGAAAAAGGTCGAGTAAATTATAAAGGTAAATCTATCAGACTTACACCAGACTTCTCTATAGAAACCATGAAAGCCAGAAGATCCTGGATAGAGGTACTTCAGAAACTAAGAGACCATGGATGCAAGCCCAGACTACTATACCCAGCCAAACTATCATTCACTATACATGGAGAAAACAAAATATTCCAGGATAAGAACAAATTTAAACAATACGTAGCCACAAATCCAGCCCTACAGAAAGTAATAGAAGGAAAATCACAACCCAAGGAATCCAACATTGCCCACACTGCCTACAATAACTCAGACATTACAGAAAGTAATAGAAGGAAAATCACAACCCAAGGAATCCAACATTGTCAACACTACCTATAACTCAGACATCTAGCTACCCTTCACCAGCACAACTCAAAGAAGGGAAACACACAAACTCTACTACCAAAAAAATAATAACTGGAGTCAACAACCACTGGTCATTAATATCACTTAATATCAATGGACTCAACTCACCTATAAAAAGGCACTGGCTAAGAGATTGGATACAAAACCAGGATCCAACAATCTGCTGTTTACAAGAAACACACCTCAACCACAAAGACAGGCAAGTACTCAGAGTAAAAGGTTGGAAAGGGTTTTTCAAGAAAATGGACCTAAGAAACAGGTGGGTGTGGCCATACTAATTTCTAATGAATCTGACTTCAAACTAAAATCAATCAGAAGAGATAGAGATGGTCATTTTATACCCATAACAGGAACAATTCATCAGGATGAAGTCTCAATTCTGAATATCTATGCCCCTAATATAAAAGCACTCACTTATGTGAAAGAAACATTACTAGAACTTAAGGTAGACATCAAACCACACACACTAATAGTAGGAGGCTTCAACACACTTCTCTCACCAATGGACAGGTCAAACAGACAGAAACCTAATAAGGACTGAACAGGTAATATTTGTATATTTAGGAATATATGTATACAAATTTACATATATGTATGTAAAAACAATTAATGAAACTATGTGACTTGAGTTCCTACTGTGAATTTCCTCCATTATGTACAGTACACTCTAAGATCAAACAAAGCTATTTCTCACCAAGATGCTTTGGGTCAGTGTTTTAACACAGTGAGAGCTAGCAAGCACAAGGAATTATCAGGAATGAGGTACCTGTATCAGGTGACTCAAGAATGAAAGAGGAAGGAATTAGGATATTGGGAGAAGAACTATGGGTAAGGGCAGAAGACAAACTACTTGGTCAGGCATCTTGTGGAAAGCACTTAAACATACAAGTTACTCTCAGATGTAGGTGGGAGCTGTCACTCTAAGGTAGAGTGTGGGTACTGACACATTGGGCTGAGGTTTGGTAGGAAACCCTTATCACACCCTATTTCCATTCCCTGGGGATTCCATCAACCTTGCTGCACACCCAGTTTTCCTACATCCTGTGGGTCTTCTGAGTCCTCTCTTCTAACTTATCTCATTCCTTTGTTTGCTAGAAAAATCAATCATTTTTTAGGTTTTCTAAATTAATGGAGTGTGGATTTCAAAACTATTCCCTTATAATATTCAGAATTTCTTCAGTGCCAGTTGTACTGTTTCCTTGTTCATTTCTGACTGCTAATTTGGATCCCCTCCTTTAGTTAGTTGGTCAAAGCATCTTTTTGTTTTGTTCATCTTTTCAAAAACCCAGATCTTAAGATTTATTTTTATTTCTGCCTTGAACCATTCACCATTTAGTAAGTGACTGTTTAATCTCCATATGTTTGCATACATACTAGATAATTTTTTGCTATCATTCATTGTACTATGTTCACATATATACATGGAGTGATTTCAATCTCTTCATAAGTCAACAGTAATTATATATTTTTAATGAATATGTTGTTTTCACACAACATATTCTGATCAGCGTATCTCATCAATCATCTCATCCCAAAACACCTCTAGTTCTCAACTGCATGCCTTCTTTCTCTCCCTTCCTCTCTCTCTCTCTCTCCCTCTCCTTCTCTCTCTCTCTCTCTCTCTCTCTCTCTCTCTCTCTCTCTCTCTCTAGAAAACGAACCAGCAAACTAAACAGGCTACCAAAGAGGAAAAAACAAAAAGTACAAAGAAGTACACGTACACACACATACACACACACACACACACACACACACACACACACACACTGTAAAAACTCAAAGTCGGAAAACATAATATACAACCAAAAGCTCAGTAAGGTATAAAATGCCCAAAAACATTATAAAGCAAAGTTTTTAATAACTACCCTTGAGTTAATTTGTATTGATTATTTACTGCTGAGCATGGGACCTGCCCTTAAGTGGGATTTATATACCTGGTAAGGCTCCATTGGAGAAAACTCATCTTTGCTCCGCAAGCAATAACCAATTGGATATACCTTCTTGGTTAGGGATAGGAACTCATGTTCACTTCTACTCTCAGTGCAGGGATGTGGCTTGGCCTTGTACATGCCCTGATCATGCTGCCACAGTCTCTGTAAAGTGATATGTACTAAACAGAGTCACTATATTAATTACCTATGGGTACTATTGTAGTTTAGATGAGTAGGTCCCACATAGGCTCATGTGTGTGAACACTTGGTCCATAAATGATGATGCTCTTTTAAGGGGTTGTGGAACCATTAGAATGTATATACTTGTTGGAGGAAGTACCACATTCACTGTAGGCAGTCTTTGAGAGTTCATAGCCTTGTCCAACTCTAGTTTGGTCTCTCAAGGATGGAGATATGAGGTCTTGGTGTGGGAGGTCCTTCTGTCTCTGTGATGCTTTCATTAGATGATGAGTAAAGAACTGCTTTGAGCCTATGGCAGGGAAGAACAGAACTA
>NC_022026.1:54271952-54274279 GCF_000317375.1 Microtus ochrogaster
TATTCATTAATGGTAATCGCAGCATACAGAGGGATATCCCACATCACCTCCCCTTTTCTGTTTAAATATGAAGGAAATCTTTAACTTTAACATAGTAAAATTACATATAACAAACAGGTATTGACCAAGAATTATAGTTACAATATTTCTATCTATTTTTAGGTTTTCTAAATTAATGGAGTGTGGATTTCAAAACTATTCCCTTATAATATTCAGAATTTCTTCAGTGCCAGTTGTACTGTTTCCCTGTTCATTTCTGACTGCTAATTTGGATCCCCTCCTTTAGTTAGTTGGTCAAAGCATCTTTTTGTTTTGTTCATCTTTTCGAAAACCCAGAACTTAAGATTTATTTTTATTTCTGCCTTGAATCATTCACCATTTAGTAAGTGACTGTTTAATCTCCATATGTTTGCATACATACTAGATAATTTTTTGCTATCATTCATTGTACTATGTTCACATATATACATGGAGTGATTTCAATCTCTTCATAAGTCAACAGTAATTATATATTTTTAATGAATATGTTCTTTTCACACAACATATTCTGATCACAGTATCTCATCACTCATCGCATCCCAAAACACCTCTAGTTCTCAACTTCATGCCTTCTCTCCCTCTCTCTCTCTCTCTCTCTCTCTCTCTTTCTCTCTCTCTCTCTCTCTCTCTCTCTTTAGAAAAGGAACCAGCAAACTAAACAGGCTACCAAAGAGGAAAAAACAAAAAGTACAAAGAAGTACACGTACACACACACACACACACACACACACACACACACACACTGTAAAAACTCAAAGTCAGAAAACATAATATACAACCAAAAGCTCAGTAAGGTATAAAATGCCCCAAAACATTATAAAGCAAAGTTTTTAATAACTACCCTTGAGTTAATTTGTATTGAATATTTACTGCTGGGCATGGGACCTGCCCTTAAATGTGATTTATATACCTGGTAAGGCTCCATTGGAGAAAACTCATCTTTCCTTTGCAAGCAATTGCCAATTGGATATACCTTCTTGCTTAGGGATAGGAATTCATGTCCACTTCTACTCTCAGTGTAGGGATATGGCTTGGACCTGTGCATGCCCTGTTCATGCTGCCACAGTCTCTGTAAAGTGATATGTACTAAACAGAGTCACTATATTAATTACCTATGGGTACTATTGTAGTTTAAATTAGAAGGTCCCACATAGGATCATGTGTGTGAACACTTGGTCCATGAATGATGATGCTCTTTTGGGGGGTTGTGGAACCATTAGAATGTATTGTTGGAGGAAGTACCACATTCACTGTAGGAGGTCTTTGAGAGTTTGTAGCCTTGTCCAACTCTAGTTTTGTCTCTCAAGGATGAAGATATGAGGTCTTGGTGGGGGAGGTCCTTCTGTCTGTGTGTTGCATTTATTCAATGATGAGTAAAGAACTGCTTTGAGCCTATGGCAGGGAAAAACAGAAATACATGGGGAAAACTAAGCTGAATGGTGGAAGGAAGAAGGGCAGAGTCAGAGAGAAGCCATTAAGCCACCAGAGATAGATGCTGTGAACTTTGCCCAGTAAGCCACAGTCATTTGACCACAACCATGTGGTGAGATACAGGTTAATAGAAATGGGATAAATTAATATAAGAGTTAGCCAATAAGAAGCTAAAGCTAATGGGTCAAGCAGTTATTTAATTAATACAGTTTCTGTGTAATTACTTCAGAGCTGAGCAACCAGGAATGACCAAGCAGCCCCTCTCCTTGCCACAAGTTTCCTGACCTGCTTGCCTGTTGTCATGTTTCCCTGCCATTATGGACTGTCTTCTGGAAACATGAGCCAGCCTGAATTATTCCCACCTGCCAAAAGATTCTTTTATCAAATATTTTATCACAGCAGTAGAAAAGCAACTAATACAAGGTCTTAGAAAAAGCATGGTGGAACATGCCTGAAACACCAGTGCCCTGGAGTCAGTGATAGCATGTCCATACATTCAGGGTGACCATGATCTAGATGTAGAAATTGTCTCAAAAATAAAAACAAAATAAGAAAAATGCCATATTGCTCCTAATTTCATCATTCTCTTCCTTCCCTTAAATTCTGATCTGCCATCATCTCTCACTTTTCCTTTTATATTATTATGGAACCAGGATTGAGCTAGTGGTATAGTTTTAAAATGAGCTATTTATTGGCCAACATTGAAAGATTTGCTTCATTACATTTCAACATAATGTGGACTAGCTGCATCTATCATGATCGACAGTTGTATCCTGGAAGGCTTTTCTATGTGGTTTCAGGAGATCTCTCCTTTCATCCCAGCCATATCATTGGTTGTTCCCTACCCCTAGAGTTTT
>NC_022026.1:54274719-54275842 GCF_000317375.1 Microtus ochrogaster
ACATAACTGGCCACCAATTCAGTTAAAAATACTTTAACAGGTAAGTATACTTATACAGGTAAGAATAAGCTGCATTCACATTTGTTGTATATGTAATTTATGTTTCTAAGTATCCATATCAGAATTTATGACTGACTTTGGGAAAGTAGGTTCACCACTACATGTCTATTGACAGTAAAGTGGTAGTTACATGTTCTCCAAGATCCATGACAACACTAGTTCTCTGTATTTTCCCAGGTTTCCTGTACCAGGCATGGCTTGCCTCTCATAAGTGGGTCTTAAATACAATTAGAGTTTGGCATGCCATCACTGGATCTCTAGGGCTATCTTTCCATGGTGGTCATTGTTGTGGTTCATAGGCATCATACCTGGATAGGTCTATTGGTTGTTTTCCTACCTTGAAAACCTTCCTGGTACCATTAAAGTTAGACCAGAGTGAGGCTGCACTCAGGTCAGTTCCACCTCAGAGGTTTCTGAGCTGAGTCTGAAGTTTATGGAGTCTTTATCAGTAGGGACTTACCTTTTACCTCTAAGGGTCAGCCAGAGGGAATAGCAATATTCTGTATTGGTATTCTCTTTGATAGCCCTTACCAACAATTCAAAAGAAGGCTTCTAATGCCTGCAGATGTAGATTGTGTTAGCTGATATTTGGCTCTTGGAGGAAGCAATGTAGGTCCTGATGAGATATTTTCTCTTATACAGTATATTTATACAGAAGTCATATGCTTTATAGGTCATTTATTGTTTTAAGAAAATAATAGTATGGTTCATCATAATTTTTCAGAAATTCTTACTGTTGTTTTATCATCTTCTATCCTTCTGTATTTATTATTTCCTTCATCTCTCCATAAATCCCCATTTTCTCTATTTCCCACATAAGATTTCTTATAACCTGCTATTTTCCTTTGCATTGGTCCTCTGCCACATATAGTGACAAATGGGGCATTTTATTATCTGTGGATAGGGAATTGATCTAGAATATATACTCACATCTGATGTTTTATACCTAGGAGCTTCCAATGAGTGAAAAAATGTGATGTTTTTCTTTCTGGTCCTGGGTTAGCTCACTCAGTATTGTTCCTTTTTCCATCCACTTGCCCAAAATGTTTATTATTTCACTTTT
>NC_022026.1:54275942-54282512 GCF_000317375.1 Microtus ochrogaster
TGCTCTGGTTTGCGCCACTTAGGAGCTGTGCTTGCAAAGGAGATTTAAAAAAGACTCAGAAAAGAGCAAACCACACGGGCAGAGACTACGCAGGCCTGTGGAGTTTAAATCCACGTGGGGAGGCAGACGATAGGGTGTGTGGGGACTGGAAGTCAATCTGAGGTGTCTAAAGAGAAAATATAAAGAACTGCAGCAAGAAAAGCCAGTGCATAATGATTTATATTAAGCTGCTGGCTCCACGCACAAGACACAGGCCACAAGGCCCCTGCCACCAGGCACAGGCCGCGGCTCTTGCCAAGCTGAACTCGCGGCCAGCAGCCAAGCAGGGGAAGGAGAGGTCCTAAAACCAACCAAGCATTGGGCGACAATTGAAGGTGTAAGTCACTAACAATGCCACAGCAGTTTGGAATTATGATTAACAGGGTGATATTTATTTAAAGGGGAAAAAACTTACAGATCTCCATCCCAGACAACAGCCCTCTAAGCAACCAGGAAGGGAGTCTAGTCGCCTGTGGAGCAGGAAGTGAAGAGAGAGAGGAAAGGGAAGTGGCCGCTTTTTTAAAGGGAGAGAGACCACGCCCCAGGAGGAGTGGGAGGACCTCCCGCAACAGTTATACTCCTGAATATTGTAAGTAGACAAGATTGCCGGGCAAAAATTGGGAACTTGGGGGTGGGTTGGGATGGGGGTAAGGGGAAATTGGGAGAGAAAAGTGAGAAGGGGAGGATGGGGAGAGCTTGGGGGAATGGTATGGTTGGGCTAATGGAAGGATGGATATGGGAGCAGGGGAGTATATATTCTAATTAAGGGAGCCATTTTAGGGTTGGCAAGAGACTTGACTCTTAAGGGGCTCCCAGGTGTCCAGGGAGATGTCCCCAGTTAGTTCCTTGGGCAGCTGAGGAGAGGGAACCTGAAATGGCCCTATCCTGTAGCCATACTGATGAATATCTTGCATATCACCATAGAATCTTCATCTGGTGATGGATGGAGATAGAGACAGAGACCTGCATTGGAGCACCGGACTGAGCTCCCAAGGTCCAAATGAGGAGCAGAAGGAGGGAGAACATGAGCAAGGAAGTCAGGACCGCGAGGGGGGCACCCACCCACTGAGACAGTGGGGCTGATCTTTTGGGAGCTCACCAAGGCCAGCTGGACTGGGTCTGAAAAAGTATGGGATAAAACCAGAATCTCTGAACATGGCAGACAATGAAGCCAAGGACAATGGGTTTTTATACTACTGCATGTTCTGGCTTTGTGGGAGCCTAGCCTGTTTGGATGCTCCCCTTCCTGGACCTGGATGGATGAGGGAGGTCCTTGGACTTCCCACAGGGCAGGGAACCCTGACTGCTCTTTGGACTGGAGAGAGAGGGGGAAAGGAGTGGAGGAGGGGAGAGGAGGGGGGAAATGGGATGAGGGGAGGAGGCAGAAATTTTTTCAATAATAATAATAATAATAATAAAAGAGTGATCCATAGGCCCTGGTTTTCCTCATAATTTGACTGTGTAAGAACTGGAGATAATTGAATTTGGAATGTGTACGGCACTATTTATGAGTGAAACCAAACGCGATGAGCTTTTCAAGCTTGAATCTGGTTTAAGCTACAATAAACGCAATTTAAATCTCTAGCTCTTACTTGCTGAATGAAATGCAAATGGGAGAAATACGCTTTCATGAGCAATCATTTGATGTTTTTATCCCTAGATTGTCTTCTATCATATCAAAAATACCTTCAAGTGAAGTTTTGAAGATGAAGAGTAGAAATAAAACAACCAAGATGAGTAGATCTATCTCATTATTTAATATGTCTGGAGACATTAAAGAGAGACTAAAATACTTAGTTCCATTCCTGTTGGCCATTATCTTAGGGTGGGCTGCAGCATTGCTAGTGCAAACTAGTCATCTATCCAGATCTTAACTGGAGGGATTCACCCACAGGGATGTAAACTGTCTAAGCATATTTAATGTATTTTCATTTCTCATCCCAGAAGAGTTGCCATTATACAGTGGACAGTCAAATCTAGACATGTGGCTTTAAGAGTAAACCAAAAGTCTGCCAACAGTGAGAATGAGGGGTGGGCAAGATGAAGGAAAAGCAAGAGCCTCATGGTTGCTGGTAGGAAACTCCATTAGCAGACAGGGGATCCGAAGTCTTGGATGCCAAGGAGGAGACAGCATGATGAAAGAGATCATTAGGAGCACTGAATGCCTTGCCCTTCTCCTGAGGACACGGGAGATACATTGTGTTGTGAGGCCAGTTCCACAGCTGCTCTGCACCCTTTCTTTGAGGGTTAGTCATCCACTTAATTACTGGCTACAGTTGTTTTGTTTTATGCGTGCCTGCCATTTCAGTGCGGTAAGAACAGGCATGAGAACGAGTGTGCTTTATCACAGGGCTGAGGAACAATGCACATATCTCCACAGGCGCAGGAAGGAGAGGCAACACCAACACCGTGAGAGGACTTTATATTCTTGGCCTCAGTCAACTGGCTTTCATTTACTGATTTTTCTCCAGAGAAATCTTGTTGTCTTTAATTATTTGCTTGATTTTCCTCTCTGGGTCTTGATAATAAGGCCCATGGCACAATGGGAACCAGCAACCAGCATCTCTCCTCCCTCCCCCTATCATAGGCTCCTCTCTACACTCCATGGAGATCTCTGTTTCTCACACCCTCTGTGCCAGTATAAGTTCACTGCCTACTGGCATCTCTTTTGAGCTTTGCCCCACCTTTGGGCCAAGATCTGGCTAAGATTGCTTTAAGTGAAAAACCCCTAGGGGTTACAGAAGCTATTCTGATTTAGTTATAAACTTGCCTGTAGGAGGGCTTAAGTTACCAGGCAACAGTTAATTAATTGGGGAATCATTGCATCCATAAATATTTTCTACTTAAGTCTCTTGGGGAAGTTTAGAAATGCTTTCTAAGGTTCTTGGAAGGTCCTGAGAACCATCTGGTCCTATTGTTGATGGAAGAGATGCACGCAGTGCATTCTTTATTAGTGGTTCCCTCTCTCAAGCAGTAATGCCCATTTTCCTTTATACCTTAGACCATCTTACCCCAAATACACTACTCACTTACATGAAACCTGTGTCTGTGCTGTTTTTATTATTATTGTTATTTGTTATTGTTATCATTAATTTGGATGTGGAGGGGATCGAGACTACTTTATTTGATGCTCCTGACCTAATAAATTCTTAGCAGAACTTCTCAAAATATTGTAGAGAAGAATTTCCTCACATGGTTATTTTAAAAACCAAAATCTTCAGTCTGAAATACGTTGGAAAAGCAGTGTATCTTAATATATTAAAGGGTTTGTGAATGCTCACTTAAAAAAATATTTTCTGTGCCTTTGATCTGTGAGTGATTATTCTTTTTCTACATAACTATCATTAATAGGTTTGGTCTTTTCACAGTGTCCCAGATTTCCATGATAGTTTGTGATTATCTCTTTTTTAGGTCTTACATTTACCTTCACTTGGTTTATGTATTTCAGCTATTTGGTCTTCAGGACAAAGCAGATATTTCCCTACATGTTTTTTTAATCTATTAGCGAGATGTTCCTCTGATGTTTTAGTTTGACATACTGAATTTTTCATCTTCATTTTACACATTTTATGTCAGTTTGGGTTTTCTTTAGTGATTCTATTTCCTTGGTAAAGTCTATTTTCATTTCTTGAGTAGGTTTTATTACCTCATTCAACTGTTAGTTTGCACTCTCATGGTCTTCATTAAAGCATTCATTCCTATCCTCTTTAATGTCCTTTAACATATTCATAATTTGTGGTTTGAAATCCCTGTCTTGTCCTTCAGCTAAATTGCTTTTCTTGGGGCTATTGGCTTTGAGAAGAGGCATTTTTTTTGCCTTGGTTGTTTGTATGGATCCAGGTATCTGGAGTCATGATGTTTGAAGTGTTTCTTGGTGTGGATGTCTAATCTTGTCTTTGTTAGGTGCGTTTTCTGTTAGTTGCTTGCGTTTGTCTGTTCTGGGTCCTCCTAGACACATGTGGTGGCAGTGTAGTCCCTGAATCCCAGCCAAGCGTGGTGCCTATGGGGTCAGTTCTGCATTCCTGCCTAGTATGGTGGCTCTAGGGTTCTTCATAAAGAACGATTCTTCCAGTAAATGGGAGACCAAAAAGAAATGGAGATAAGTTAGAAGGGTGATGGGGAGAGTTGGGGAAGAACTAGTGGGACCTTGGGTTCTGCACCAAGAGGCCAAGTCCCTCAGGGGTTGAGGTGGCTGGGTGGAAGAGCTTCTTCAAGCAGAGTGCAGCAGAGCTGAGAGCAAGTCCGGAGAGATCAGAATGGAGGACAAAATGGAGGATAAAGGTCACCTACCTAGCCTAGTGTGGTGGCTATGGGTCCCTGGTATAGAGTTCTCCTTCAGGTCAGTGGCGATACAAAAGAATGGAGATGGACTAGAAGGAAAGGCTTAAAGTAGATGTGCCAGTATCTCTTAGGTAGGCTAACATAGGGTCCTTGGTGTATGTAGTCAGGAGTCCTATGTCTGTATCACATGAAAGCTCCACATTTGGTTTTGGTGAGCAATCTATACTGATTTTGAAAGTGAGTGGAATAATTTACACTCTCATCCAGTATATATATTGGATTCCCTTTTTCTGGATCATTTCCAGCATTTATTGTTGCTTTTTAAAAAAAATTGTTTTTAATTAAGCCATACATTTTTCTCCACTCCCCTTCCTCCCTTTCCCTTCTACCCTCTCCCATTATCCCCACACTCCCAATTCACCCTTTTTCTACTTCCCATGTAGATAAGATCCACGTATGTCTGTCTTAGGGTTTTCTTTGTTGTCTAGGTTCTCTGGGATTATGAAATGTTGGCTGGTTTTTCTTTGCTTTATGTCTAAAACCCATTTATGAGTGAGTACATATTATATTTGACTTTCTGGGTCTGGGTTACCTCAGTCAATATGATGCTTTCTAGATCCATCCATTTGCCCACAAATACTCTATTGTCTGAATGTCCCACATCTTCTTTATCCACTTTTTGCCTGAGGGGCATCTAGGTATTTCCAGGGTCTGGCTATGACAAATAATGCTGCTATGAACATAATTGAGCACATGCCCTTATGGTATGATTGAGCATCATTTGGGAATATACCTAAAAGAGGTAATGCTTGGTGCTGAGGTAAGTTGTTGCCTAATTTTCTGAGAAATCGCCATTCTGATTTCCAAAATGGCTGTACCAGACTGCACTCCCACCAGCAATGCAGGACTGTTTCCTTTTCCCCACATCCTCTCCAGTTAAGTTGTCATCAGTGTTTTTGATCTTGTCCATTCTTACAGGTGTGAGATGGAATCTCAGATTTTTTTGATTTTCATTTCTCTGATGGTTGAGGATGTTGAGCATTTCCTTAAGTGTCTTTTAGCCATTTGGGATTCATCTGTTGAGAGTTCTCTGTTTAGGACTGTACCCCATTTTTTATTGGAGTATTTGTTCTTTTCATGACCACTTTCTTGAGTTCTTTATATATTTTGGAGATATACCCTCTGTATGATGTGGGGTTGGTGAAGATCTTCTCCCATACTGTAGGCTGCTGTTTTGTCTTGTTGACCATGTCCTTTTTTTACAGAACCTTCTCAGTTTCAGGAGGTCCCATTTATTAATTGTTGCTCCCAGTGTCTGTGCTACTGGGGTTATATTTAGGAAGTGATCTCCTGTGCCAATGCATTCAAGTGTACATCCCACTTTCTCTTCTATGAGGTTCAGTGTAGCTGACTTCATGTTGAGGTTGTTGATCCATTTGGACTTTAGTTTTATGCATGGTGACAGATATGGTAATATCTATTTTCATTATTCTACATGTTGATATCCAGTTACGCCAACGTCATTTTTTGATTATGCATTTTTTTCCATTTTATTTTAACTTACTTTGTTGGACAGGACTGTTTTGACTATCTTGGGGTTTTTTTTGTTTTGCTTTTCCATATTAAATTGAATATTGTTATTTCAAGGTCTGTGAAGAATTTTGCTGGGATTTTGATAGTCGATTGCTTTTGGTAAGATTGCCATTTTTACTATGTTAATTCAACAAACCCAAGAGCATGCGAGACTTTTCGACTTTATGGTGTGTTTTTCAATTTCTTTCTTCAAAGATTTAACATTCTTGTCATACAGGTCTTCCACTTCTTTAGTTAGAGTTACTCCAAAATATTTTAATGTTATTTGTGACTATTGTGAAGGGTGATGTTCCTCTGATTTCGTTCTCAGTCCATTTATCGTCTATGTAAACAAAGGGCTGCTGATGTTTTTGAGTTACTCTTGTATCCTGCTACATTACTGAAGGTGTTAATGAGTTTTAAAATTCTTTGTTAGAATTTTTGTGGTCAATCAAGACAACTTTAAGATACTATCTTACACCTGTCAGAATGGCTAAAATAAAAAAAAGAAACAGTGATAGCCTTTGCTGGAGAGGTTGTGGAGAAAGGGGTACACTCATCCATTGCTGGTGGGAATGCAAACTTGTGGAACCACTCTGGAAAGCAGTGTGGGGGTTTCTCAGGAAATTCGGGATCAACATACCCCTGGAACCAGCAATACCACTCTTGGGAATATAC
>NC_022026.1:54282612-54284977 GCF_000317375.1 Microtus ochrogaster
CATACATATGTGTATATATTTATGTCACTGTAAGTAGCAAAGAATGCAAGTTTTGAAAGGGATAAACAAGCCAGGAAATGGAACATGGATCTTCATGATTCCAGTCTTCTGGCTATCAAGAAAGAGTTATTTCACTTTCCCTGCCTTAGTTTCTTTCCTGCTTACTGTGATAGAACTCCCTTAGGAGAACAACTTAAGGGGGAGGGTTTATTTTATCTCAAGCTTCAAGGGGATGCTCCATCACCGCAGGACTTTGCCGCAGCTCGTCACATAACATCCACAATAATAAAAAGAGATGAGTGCTATGCAAGTCCTCAGCTTTCTCCATTGCCAAGCTGACAGCTCTAGCTGTCACAACTCTGCCCCTTGTCCACATGACACCCAATCACACCACTGTTCAGCCACAACCTTCGATCCCTCCTTCCTCCTCATAGGCTCACCACCATGTCGTGGTATAAAATGCATTCATGTATTCACTCATAGGTGGTTTTTAAACATAAAGCAAAGAAAACCAGCCTACAAACCACAATCCCAGAGAACCTAGACAACAATGAGGACACTAAGAAGACTTACATAGATCTAATCTACATGGGAAATAGAAAAAGACAAGATCTCCTGAGTAAATTGGGAGCTTGGGGACCTTGATGGAGGATTGAAGGGGGAAGTGGAGAGGCAGGGAAGGGAGCAGAAAAAAAATGTAGAGCTCAATAAAAAAGAAGAGAAAATAAAAATGCATTTAGTCCAATTTTAAAGGTCCCCATAAATATTTCCAACAATTCTTTGTTTGAATTATCTTTATTAGTTTTCTTTCATACATAAACATATTTTGCTTCTGTGCTCACTGACTCCCACCAACTATTGGGTCTATCTTCCCACTTCCCCGCCCAGCTTCATTTGTTCTTATATAATCTACTGATGTGGGAGTGATTTCTTATTAATAAAGAAACTTCCTGGACCCATTTGATAGGCCAACCCTTAGGTAGGGAGAGAAAACAGAACAGAATGCTGGGAGAAAGAAGCTGAGTCAGGGAGCCGCCATGAATCTCCCACTCCAGACAGACACAGGTTAAGATCTTTCCTGTTAAGCGCACCTCGTGGTGCTACATAGATTATTAGAAATGGGTTAAAAGGCTGAAACTAATGAGCCAGACAGTGTTTAAAAGAATACAGTTTCCGTGTAATTATTTCGGGTAAAGCTAGCCATGCGGGCGGCCGGGTGCTGGGGATGCAGCCCACCGCTCCTATTACAACAATCTACTGATTCCAACTTGCTGTCCATATGCACATGGCTGTAGGGCTGAGATCAGCTTGTTGTCTATATTCCCATGGCTGTAAGGCTGTTCACTTTATATGGATAAATTACCAGGGATCCTATCTCTGAAGAAAACTGACTTTCCCCTGGCAGTTCTCAACTGTCCGGAGCTTATCAATCAACTGTAGTGAGCTTCACCAACTATGCTGGAATGGTGATGAGATAGGTCATATGCAAGACCTGTGCATTGTGTATACAGTTATGGCTGTTGAAAATTGAGTGTCATTTCCTGTCATGTGTAAAGAAAATGCTTTGTGACCATTTTTGAGTTACTCTTGTATCCTGCTACATTACTGAGGTGTTTATGAGTTTTAAAATACCTTGTTAGAATTTTTGCGGTCACTTATGTAAATTATTATATCATCAGAAAATAGTGAGTGTTTGACTTCTTCTTTTCCAATTTGTATCCCCTTGGTCTCCTTTTGTTATCTTATTTTTCTGCCTAGAACCTGAAGTACTATATTGAATAGATACGGAGAGAGAGAGGACAGCCTTGACTTCTTGCTGATTACAGTGGGATCACTTTGTTTCTCTCCATTTAGTTTGATGTTGGCTATTGCCTTGCTGTATATTGCCCTTATTATGTTTAGGTATGTTCCTTGTATCCCTGCTCTCTCCAAGACCTTTATCATGAAGGGATGTTGTATTTTGTAGAAGGCTTTTTTAGCATCTACTGAGATGAGCATGTGGTCTTTCATGTCTCATTTTGTTTACATGGTAGATTACATTGACAGGTTTTTGTATGTTCAACCATCCCTGCATCTCAGGGATGAAGCCAACTTGATCATGGTGTGTTCTTGGATTCGATTTGTTAGTATTTTATTGAGTATTTTTGCAACAATGTTCATGAGTGAGATTGGTCTGTAATTCTCTTTCTTAGTAATGTCTTTGTATCGCTTGGGTATCAGGTCATAAAAAGAGTTTGGCAATGTTTTTTTTTCTCTTTTTATTGTGTGAAACAATTTGAGAAGTATTGGTATTAGTTCTTCCTTAAAAAATTTGTATAATTCTGTGCTGAAGCCATCTGGTCCTGGGCTTTCTTTTTTCTCTTTT
>NC_022026.1:54285081-54291218 GCF_000317375.1 Microtus ochrogaster
TCCTCCTCCTCCTCCTCCTCCTCCTCCTTCTTCTTCTTCTCCATTTAGAGGGGAGACTTTTGATAACTGTTTCTTTTTCTTTACCAGTTATAGGTCTATTTAATTTTATTTGCTTATCTGGTCTTGATGTACTTTTGGTAAGTGATATTTTTCTAGAAAATTGTCCATTTACTTTAAGCTTTCCAATTTTGTGGAGCACAGATTTCTGAAGTTGGACCTGATGATTCTCTGGATTTCCTCCCATGTCTGTTGTTATGTCCCCCTTTTCATTTCTGAGTTTGCTTATTTGGATTTTCTCTCTGTGTGTTTTAGGTAAAGGTTTCTCTACAATTTTATTGATTTCAGCTCTCAATTTGATTATTTCCTGCTATCTAGTCCTCCTGGGTGAGTTTGCTTCTTTTTGTTCTAGAGTTTTCAGGTGTTCTGTTAACTTACTAGTGTGGGATTTTTCCAGCTTCTTTATGTAGGCATTTAGTGCTATGAATTTTCCCCTTAACACCACTTTCATCGTGTTCCATAGGTTTGGGTATGTTGTGTGGTCATTTTCATCGAATTTTAGGAAGTCTTCAGTTTCTTCCTTTATTTCTTCCTTGACCCATTGGTGATATAGGTGAGCATTGTTTAATTTCCATGTGTTTTGTGGACTTTCTGGAATTAGTGTTGCTGCTGAATTCTAATTTTAAGCCATGGGGATTTGATAAGATACATGGGGTTATTTTATTTTTTTGTATCTGTTGAGGTTTGCTTTGTTACCTAGTATGTGAACAATTTTTGGGAAGGTTCCATGAGGTGCTGAGAATAAGGTATATTCTATTATATTTGGATTCTTACTGGGGAGAGTTAAAGTCATGATGTAGTTTCAATAGGCATTTCCTGTATGACTAAAGATGTTGGACCTTATTTATTTTCTGGCCACTTACACTCCATATTTTGAGAACCATTTGTTCATTTCAGTAGTCCATGTTGAGTAGGCTGTCTGAATGCTTCATTTAAAAGTAATCGTATACAAAATTCAAGAAGTCCTTGTTTTTTTACTGCTGAGTAGTACTCTAATATGTATATATTCCATACTTTCTTCATCCATTCTTCCATTGAAGGGCATCTAGGTTGTTTCCAGGTTCTGGCTATTACAAACAATGCTGCTATGAACATCGTAGAACATATACTTTTGTTGTATGATAAGGCCTCTCTTGGGTATATTCCCAAGAGTGGCATTGCTTGGTTCAGGGGTAAGTTGATTCCGAATTTCCTGAGAAACCGCCACACTGCTTTCCAAAGTGGTTGCACAAGTTGGCATTCCCACCAGCAATGGATGAGTGTACCCCTTTCTCCACAACCTCTCCAGCAAAGGCTATCATTGGTGTCTTTTATTATAGCCATTCTGACAGGTGTAAGATGGTATCTTAAAGTTGTCTTGATTTGCATTTCCCTGATCGCTAAGGAAGTTGAACATGACCTTAAGTGTCTTTTGGCCATTTGAACTTCTTCTGTTGAGAATTCTCTGTTCAGCCCAATGCCGGATGGAAATAGAAAACACTATCCTGAGTGAGGTAAGCCAGACCCAAAAAGAGGAACATGGGATGTACTCACTCATATTTGGTTTCTAGCCATAAACAAAGGACATTGAGCCTATAATTAGTGGTCCTAGAGAAGCTAAATAAGGAGAACCCAAAGAAAAACAGATAGGCATCCTCCTGAATATTAACCTTCATCAGGCGATGAAAGGAGACAGAGACAGAGACTCACATTGGAGCACCAGACAGAAATCTCAAGGTCCAAATCAGGAGCAGAAGGAGAGAGAGCATGAGCAAGGAACTCAGGACCGCGAGGGGTGCACCCACGCACTGAGACAATGGGGATGTTCTACTGGGAACTCACCAAGGCCAGCTGGCCTGGGTCTGGAAAAGCCTGGGATAAAACTGGACTCTCTGAACATAGCGGACAATGTGGACTACTGGGAACTCAAGAACAATGGCAATGGGTTTCTGATCCTACTGCACGCACTGGCTTTGTGGGAGCTTAGGCAGTTTGGATGCTCACCTTACTAGACCTGGATGGAGGTGGGGGTTCCTTGGACTTCCCACAGGACAGGGAACCCTGATTGCTTTTCGGGCTAAGGGGGGGGACTTAATTAGGGGAGGGGGAGGGAAATGGGAGGCGGTGGCGGGGAAGAGACAGAAATCTTTAATAAATAAATAAATTAAAAAATAAAAGTAATTGTATATATGTTTCATATATAAAATACAAATTATATAGATATAATCATCTACCAATGATTTTCTTCCATTGTACAGACATGCTGTAGTTCAGTTCTACAATCTCTTTACTGTTGTACACCATCCTTGAAACTCCATATGATATTCTTTGACAAGTTTAGTATTATTTCCTGAGCTCTTGGACTCCCTTTCAGAAAGTCTTTGTCTGAGATTGTACTTATTTGTTTTCCCCCGTTTCATATATTTTTTAATTTCATGTCTTTTTAGTATTATCTCTAGTATGTGTCTCAATTAAAATGTAATTATATAATTTTCCCCTTCACTTTTCTCACTCCCATCCCTTCCCTGTACCCTGCCTCGTCTTCTCTCTATTCAATGACCCCCACTTTTTTTTCATCGTACTTATTACATATATTGACACATAAATATATTAAACAACCTGCTGAATTCATTTTAATGTTACTGCATGGGTGCAACTTCAGAGTTGAACACTCGGTATTTAATAACCAATTAGGGGTCTCACCACTGAGGAAGATTATTTCTCCTGCTCTCAGCTTTGCAGAGTTCTCTGTAGTTCTTTACCTACGAGTGAGGATCCCTGAGATTTCTTCCTTTCATGTTAGTATGTCTATGGATGGCCTACTTGCTCAGGTTGTGTTTAGGCACTCCTATTGGTAAGGTTTCACGGTTGAAGGATTTCTGTACTTTTTAGGATGCAGAATCACACAGCAGGCCTCCTGGTACTTTGGCTTTTCCAATCTTTCTACTCCTCTTCCATGATGTTCCTGAGCCTTAGGTACAAGTGCTGTATTATAGATGTGTCCATTGGTTTTGGGAACCCCAGTATCAGTTGTTCTTTGTATTTTGAATAGTCATGGTATTTTGTAATAGTCTCTTTCTGCTGGAAAGGGAAACTTCTTCAATGGAGGTTGAGAGCTACACTTGTCTGTGGGCATAAGGATGAGTATTTAGAATGCAGTTAGGAACTATGCTGGTTTAGTAAAGGCACCATAGAATGTTCTCTAAGAAACATGACCTCACTAGCCCTGGCAATTGGATAGGTTTCCAGTACCAAGTATGATGTCCTTCCCGTTGAACGGGCCTTATGCCTTATTAGACCGCTGTTGGTTATTGTCAAGATATGAGCTTACTATTGCACTTTCAGTGGTATAATGGCATCTAGTCATTTTTGTGGTTCATAGGTGCCACGGTGTCTGTCCCCTCCTATCAGCTTACACGTCATCTCTGATATTATGAAAGCTAGCCCATGTTGTTTTGAACGTTTCTTGAACACTCTTAAGCAACATCTCAAAAAAGGGTTTTCATGCCTAATACTCGAGTTTCTGCTAGTCTATGGTTTTTGGAGACATCATTGTCAGCTCAAGAGTCATGGCATACGCACACGCACACACAGAGACACACACAGACAAAAAAACTACTATAAAATATATGAGTTTTTTCTAAGAGCAACAAAACATCAGACAACAAATGTTGGAGACGAATGAGTGGGGAAGCATCATGCACTGATAGTAGGATAACAAATTGGCACATCCACTTTAAAAGTCAGGAGGAGAATAACAAAAAAGTTTAGTCTATCATATGATCCAGCTACAACACTCTGACGTATGTTCAAAGGTCTTGACATCCCTCTCCATAGATACTTGGTCATCCATGTTCATCTCAACTCTATTCACAATAGCGAGGAAGTGGGAACCACCTAAATACTCTTCAACTGACAGATGGATAATGATGATGTGGTCCATATACACTATGTAGTGTTTGGCTGTAAAGACAATCATAATCTCTCTAGGCTGCTAATATTATAAAATGCTTTCTTAATTTCTTTCATCTTAAATCATGACACATGGTAGTGGTGAGTATATTATGAGATGCTGGCTGTCATAGTCTTTTAGGACTTAATGTACATTGCTCAAGGCACTTCCAAAGTTTCCATTGAAAAATCAGCAGCCATTTCCACAGGTTTCCCTTTATACCTGGTGTGCAGTTTTTCTCTTACAGTTTTCAATGTACATTCCTTGTTGTGTATAATTGGAATATTAACTGTGATATATTGTGGGGATTTTCTTTTCTGGTCTTTTCTATTTGGTGTTCTATGTTTTCATTGTGTTTAGATGGATGTATCTATTCTTAGTTTGTGGAATGTTCCATGAGCTTGTTGAAGACCTTGGTCTATGCCATTGGCTTGCTATTGTTCCCCATGATTTATGCTTATTAGACATTTTTTCATATTACCCCATTTTTTTCGATTTTCCATGTTGCCAGCTTATTTGGTCTAGGTTCCCTGTTTTATCTTTAAGCTAATGCTCTTTGATTTCATTGAGATCTTTTTTCTTTGTGTCTTCTTTCAATTCCTTGAATTCTTTGAGAAGGTTTATAATTTTTCTTTTAACTTCTGTGCCCTGAAGTTTTATATGTAAATCTCATTGGTAAGCATTTTTCTGACTCTTAAGTTCTGGACAGAAGACACTGTCTTGATCTTTTATATTGTTCATATACCTAAGATGAGATCTGAGCATGTGCACATCCTTTGTTAGTCCTGAGTCTGTGATGGATGGAGCAGGGTTGGGGTAAGGAGAAGATGAATGGCTGTGTTAGGTCTTGAAGTTGGAAACGGCTTGGGAATAATGAATTCAGATGGACAGAGGCTACTGGACCAGCACATAGGTTGTTCTTCCTGTTCCAAGATGGGGGTATGGGAGTAGACAGGTCTGAGTGGAAATGTTGGATCTGGTAATAGAGATTCCTATGATGGGGTGAGTAGGTAGGCAGGATACTGGCCCAAGCAAGACCTCTTCTGAAGTGAAGTCAGGAACGCGAGACTAGGCTGGTGTGCCAGTTGTGGGACCCGGGATACATGGTAGGTTACAGAAAAGGCCTGGATGACTTTGCCCTATTTAATTCTTATTGCAATGCTGGGATTTGAAATCAGGTCTTTGTACATAGTAGGCAAACACTGTACCACTGAGCCTATGCTCCCAATCGAGTAAATGTACATTAGTAACTTATAAATAGATTATATTTCTTATACAATAATCAAGTCAGTAATGATCGTATGTATAATGGCAAATTTATTTTTTCCTCTCTGCCTCCACAGTTCAATTATTCGTCTCACTGAGTGAATTAAGATGTACAAAAGAATCATTAAAACAATGTGTTGCTCGGTTTCACAAGGAAAGCTCTTACTACTTCCTATTGTGGATGATGTCCCCATTTTCTGCTTGTTGGTTTGTTGTGATGTTGGTGTTGGGACCCAGAGCCCAGAGCATGCAGGCAGAGCTCTCCTGCCGAGCTGCATGTCAGACCTTTTATGGTTTTAACTATTATGGAGTAAGAAAGTTCCTTTCCCTTCTCAGAGATATGAACAGTTTGTTATGAAGTTAGCTTGTGATTTATCACTTTTATTATTTATTATTGATAGAGACACATTCCATATTATATTTTGTTAACACCGTGGGTTGGGATACATTTTTGTTAGTGATAGGCCTTTGATCCTGACATATCCTGTGATTTATATATTACTGAATTTTCTAACAACAATTTCTCTTTATCAGTTTCCTTTTATTTCCCTGAGTATGCTTGGTCTCGTTTCTTACTGTCCTTTATTGTCTAGAATCATGCCCATTATCATTTTACTACATGCTATAAATGTAGAATGACTTCTTTCCTGTATGCCTTTGATTTTTGTATAAGATGTGATGAGCTTGAGATTTAGTGTTCATTTAAGTGTAGAATTCTTTGGGAAAATTCTTCCTATTGTTCTTCATTTATTCTGATTGTTGATGGTCAGTTTATAGTTCTGTATTTTCCTGAGTCATCTAAGTTATATTTCTAAAATATTGCTCACTCCAATTAAATGTTTAAATATTTGGATAAATATTGCACATGTCGTTATTTTTTTTT
>NC_022026.1:54292058-54293165 GCF_000317375.1 Microtus ochrogaster
GTCATACTGATGAATATTTTGCATATCACCATAGAACCTTCACATGTCGTCATTTTTATCACAGTGAAAGACTGCACATACAAATGTAAATGAAATGTAAGCATGCACATGAAAATAGACACAAATGGTCCTCAGTCACCTTTGAAAAGACATAGCTTTTTCTTTTGAAATTCAGGCTCACTCAGAGACCTGACATATAGCAAGAACCCTGTTTTCCCTGACTACCCATGGAAAGGCAGTTGCCCCTGGCTTGCAGGAGCAAACTCACCACAAATTGAGTGTTTCACATGGAAATGTTCCTGCATCCACAGAGTATGTCATCTTGCTCTTTTGGAATATTCCTTGGCTTGGAGAGCTGAAATTTTTTGTATATTTTATTCTTTTATTTTATTTTTACTTAAAAATTTCCACCCCCTCCCCTCCTCCCTTTTCCCTCCCCCTCTCCCCATCTCCCTCCCCCTCACTCTCAAGTCAAATGAGCAGTCAGGGTTCCCTGCCCTGTGGGAAGTCCAAGGTCCTGCACCCTCCATCAAGGTCTAGAAAGGTGAGCATCCAAACAGACTAGGCTTCCACAAAGATAGTACATGAAGTAGAATCAAAACCCAGTGCCATTGTCCTTGGCTTCTCATCAGCCCTCATTGTCCGCCATGTTCAGAAGGTCGGGGTAATCCCATACTCCATCAGTCCCAGTCCAGCTTGCTTTGGTGAGCTCCCCTTAGATCAGGCCGCCCACTCAGTGGGTGGGAATACCCCTCGAGGTCCCGACTTCCTTGCTCAAGTTCTCAGTCCTTCTGCTCCTCATTTGGACCTTGGGAGCTCAGTCCAGTGCTCCAATGTGGGTCTCTGTCTCTAGCTTCATCCATCACCAGATGAAGGTTCATATTCATCTTTTTTGGGTCTCGGTTATCTCACTCAGGATATTGTTTTCTATTTCCATCCATTTGCATGCAAATTTCAAGATGTCATTGTTTTTTACTGCTGAGTAGTACTCTACTGTGTACATATTCCACATTTTCTTTATTCATTCTTCCATTGAGGGGCATCTAGGTTCTTTCCAGGTTCTGGCTATTACAAATAATGCTGCTATAAACATAGTTGAACAAATGC
>NC_022026.1:54294148-54296144 GCF_000317375.1 Microtus ochrogaster
ACTGTTATATTTTATTGACTTTGGAAAGAAAGGTGCATTTTGAGACTATGTTGAGTTCACTGGTTATTTTTATTGAAGCGTAATTTTAAATCTGAGAGACCCGGGACATGCAGATCTGTAGCCATAGCACAGTCCCTGAATCCCAGAACACAATGACTCTGACCCAGAGCCAGTGAAAGAAACATACCCAGAATTTGCAAAATGATCCAGCAAAAGAAACACCTTATCCCTGATACCAGAAACAGAGAAAAACACCCTGACCCTGAAACCAGAGCCAAAGAAGCACACTTGCCCACTGGCAAGTTAAAGAAATACGATCTGACTCTGAATTTAGTGACAAAAGACAAAATAGGACCAGCAGAAGAAACAGTTTGGAACAAAAATCAGAGCCATCTCTGACCCTGACCAACTGAAACATGAAACCAACCAATTCCTCAGAAGGAAAACCCAACCAATCCCTCAGCAGGGAAGTAGCTGCTTCTAGTCTAAAGGTGTGACTTCCTCCTGATCTTAGCCTAGGGCCTAGTCAGAGTCTAAGTCAATCACAGGTCTATAACTATGCAGGCTTGAAATTCCCCAGGCCCTTTACTCTTGTCATGGCCACTATAAAACCCCCTTCCCAAAGTGCTCAGGGTCTCTCCTGCTCTGTTCCTTCTGTTGTTGCTGCTGCTGCTGCTGCTGCTGCTGCTGCTGCTGCTGCTGCTCCAAATGGATGGAGAGATCTAAGTTAACTTGCAATAAAGACTCTTTCCTTTGCATTGGATTCAGTCTCATGGTGGTATTTTGGGGATCTAGACTTTGGGCATTGTAGATGTAAGTTTCTGTCCCACCTGGTCCCTCAGCAATTTAGCCCCCCACAGAGGCTTATATTAATTATAAACTGGTTGGCCTATTAGCTCAGGCTTATTATTAACTAGCTCTTACAACTTAAATTATCCTATAATTCCTATCTATGTTTAGCCACGTGGCTTGGTACCTTTTATCAGTGAGGCATTCTCATCCTGCTTCCTCTGTGCCTGGCTTCCAACTGCATCTCTGTTTTTCCTCTTCCCAGAATTCTCTTAGTCTGGTTGTCCCACCTATACTTGCTGCCTACTACTGGCCAATCAGCATTTTATTAAAAATGAGGGACAAATCTTTACAGTGTTCAAAAGCGGTATCCCACATCATCAGGGCCATAACAAATCCATCATACATCTTACTCTTCTACACACAGTGCTTATGAGTGCATGTAACAGCAAGATGCCCACGATCAAGAAAGAACATTACTCCCACCCGCCCCCAAATTTCTCTGTAGGATATCACCCCCTTAGAGACAAACACTGGTTTATCACCAGCCATTTGTCTATTATCCCTTCCCTTCTCTTAGTCTCTGGATCCACGTCTTTCATTGTCTTTGGAACCTCCTCTTGGAACTCTAATAAAATCTACCAAGGACTTCTGAGCTCTTTACCAACATCACTCCTGATTCACATCCTGGTCCCAATTTCCCTTTCCCTCTCATTCCTGAGAGTTAAAACATATCTCCAGAGAGTCTTCCAGCCAGTCTCCCAAGTCACAAACCCTAGAATCCCTATATGGTTGTCCTTCCTTTTACATGGCCCTGATCTTTGGTTGTTTCAGGTCTCAATTGAAACACAACTTAGCTATATTTTTGTTGCAGTCTTCGGAGATTGAAGCATTTAATCTCGCAGGGGAGTTCCTAAAATCAGATGTAAACAACCCCAGATATCTTCAGGAAGTACCTAAAACTGACCAGATCCTCTAGGCTCTTCTTTCCCAAATGTAAACAACAAAAATTCTTTAAGTAACTCTCAGAGAAGCCTAGCCCTAGCCAAGTCCATCTGCCTTAGAACCAGAGATCAGCCGAGCAGTTTGGAAGAGGTTTAAATCAACTGAGTCCCTGGACACTTTATGAGCATTTGAGAAGCCTGCAGGCTCTGCAGTGTACTCCTGACTCCCCCATTTTGTGAGCAGTCATCACCAATGCTGGACT
>NC_022026.1:54317635-54333412 GCF_000317375.1 Microtus ochrogaster
CAGAGCAGCCCCTCCCTCAGAGCAGCCCCTCCCTTAGGCAGACCCTTCCTGTGCAACTCCTCTCTTACTCAGCCCCTCCCTCACCAAGCCCATCCTTCAGGCAGCTCCTCCCTCACAGCAACCCCTCCCTTAATGGAGCCCTTCTTTCAGAGCAACCCCTCCCTCACAGCACCTCCTCCCTCAGACAGCTACTACCTTAGGTAGTCCCTTCCACAGAGCAGCTCCTTGCTCACAGCAGCCCCTCCCTCAAGCAGCCCCTCTCTCAGGAAGCCCCTCCCTCAAGCAGCCCCTCTCTCAGGAAGCCCCTCCCTCAAGCAACCCTGCCGTCCTGCCAAACTCTTTCCATTCTTCCATCCTACAGCCCTGCATTGCCTCCCAGCTTTTTGGTGTCACAGAAATGTGTTAACTTTTCCTTTTTCTCTAATCATTTTCATGTGGATGCTGCCTAAAACTAAGCATGCTTATCCTGGCACTCTGAGCTCTCTTGGTCTTTCTCTGAAGTTCCCTGTCCCATCCTGCTGTGTCAATGCTCACTGATCTCCATTGCAAAAGGCATATCTTTCTCTCTTCCATTTCCCATCTTCCCCGTCTTTGGTAACCACCAAGATTTATAGTTTCCTTGCCCTATTAGCTTGATTTATCTCAGACACTAATGATGTTTTCCTCTATCTTCCTTCTCAGTCCCTTTCAAATTCTTTATTGAAGACACCAAGAAGCCAAAAGTAAACCTTGGATTTGCCATCAACAAAAAGCATTAGTCCACAGTTTCTGCCCAGAAGTATGTCATACATCTGTCAGCACACAGCGTTTCTCCAGAGAGTCAGTAGTCAGTCTTAGAGCAATCCATGACAACAACTCGGCTGGTGGCCAGCACCTTCAACTAGGACTAGTGTTTCCACTGGACCATTATGATTTACTCTTCCTGGAGTTGCCAGTATACTTTCATTCCCAATAGATCTATGAACATACAGTATCCTTTCAGAATATTTGGAATAAGAAGTTTGAAGGTGAAATCAGTAGAGGAGACAGGGTTATTTGGTTCTGGAGAGAAGAAAATGAGAAGACACTCTGTCTCAAACACACACTTTTCCAGTGCAGCTAAAGACTCGAGGCTTTTGGTGAGAGAAGAAATGGAAACCACCTGTTTGTGTATGTGCAGCGTAGAACTCAAGTGTTCAGACTACTCTTGAAAGTTTCCAGGGCTGAGCCTTCTCATATCATTTTCCATGAAGGTCACATTCAAGCAGGCTTCTGATATTGCCTTTCAGAACATCAGAGTCCTGATGACTATCAGCTGAAGAAGGTGTTAGAAGGTTAAGGAGAGAGCAGGAGGGGGTAGAAAGTCTGTTTACATTGTATTAAGGTGATAAGCCAGATTCCTTTCTGGCAAAGTGTGTTTAGATGGCTTTCATATTTCTCATAAGCTCTAATGACTATTAAAAGTTATGTGAATTAAAATACACAATTGATCTGATGTCTGCTATAATGTTGTGCTTCCTTTGTTCTCTCACACCACTCTGAATAGAACTACAGACCACGAACATGCTAGGCAAGCACTCCACAACTGAGTCACAACCTCAGCCCATCGATTCAGAGCCAACTAGTGCCAGAGGGTTACTTCACAGAGCATAGCCCTCTTGAAAATGATACTTCACCACAGCTAAGAGGAGCTCCCTGAATCAAGAGAGACAGAGTTCTACTTTTCAAAAGCTTACTGAGAATGAAGCATTCTACACAACAACAGGAGGACACTGAGGAGGGAGAGTAGGGCAGAGAATGAGGTCTTGGAAAGCCATAAACAAAGGCTTCAACAAATTAGCATATGAAAGAAATCAGTGGGCAGAGAAGAAGGCTGGGACCCCCTCCTGTTCATCACCCACTGATGTAAACAGAGTAAGTGGTTGAAAGGCCACACTATGCAAAAGGGGTAAAAAATCCTGCCTTGTGTGGCCTAAATATCCCCAACTCTGTTGAGCTGGGGCTGTTTGAGTTGCTCTTTTCTTACTCTAGCTGCTTCCTCCTTTGGAAATATGTTTTTTTTTCTAATAGCATCCCTACTTCTGTTGTTCTCCCTGTATCTGTTCAGTTCTTTGTTAATGGACACTAGAACGTGAGACTCCTCCAGAGGTTCTCTCTGAATAACAATATCCATCAATTCCAATGCTACAAGGACACTAGAAACCCAATATCTACTAATGTCAATGCTACGACAACACTAGAACATGGGACTCCTCCAGAGGTGCTCCCTCAATATTAATATCCACCAATTCACAAGCTACAGGGACACCAGAAACACAGTATCTACTAATGCCAATGCTACTAAAACATGGAACTCCTCCAGAGGCGCTTCTAGAATCCCAATAGCCAACATCACCAATGTGACAAGGGCATGTGGCAAACTTACAGAGTTTAAAGGACTCAGAACAATGGAGGTGCTCTTTTGTAATGCCTACATATCATTAAACGCGGTACACTTGTCAGAGGGGTTATGTCATAGACTGGTGCAGGTTCACATGGGTCCATGGAAGGGAGGCACAGAGCACTTCAAGGGTGATTTTAGCCTTTCCTGATGCAGGGGCCTCAGCCTCTCAGGGACTGAGACACTCTCCCTTAGTCAAGGACTTTTTTATTGTTATCCAGTTTACACGTTTAGCAGGTTCCTTTCCATATTTCAAACCATTTTGCCTAGGTCTCTCAAAGGGTCTTTCAAAGGGACCAAATGCAAATTCTCAATCAATGAATACTATGTTTTGCCAGGTCTTGCTGCCTCTCCTTCAACCAAGTATGCATAAACTTTGCACCTTTGGGAAACTCTCAGACATGATTTGCATATTTCAAACATAAGGTGCTGAGGACAAAGGGCAGACTAAGGGTAGGTGACCACTGTCTGCAATCAAACCAGCTATAGCTCTGAAGGGGTCCTCTCTATAGGGAAAGAAGTCTTCCCTGAAAGCCCAGTGGCACTTACAGCTAGAGAAGGCTCACCCACAGACTTAGGAGGAATTAAACATAGGAAAAGAACCCTACCCTTCACCGAAGAAGACTGGTACCAGGGGCCCAGTGAACTGAATCTTCTGACTGTTAAAAACAAATCTGTATGAATTCCATACATAATATTAAGTTATGGAAAGAAATATTTGGGTGTCTTTGGGTGGTGGAGCCTGTCTCAACTTCTGCATAGGCTTAGCTCAGAGTGCTGGGCTGCCAGAAACTCAGCATCCTCCAAAACTGCCCCCAGGATAAAGGCTTTATGGTCTTGACTCTTGAAGAAAACAATTCACAGCATACAGAGGGTGAGTTTTAGATAGAAATATTTTATCATAGGGAGCCTAAGAGAAGGAGAGAAGGAAGAACTCCTGCACATCAGGGGGTCCCTGAGACTGGGATACCATCAAGCTCTTGGTCTGGCTGGGTTGTTTGCTTGCTTTTGCATTCTTTTTCTTTTCTTTTTTTTTGAACTAATGACAGAAACTGGGATGAGATACTAGGGGCATGAGCTGATCCTGAAGTTGGACGCAACCACCATGTGTCCAGGTGCCTGCGTGGGTTTCTGTCAGATAGACACATACAGTCTTTAAGCAGAGTGCTCCTTTAGATGACAACAAAGGAACAGGGACCAGAGCTCTCTTCTGGTCTTTCTGGCCTCCAGCAAGGGTATTCTTAGAATCATTGCTCTGGGGTCCCTGCTCAACCTGACCAGTTTCTATAGCTTAGCCCTGTCCTTTGCCTAAGCACAAGACTGACCCATGAAATACAGTAAAATGCTTTGACTTTAGCTATGACATCAAAAGTCAACACATAATTCCCAGACTGAATCTTGAAAGTGGCATGCATGATTGTTCAGTTAACATTTTTTTTAATTTCTGCAAACCAGTCAAAGACAATGAAACAGAAGTTTGAAGTCTGAGTTCAAACCCAAGTGGATTGGTATAGATAAGCCAAAGAAAAAGCAGCGCAGGAAGTCGGACAGTGTTCTGCCAAGGTTATTATCAGAAGCCAGAGTCTAACACAAATAATTACCCATGTCAAGGACAGGTTAGAAATATACATATGCCATATAGCATATAAAGAATATGAAGTATTTCTGAGGCTTTTGATCTACCAGCTGAGCAAATGAAGTACCTGCAAGGAACATTTTTCAAAATCAAGATAAGACCTGAAATGGTAGCTCACAGTTTTAATCATAGCACTAGAGACAGGCAGTTCTCTGTACGTCTGAAATCGGAAGCCAGCCAGGGCTACATAGGGGGATCTAGCCTCAAAAATAAACAAGCAAAAACAAAACAAAACAAAAAAAGAAGTGAAGTTGCACATGTGAACTCATAACAATTGTGACAGTATGCACAGACCTGAGTGAGATCAACTCAGAAAAAAATCCCAGCATGTTCAGTGGAGGTGGGCAAGAAGTCCACTCTTAGCTGAAAAGCTACTGGCAACCAATAGCTGCTGAGAAAGGGAGAGTCTGCTTCCTTTTAGAGTGTAGTAGCTCCCGGCATGTTGAACATGCTCCATTGGAAGGCCAAATGTCTATGAATATATGGGCACCACAAATTGGACTAGATGGGTTACTAAGAAGAAGACTTAAGGTTGGATGGGGAGGACAGTGAGGATGGATTTGGGAGGTGGTGGATGAGGCAGGCAAATATGAACAAAACACAATGTGCGAAGTTTTCAAAGAATAAATGAAAATGAGAAAACTATGTTTGAAAACAGAGATACATGCTAATCCTTATTAATTGCTGCTCTAATCATAATGTCTAAGAAATTGAAGCAGCTTGGATGATGGAGGATGAATGAATAATGAAAATCAGGTACCATGAAGGCCAATTCTCAGAGAGGAGCATTCAGTTCAGTTCCAGTTCAAAGTTCCATGAGCCCTGTTTTCTAAAGTGCGTGGTGTCTCTGGCAATATGGACGTACCTTCTACCTATATAGAAAATCAAGGACAACACCAATATAGTATAAGTTTTGGGAATATCTTGGACAACACTGGCCAACAACCTAGTAATGGCGGTTTTGTTATGTAGTCATTGACTCTTGGAGGGAACACTGTTGTCCCAGATGAGAAAACATCATTAAAACTTATAAAATTTATACACTGAATTGCTTGCATGATGGGTTTTCTTGTTTTCAGATAAATAGTTGATAGTATGATTCTTTGTGACATTTTCAGACATTCTCATTTTCAGATACACTTATTGATATTTTATCCACCCCCCTCTTCCTTCTGTATTTACCTCTTTCACCATCCCTAAATCTCTCTCCCTTTCCCATTTTCCCTATCAGATGGCTTGTATTCTGCCAAAAGATGGAGGTGACCAACAGACATACACAGCTATGGTGCTTATGAACCAGCTCTACCACCAGCATGGCACTATAACCCTAAGAAGGCAGTAGTGGTACACATACGTTGACAGTAATCAACAGCTTCTCATTAAATTTAAGACCCACTCAACAGGAGGAGATACCATACCTGATACTGGAAACCTAGCTAACTACAAGATGCTAGTGAAGTTATGGTAATTGGAGGTGAATATACAGCCACTAATTTATGGAACCAGCATAATCCCTAACAACAACCTATGAACATTTATTCTTAAACCCACAGATAAAAATAGTCTTCAGTTTTTATCAAAGAGATTTCTCTTTGCAATAAACAGAGCTTATTACAGAAAACTCAAACCAATCAAAGTACAGGGTTGTGGAGCCCAATTCCAAGCAATACATCTACAAAAGACACGTGTATTTGGCTAGGGGAACATTCTAGAAGAGGGCCAGAAAGACTGTAAGAAACATTGGATCAGGAAATTTGCTGTGAGAGTGTTTCTCCCAGTAACAGCAGAAGGTATTCCCATCAATTCTCATTAATATGACTGCCAAAATGTGAGGTGAACAAGAATGCCAAAGTTAATGGGGTGAAGTCCACAAGGCCTCAACTATATACGAAGAACTATAGGCAACTGAGAAAAGCTGGAGTGGAAGAGGTCACTTTCTGCAGGGAAGAGCACACCAGTTGGTTTTTCAGTGCCAAACAGCCTGAAACATACATATAGATTGCATTATATGGACTAAACAGGTCATATTTAGGAATATATACATATGTACAGATACATATATGAATGCAATAACAACTATTGAAAAAAAGAGGCCATGAATTTGAAGAAGAGTGCGAAGGGGTATATGAGAGTGTTCGTGGGAGGAAAGGGAAGGGAGATATGTGGTAATTAAAATTATAATACCATTTTTAAAAAAATCTCCAATGATCTTGTCTGCTTCCAATTTCCAGGAAAATCTATATATGTTTTTCTTTGGGTTCACCTTATTATTTGGCTTCTCTAGGCTTGTGAACTATAGGATCAATGTCCTTTGTTTATGGCTAGAGTCCACTAATGAGTGAGTACATACCATATTCACATTTTGGGTCTTGGTTATCTCACTCAGGATAGTGTTTTCTATTTCCATCCATTTGCATGCAAAATTCAAGATGTCATTGTTTTTTACCGCTGAGTAGTACTCTAATGTGTATATGGTTTTTTTTTTTTTTTGGTTTTTCGAGACAGGGTTTCTCTGTGGCTTTGGAGCCTGTCCTGGAACTAGCTCTGTAGACCAGGCTGGTCTCAAACTCACAGAGATCCGCCTGCCTCTGCCTCCCGAGTGCTGGGATTAAAGGCGTGCGCCACCATCGCCCGGCTCTAATGTGTATATGTTCCACACTTTCTTTATCCATTCTTCCATTGAGGCGCATCTAGGTTCTTTCCAGGTTCTGGCTATTACAAATAATGCTGCTATGAACAGAGTTGAACAAATGCTTTTGTAGTATGATTGGGCATCTCTTGGGAATATTCCCAAGAGTCGTATTGCTGGATCCTGAGGTAGGTTGACTCCCATTTCCTGAGAAACCACCACACTGATTTCCAAAGTGGTTGCACAAGTTTGCATTCCCACCAGCAATGGATGAGTGTTCCCCTTAGTCCACATCCTCTCTAGCGTAGGCTGTCATTGGTGTTTTTGATTTTACCCATTCTGACAGGTGTAAGATGGTATCTCAAAGTTGGGAGCATGGGGGTGGGGATGAGGTGGGAGGAGGTAGATAGGGGGAGAGAGAAGGGAGAAGGGAAGGATTGGGGAGAGCTTGGGGTAGTGGGAGAGTTGAGACGGAGGGAGGGCGCATATAGGAGCAGGGAAAAAGTTATCTTCATTAAGGGAGCCATTTTAGGGTTGGCAAGAGACTTGGTTCTAGATGGGATCCCAGATGTCCATGGGGATGTCCCCAGCTAGGTCCTTGGACAGCAGAGGAAAGGGTGCCTGAATTGGCCTTGTCCCATAGTCACACTGATGAATATCTCGGATATCACCATAGAAGCTTTGTCTGGCGATGGATCTAGATAGAGACAGAGACTCACATCAGAGCACTGGACTGAGCTCCCAAGGTCCAGTTGAAGAGCAGAAGAAGGGAAAAGATGACCAAGGAAGTCAGGACTGCATGGGTTGGTCCACCCACTGAGACAGTGTGCCTGATCTAATGGGAGCTCACCAAATCTAGCTGGACTGGGACTAAATGAGCATGTGATCAAACTGGACTCTCTGAATGTGGCTGACAATGGGGGCCGACTGAGAAGCCAAAGATAATGGCACTGGGATCTGTTTCTACTGCATGTACTGGCTTTTTGGGACCCTAGTCTATTTGGATGCATACCTTCCTAGGCCTGGATGGAGGGGGAGGGCCTTGGACTTCCCACAGGGCAGGGCACCATGCCCTCTCTTAAGACTAGAGGGGGAGGGAGGAGGGTGAGTGGGGAAGTAGGAGGGAAATGGGAGGAGGGGAGGAAGTAGAAATTTTTAATGGAAAAATAAAAATTAAAAAATAATAAAAAATCCCCAATAAAAATGAAATTATTAAAATTCCAGATAAATTGTTGGAACTGGGGAAAAAAAATACTGAACGAGTTAATCCTGAACCAGAAAGACAATTGACACATATTGTCTCTCATATGGGTCCTAGTGTCAGATCTTTACGTTGTGTGTTTGTCTTAAAATGACTGAAGAAGTCAGGAAACTAGTATGAGACTTTGGAAAGGAATGTAGAATAAAGCTTTCAGAGAACTGCATTACAGAACACAGATCGTATGAAGGAGGAAAGGGAAATAATGAGAGGGGCAGTTAAGAGGTGAGGGTCACAGGAAGGTAGAGCAGAGGAATAGGCAGGGTAAGGGATAACGAACACTAAGTATGCTTGAAATAGCTGTATAAGAACATAATATTTTAGAAAATTTCTTAAACAATTATGTACATAGGGGCTGGAGAAATGGCTCTGAGGATAGAGCTCTTCTGCTTACAGGAGATCCAGGTACTAGTTTCAGAATGCACATGGTGGTTAATGACCATCTGGGACTGCAGTTTCAGAGGAATTTTTACCTTCTTCTTGCTTTTTGAGGCCCCTGAACGAGTCTTCTTCCTTGAAAGGTAGGGTTCCTTTCCTAAGTTTAATTCCTCATAAATCTGTGTGTGACATTCACATGGTACACTTGCAGACAAATCACCCATACACATAAAATGAATAATTATGTGTATATGTAATATACACATATCTTCTAAACAATAAACTCATTAATAGGTAGATAGATCGATAGATAGATTGATAGATAGGATAGATAGATAGATAGATAGATAGATAGATAGATAGATAGATAGATAGATAGATAGATGATAGGATAGATGAGTTTTAATATAATTGCCCTACATAGGGGATAACGTTGCTTCCAGAAGCCACAGGTGGCTAAATAAAAAGCCCAGTGCATATATGTGGTACATATCCCCTTGAGTTTCAGGTTAGGGAATTCCAAGTGATCCCCACCCAAATCATGCAAGGTATTGCTGTTGCCTTTTAATCACCCTTCAGAACTTGATAATAAGACTCTACTGAGGAGAACCTCACACCTTTGATCATAATACATGGACAAATCAATCTGGTAACTGACCTGAAGTCTTACTCTCTGCTAAGTAGCTTTGATAGTACCAGGAGGCCCTATGTCAGCTACTGGGGGAGAAAAATCATTAATAGCCTCGCCCAGCTGCAAACCCTGCAAGTTAAAATAATGATGAGCCTGTACAGATGTACTCACAGGTGCAATATTGGCATGAATGTAATAGAAGTAAACAGTCACTTTCTTATTAGGTTTAAGGTTCACTCCACAGAAAGAAACCCATGCCTGCTACAGTAAACCAAACCAAGAGCCTGTGGAAAAGAAAATCATAGGCCCTAGAAGGAACCTTACTGCTATTATTTTGTTAAATGAATACAATATCAAATTGCCTTTTAAATATATATCTTGATATCTATAGATTAGTGTCACTCTCAATCTGCATCAAAGAAACTTCTTCGTGTAGTGGACTGTAGTTAATATGGAGACTTACAACTGATCAAAATGCAGTGTCTGTGAAGTGCTTAATCATAAAGGGTGCAATTATATCACACTCCCTCAGGAACATCATAGAAGAAGGGCCAGAAATAATATCAGAGCCACATGTTAGGGAGGATCAGCATGAAATAGGGTCTTGGAAACGTGGCATAATTATTACATTGATGGACTCATAGCAGTTGTGGTTGACTGCACAAAATCAAGCCAGTCAACAGTTCTGCAAGGGTTGGGGAAGGGCACATGAGCTAGGGACACCACAACTGAGGAATTATTGACAGTTGATGACTGCTAGAGGAAGGAGAGTCATTTTCTTTTTTTTTAGTTTTTTTTAATTTATTTATTTATTAAGGATTTCTGCCTCCTCCCCGCCACCGCCTCCCATTTCCCTCCCCCTCCCCCAGTCAAGTCCCCCTCCCTCGTCCGCCTAAAGAGCAATCAGGGTGCCCAAGGACCACCCACCTCCATCCAGGTCTAGTAAGTTGAGCATCCAAACTGCCTAGGCTCCCACAAAGCCAGTACGTGCAGTAGGATCAAAAACCCATTGCCATTGTTCTTGAGTTCTCAGTAGTCCTCACTGTCCGCTATGTTCAGCTAGTCCGGATTTATCCCATGCTTTTTCAGACCCAGGCCAGCTGGCCTTGGTGAGTTCCCGATAAAACATCCCCGTTGTCTCAGTATGTGGGTGCACCCCTTGAGGGGTTTGGCCACCTGGGTAGGGTGACCATACACCGCATGGCTCCACAATGAGCATATGGACATCACTAATTACTCATTGGGTCTGTAAAACAATAGCAACAATAATAAGGGAAAAGGTGCTTGAGATATGAAACTGTCAAAGATTCTAAAGAAATTATTGTAATTTTAGAGTCCAGATCAGCTGCTACTCAGGCTACCCCCATCTCAAGTTGTGTAGAGACTCTTGACTAACAGGCTCCAAGCTTGCTGGGACTATTAATAGCATATCTGTGTGATTGATACACAGTAGCTAAATGCACCCCTCTTCCCTATCCCCAGCTTCCATCTTCAAGGACATGCATTGATTACCCAAAATGTAAGACCACTTTCCTTTCCCCTGCCACCCAGGAAAAAGAGACAGCGTAGCTACAAGTGCATAATATGGACTACTCATCAATCACACAGCTTGAAACTTCCTCCTTCCCCTGAGGTCTATAGGAAGGGACTGCCCCTGCCACGTGGGAAATCACTTACCTCAGAACCTCCTCCATGATTCCATCTGTCTGTCTATGGCATTAATAATTCAACCTTTTACTTCCAAAGGACAGTGTGCCTCAGTGTTCTCCTTGAACACAATCCTGTAACCTTTCAGAATTGTGATGAACCCAAGGGGACTTCAAGCCCTGTATTGAACAGGAATGGAGAGAATGGACATCTTTGTATGGTTCCTGATTTAAGTAGAAATCCTTCAAATTTTTCTCTTTTTATCACGGGATTGGTTATAGGCATATTGTTATGTTGTTTCTTCTTATTATTATTTGAAACATTTTTACATGAAATATTTTGATCATACCATTCCTCTCCCTCAAGTATTTACAGATCCTCTCATGCTCCCTACCCACCCAACTTTAAGTTCTTTTTTAAAAAAATGAACAGAAACTGAATACAACAAAAACGCCCCAAAACCTAGAGACCAAAATACAACAACATCCAAAAAAGGAAAACAGCAGCAATAATGATTGTAATGAAATAAAACCATACACAAAAAACTATGAAGTCCATTGTTTAATGCTCAACTACTCCTGATTATGAGACCTGCCCGGAGAGGTTGGTATACTCAGTAACATTTCATTGGAGAAAACTGACTTTCCCTCTCCCAGCAGGTATAAATGACAATTCATTTGTTAACCTTTACCCAAGTGGCTAGGTTTTAGTTAATTAGTTCATTCATTTAAAAATATAACAAAATAAAATACAATAAGGTAAAATAAAACCTATCACATCAAAGTTACACAAATCAAATAGAAAGAAAAGAGTCCAAGAGAAGGCACAAGAATCAGAGGACCACTTGTCTGTATACCCACGAATTCCATAAAATACTAAACTGGAAGCCATAATTTAAATGCAGAGAACCTGGTGCAGGGCAGTGCAAGCCCTGAGCATGTTGCTTGAGTTTCTGTGAGTTAATATGACCCCTCTGTCTCTTACACTCTTTTGGCCTCCTCTTCTGTGTGGTTCCCTGATCTCTGACCAGAAGGATTTGATAGAGTCATACCATTTAGTGCTGAATGTTCCAAGGTCTCTCATTCTTTTGGTAATGTCTGGCTGTGGCTCTCTGTATTTGTTCCCATATTTTGCAGGTAGAAGCTTTTCTGTTGATAGTTGAACAAGGCACTGATCTATGAGTATTGCAGAATATCATTAGGAGTCATTTCATCACTCCATTTTTTTTTCTTTTAGAATAGTAGTATTTAGTTTGACCCTAGGTCCCTGGGCTATCTGGTATCAGGTTCTTGATCACCCAAGAAGTGTTGCGTGTAGGTTCCATCATAGGCAGTTGAGCTTAAGACAAATCAGATATTGGGTAGTTATTCCAAAAGATTTGTGACACCATTGTCCTAGTACATCTTTTTGATAGTACACCATTGTAGGTAACGTATTTGTGGTTAGCGTAGTGTTTACATTTCTCTTTTGATATCATGCAGAGTACATTCCTGTATCAAGGATGCTGGAACACAGGGGTGAAGGCTCTATGTAGGGATCAGCTTGACATCTCCATGTTCAATGAGTTGTGTAGGTGTTGTCTTCAGTAATGGAGCCTATAGTCTTTGAAAACAGTCTGGGTTGTTTGGGGAGTCCCGTTTGTCCCCTTTGGCCAGGTAGATGTAACTCAATTGGATGTAATACAAACCTGGGACTGGAAGCTTCAGTTGGTGACAAGAGATGGACAGTAAGGACTCTGTCTCCCTCATGGTTTGGAGATTTCACTTACGTCACCTTCATGTATGTGTATACTTTAGGAAGTTTCTACTGTTATTAAGTTTCCATACTACCCCTCAAATGCTCCTTAAATTTCGCTGTCTCTCCCATATTCCCTCCCACAACCCCTTCGTATCTTCCCCTCATATCTTGGCACTCCCATTCCAGAAGCCTCCATCTATCCATAAATATCTACTCTAATTCCCTTTCCTACTGCAATCTATCTGTATACTTTAGTCCCTTACTCTATACCTACCCTCTGTGGTTCTATTAGCAATAGCTTGGTTATCATTGCCTTTACAGCTAATATCCACATAGAAGCAAATACATACCACATTTGGCTTTTTGGGTCTGGGATACCTCACTCAGGATGATTTTCCTAGTTCTATCCATTTGCCTGCAAATTTCATGATCTCATTTTACCACTCTCCCAAACCGTGGTTGAGTAATGCACCGTTGTGTAAATGTACCACAATTTCTTTATTCATCCTTCTACTGAGGGACATCTAGGCTGTTTCTAACGTCTGGCTATTATGAAGAGAGCAGCAATGTGCATGGCTTAGCAGTGTCTCTGTGGTAGGATGAAACATTGTGTGGGCTTATTCCCAAGAGTGATTTAGCTAGATCTTGAGGTAGATCAATTCCCATCTTCCTGAAAAAGTGATTTCTATATTGGTTGTACAAATTTTCACTCCCACCAGCAATGTAGGCATATTGTATAGTGCTATATTAGTTAACTGTCTATTACTGTGATAAAACATCACTAACAAGACAATGTATAGCAGGAAAAGCTTATTTGTGCTTATGGTTCCAGATGTTAATAGTCCATCATGACTGGAAGGCATGACAGCAGGCAGTAGGTAAGATAGTAACAGTGGGAAGCTTAGATCTCATGTTTTGAATCACAGGCACAATTAAGTAGACAAAAAAAAGTGACAGGAGTATTTTAGCTCTGAAAACCTGCCCTCAGTAACATGCTTTCTCCAGAAAGGCCTCATCTCCTAAACTTCCCTAAATGGGCCCCCAACTGTGAACCAAGTATTCAAATATGGGAGACTATGAAGGACATTTTCATTCAAACCACTGTGACTGACTCTTTTCTTAGTTTGGTTCCTATTAAATAAATGAGCCCATTTATTTAAGATTTTCAAGTTTAGGGAAATAGACCTTTTAAAAATATGTCCTATGATTCTATGAATTTTTTCAGTAAGTCATAATTTTTCCCTTATCCACTATTTTAATTTTATTGAGTCTCTCTCTCTCTCCTTCCCTCCCTTTCTCCCTCCTTCCCCCATGTGAGAGTGTTAACTGAGCTAAAGATCGTTCAATCCTGTTAATCTCTTCAAAGAATATACTCTTGTTTTCATAGATTCTTTTTCATTTCTACTTTTTAATTTCAGCCTTGATATCATCTCTTCCCCTGAGCTCATTTTGGATGTTGTTTGCTTTTATTTTGCTAAGGCATTTGGATGCAGTGTTAAGTTATTAATATAAGACCTCTCCAGGTCTTCACAATAGATTTGCTTATGTTTATTTTATGTCACAGAAGGGACCTGTAGGTGATTGCTGGTAGTGCAGGTTCTGGCTAAAGCTTAGAGCTTGTCTCTGTCCCAGTGTGGAGTGCGCAGACTAGGCTAGTGAAAAAGATGTGGGACCTTTGGGGAATCCTAGAAGTTGTCTGCTGAATAGGTATGGCTGACCAGACTAGGCCTCAGCACTGGTTGTAGAAACCAGGCTCAGATGTGGTGGGCTTCAGAAAAGGCATGAAGGGAGGTCAGGTGTACTTACCAGACTAGACCGTGGAGAATGTCATGAGATGTCTGGGTACAGAGGCTGCTCAGAAGGACCCTAGAGGAGGTTTCAGGTAGGGCTGTCCTGACTGAAGCCTAGAGCTTATCTGAAGAACAGGCCTTGGTGTTCAGACTAGGCCAGTGAAAAAAATGTGATACCTTGAAGAAGCCTAAACATTGACTGCTGTTCAGGCTAGGATGAGCAAAGTAGCCCAGGATGCTGCTTATGTGGCATGTGGCATGGTATGAGACCTATGTATCACCCTTGTGGAGGATCTAGGGAGTCTGAGTACCAAGTAGGGTAGTAGAGACCATGACAAATGGATCAGGCTATAATCTGAAGGAGGATATAGGAAGTGTATGTATCAAGTGGGGTTGTGAAAAGGCACAGAAGGGACTTGTGGATGGTTACAGATAAGGTATATCCTATTTGCAGCCCAGAGCTGGATGATAGGAAGGCAGGATTGGTCAGACTGGGCCAAGGTAAACAATGTGGGACCCTCCTGAAATCTAGGTAAGAAGGGTCCTACTTGAAGCAGAGAACTTGTTTGCAGTATAAGTATTGGATGGTCAGACTAGGCTAGAGCAAAGCATATGGGTCCCCTGCTGGTCCCTGGAGGAGATCATGAGGAGTCAGTGTACTGAGTGGGTTCATGGGGGATACCCAGAAGGGAACAGTCTAGACATTGGAGGAGGCTATAGGAAGTCTGGGTACCAAGTGGGATAGTTGCAGTCAGTGCAGA
This sequence comes from Microtus ochrogaster, assembly GCF_000317375.1. Classification (NCBI taxonomy): domain Eukaryota; kingdom Metazoa; phylum Chordata; class Mammalia; order Rodentia; family Cricetidae; genus Microtus; species Microtus ochrogaster. Next base: position 54,332,522 of record NC_022026.1, read on the forward strand.
CAGGACCTATAGGTGGTTGCAGGTAAGGTGAGTCCTGGTGAAAACCTAGAGGTTGCCTTTGGTGCAAGTGGTTTTGGTCAGAATATGCAGGAGCAATGGTTGTGGGACACTGAAGGAAGCCTAAAAGTTGTCTGCTACAAGTTGGAGCTGTCCAGAATAGGCCAAGGAACATGTTGTGGAATCCAAACTAGGTCTGGAGGGTTTTGGAAAACCCTTGGATTGGGAAGTCTGGGGTATTACCTGACTAGACCCTAGAGGATGCCACGGGGAGAGTGTATATGGAGTGGAGTGCCACGGGGAGAGTTGTATATGCAGAAGGGCCCTGTGGGCACTTTCAGATAGGGCGGGTGCTGGCAGGAGCCCTCCAGTGCAGGCAGAGGGATCAGACAAAGCTGAAACACAAGATGGGGGAACCATATTAGATTCTGATGGAAGATGTGAGGATTCTGGGCACAAAGTGGAGCAGTGGATGGGGCACAGAAAAGTCATGTGGGTAGTTGCTTGGAGTGAAATTACTTCCTATTGCTTATTTACTTATTTGGATTCTCCTAAGGAATCATCTCTCTGAAGCATCAAAACACCCCCATGTATTATTTGCTTTATTTTCTAGCAGCCTTGAAACTCATATCTTTCACTTCATTTTAAGATGTGCTAAAGGAAAGCCTGACACTGGTGACTCACACCTTTAATACCAGCATTCGGGAGGCAGAGTCACCCAGATATCTGTGAGTTCAAGGTCAATCTGGTCTACAAGAGCTAGTTCCAGGGCAGGCTCCAAAGCTACAGCGAAACCCTGTCTGTTTTTTTTAATATTTATTTATTATGTATACAATATTCTGTCTGTGTGTATGTCTGCAGGCCAGAAGAGGACACCAGACCTCATTACAGATG
>NC_022026.1:54337578-54340631 GCF_000317375.1 Microtus ochrogaster
TGATCGGGATATCAGAATTAGCCAGTAAGGGCTAGAGCTAAAGGGCCAAGCGGTGATTAAATGAACACAGTGTCCGTGTAATTATTTCGGGGCATAGGCTAGCCAGAGGCGGCCGGGGTGCGGCTGGGGTGCTGGGGCCCCGCCGCTCCTATTACTACACTCCACCTACTTCCCTCTTTTCTCTTTCTATTTCTCTCTCTGCATCTCTCTCTCTCTATCTCTGTCTCCTCTCTTCTTTTCCACTACTCCTGTCCCCAGAGGCTGGTCTTCCCTCCCCTTTTCGCTTCTCTCAATAAACTCATCTAAACTCTGTCTGTATGGTGTATTTGTCTGTCCCTCACACACTGTGGGCTTTCACCTGCCACCAAGCTCCCTCCCACACAGAGTCATTACACTTGCTAGGCAGAACTTACAGACCTTAGCTGTGAAACATCCTTGTATATATTTTCATTCATCAAACCTCTGTATAAGCTAAAATTATTATTATCAACTAGATAGTACAACTTAGGGAAGAAGTCATCTTCATGATAATCCACAGGTAAAATACCCAGCAGAATGGGATATTTCCGTGAGATAAACACAGTACCTTACAGGCAGTGGGAACCTCCCCACACCCAATTCAACCATGCCAGAAATCGGAGAAGGATAGCAACAGTAAACATGTAAAGGACACAGCAGAAGCAAGAGAAATTCCAGGGTCTGTGATCTCAGGGACTGTGCCTCATTGAGAATTATCCATCAGGGGGTTGCCTTTTGGTGGGCTGAAACCCTGAACCTCAATTCCCACCTGCTGCTCCTCTGACATGGCCACCAGCAAGTAGATACCATGTTTCTCTTTCTGGGTCTGAGTTACCTCACTCGGGTTGATGTTTTTCTAATTCTATCCTTTTGCCTGCAAATTCATGATGTCATGTTTTTTAACAGCTAAGTAATATCTATTGTGTAAATGTACCATATTTTCTTTTTCCATTCCTCTGTTGAGAAACATCTAGGTTGGTTCCAGTTTCTGACTATTATGAATAAAGTCACGATGAACATAGTTGAGCAAGTGTCCTTGTGATAGGACAGAGTGTGGTTGGGTATGTATCTAAAAGCTGGATCTTGAGGTAGATTAACTCCTAATTTTCTAAGGAACTACTATAGTAATTTCCATAGTGACTGTACAAGTCTGCATTCCCACCAGCAACGGAGAAGTGTTCCTCTTTTTCCATATCCTTGCCAACAAGAGCTGTCACTTGTGCTATTGTTCTTAGCCATTCTGGCAGGTGTTAGATGGAATCTCAAGGTAGTTTTGATTTGAATTTTTCTGATGGCTAAGGATATTGAACACTTCTTTGAGTGTTTTGAGAGATTTTTCTAGAGATAATTCTCTGTTTAGATCTGTACTCAATTTTTAATTGGATTATTTGGTTTTTTGGATGCCTAGTTTTTTGAGTACTTTGTATACTACAGATATTACTCCTCTATCAGGTGTGGAGCTGATAAAACCTTTTCCCATTCTGTATGCTTCTATTTGTCCTACTGATGGTGTCCTTTGCCTTACAGAAGCTGTCTCCTGTGTCAGTGAGCTCAAGGCTATTCCACATTTTTCCTCTATCAGATTCAGTATTATCTAGTTTTATGTTAGGTCTTTGATCCACTTGGAATTGAGTATTGTGCAGGGTGATAAGTATGAATCTATTTGCATTATTCTACCTGATGGCATCCAGTTAGACCAGCACCATTTATTGAAGACGCTTTCTTTTTCCATTATATTTTTCTGGCTTCTTTATCAATAATCAGTTGTCCATAAATATGTAAATTTATGTCTAGGCTTTTGATTCGATTCCATTGTTCAACTTGTTTGTTTTTATACCAATACCATATGTTTTTTTTTTAAATTGCTTTTCTCTGTAGTACAACGTGAAATCCGGGACGGCGTAATACTCCGGCAGTATTTTATTGTATAGGATTGTATTAGTTATCATCATTTTTTGTTTTTTGTATGAAATTTTTGTATGACAATTTCAGAATTGTCATTTCAAGGTCTGTAAATAATTGTGTTGAAATTTTTCATGAGGATCACATTGAATCTGTAGATTGTTTTTAGTAGGATGGCCACTTACTATGTTAATCCTATTGATTAATAAGCATGGGTGATCTTTCCATCTTCTGGTATTTCTTCAATTTCTTTCTTCAAAGATTTGAAGTTTTATCATAAAATTCTTTCAGTTGCTTGGTTAGAGGCTATTATGAAGGGTGTTCTTTCTTTGAATAATTTTTCAGTCTGTTTTCCATTTGTATGTAGGAGGGCTACTAATTTTTGGAGTTAATCTTGTATCCAGTCACTTTCCAGAAAGTGTTCATTTGTAAATGAAGATACCTTTACTTCTTCCTTTCAAATTTGTACCCTCTTGATCCCTTTAGTTGTCTTACTGCTCTAACTATAACTTCAAGTTGAGTAAATATGGAGAGAATGAACAACTTTGTCTTGTTTCTTATTTTAGTGGTATTTCTTTGAAATTCGCTCCGTTTAATTTTATATTGGCCATATACTTGCAGTAAATTGTCTTTATTACGCTTAGGTATGTCTCTTGTTTCCCTAATTTCTCCAGGACTTTTATCAAGAAGGGGTTTTGGACTTTTGCTAGAGACTTTTTTGGCATCTAATGAGACAATCATTTTTGTTATTGTTGTTTTTTCTCTTAGTGTTTTCATAAGGTGAGGTACATTTACTGATTTTCATGTGTTGAACCATCTCTGTAGATCTGGGATGAGGTATATTTTATCATGGTGGATCAACTCCTCAATGTATTCTTGGACTCAGCTTGCAAGTATTTTCTAGAGTATTTTTCAACTTTGTTCATAAGGGAAATTGGTCTATAATTTTTATTCTTTGCTGAGTCTTTATGTAGTTTAGCTATTTAATGACTACTTCCAATTTGGTGGAGTGCAGGTGTTTGTTTAAAATATGACCTTATAGCCGGGCGATGGTGGCGCACGCCTTTAATCCCAGCACTCGGGAGGCAGAGGCAGGCGGATCTCTGTGAGTTCAAGACCAGCCTGGTCTACAG
>NC_022026.1:54340731-54342058 GCF_000317375.1 Microtus ochrogaster
CAATATTCTGTCTGTGTGTATGTCTGCAGGCCAGAAGAGGACACCAGACCTCATTACAGATGGTTGTGAGCCACCATGTGGTTGCTGGAAATCGAACTCAGGTCCTTTGAAAGAGCACGCAATGCTCTTAACCGCTGAGCCATCTCTCCAGCCCCCTACCCTGTCTGTCTTGAAAAAAAAAGATGTTCTAGAGGAGACTTGTTGATATTAAACTTGACTGGTTACTTTTGAACTTCCTATTTTTTATTTGTATCTTATTTTTGGTTTGGGAAATTTTCTACAATTATTTCTTTCAGTAGTGTTCTAAAACATGGCCCTTTCTAGTGGTTCTGGGACAGGAAGAGCTCATACATTTGTTTTCTCCATACTGCCTGCAAAGTTCCCTTAATTTGTCTTCACTTTTATTCATCCATTTTCCCCCTTTTGACTACTATGTATTTCCTTTTCTTTTATTTCTTTATTGAAAGTTAATTGTTTTCTCACACAATACATTCCAACCACAGTTTTCCCTTCTTCCATTCCTCCCAGCTCTCTCCCCCTCCCCTTCTCTCTCCCACATCCACTTATCTTTCATTTCCCTTCAAAAAACAGCAGACCTCCAAGACATAACAACCAAACACAACAAAAGAAGATACAATATGGCAAGGCAAAAACCCTCATTGAGGTTAGACAAGGCAACCCTTATATGATTGAAAACAGTCATTCCAATATTCCATGTACACTTCTGTCTAAGTAACTTATTGCAGACCAACAGAATATGAGTAGACAGAAAACATCTTCTCACAACCAAGTCCCTTGCTGGCAGGAATCGTTGATACCCAGAAAGAAACAATCATTCTACTTTATCTAGGAAGTTAATCTTACACCGGATCCTAAAGGAATCCCAAACCTAAACTTTTGTACATAAAAGACAATCGGTCAGTTGTATTTCAAGATCTTTAGTATGTATAGCCATCTATTACTAGTTTCTCACATCAGGAAACTGAGGGCAGGGATGGGTACAAGAAGTTAATATCTTTTAAACATTAAGAGAATTGGGGCCATTCTGGCTCCTGGAGATTTCAATTTTACCCCTAATCATTAACCTGAGCTGTGATCCAAAACAATTTCTATTAGCATCTGGACTAACAAGAACCCGCTCCTTGAGTACCTGACAGTGCATCAAGCCCAGCTTCACACCTAGGTGCAGGGCAGGCAGTATCCTGCCTCTTTAAAAAGTACAACTCCACTGATGGAGGAAGGTCATTGGTTAATTAAATAAAGAAGCTGCTTGCCCTGATAGGTTAAAACAGGAGGGAGGAGTAAACAGAGCAGAATGCTGGGAGGA
>NC_022026.1:54347908-54369542 GCF_000317375.1 Microtus ochrogaster
GAGTTCAAGACCAGCCTGGTCTACAGAGCTAGTTCCAGGACAGGCTCCAAAGCCACAGAGAAACCCTGTCTCGAAAAACCAAAAAATAAAAAATAAAAATAAAAATAAAATAAAATATGACCTTATGAATCTCTGAATTTTGTTAGTGTCTGTCATTATGTGCCCCTTCCCATTTCTGATTTTGTTGATCTGGATATTCTCTCTCTGCCTTTTGGTTAGTCGGGTTAAGGGTTTGTCTATCTTGTTAATTTTCTCAAGAACCAATTCTTTGTTTCATTGATTCTTTGTATTTTTTTTTGTTTCTATTTTATTGATTTCAGAATTGAGTTTGATAGTTCCTTCCCTTCTATTCCTCTTGGGTGTGCTTGCTTCTTTTTGTTCTAGAACTTTCAGATGTTCTATTAAGTTCCTAGCATGAGATTTCTCCATTCTTTTTATATAGGCACTTACTGTTATGAATTTTTCTCACCACTACTTTCATTGTGTCTAATAAGTTTGGGTATGTTGTGCATGCATGTTCATTCAATCATAGGAATTCTTTAATTAATTAATTAATTAATGTTTTCATTCAGTAGTGTTTTCATTCAGTTTCCATGAGATTTTAAGCTTTCTGTTGTTGATATCGAGCTGTAATCCATGGTGGTCAGATAGGATGCAGGGTGTTATTTCAATTTTCTCGTATATGTTGAAACTTGTTTGGGGTTTGAATATGTGACCAATATTGGAGAAAGTTCCATGAGTTGCTGATAAAAAGGTATGTTCTTTTTGTGTTTGTGTGGAATGTTTTATTGGTATCTGTTAGGTCAATTTAATTTTTAGCATTTGTAAGATACAGTATTTCCCTGTTTAGTTTCTGTCTGGATGGATGACCTGTTTGTCTGTTGGTAAGAAGTCTCCCACTATTGGTGTGTGAGAGTCAATATGTATTTAAGCTGTAGTAATGTTTCTTTAAAAGAAGTGGATGCCCATGTGTTTGGGGCATAGACATTAAGAATTGAGGGGGCTGGAGAAATGGCTCAGTGGTTAAGAGCATTGGCTCTCTTCCTGAGGTCCTGAATTCAATTCCCAGGAACCATATGGTGTCTCACAACCGTCTGTAATGAGATGTGATGCCCAGAAAGACAGATCACCCATATATATATATACATATATATATATATTAAATATTAAAACATTGAAATGTTATTGTTGTGGATTTTCCCTTTGAGGAGTATTGTAGTGTCCTTCCCACTTCTTTTGATTAATTTTGTTTTGAAGTCTGTTATGTTAGATAATGAAATGACTATAGTAGCTTATTTCTTAGGTCCATTTTGTTTGGAACATCTTTTTATAGTTCTTTCCTCTGAGGTAATCTGTATCTCTAATGTTGAGGTGTGTCTCTTGCATGGAGCAGAAGGATGAACCCTTCTATTTTTTTTTTTTTTAGCCATTCTGTTAGTCTGAAGGTTTTTTGAAATTGGGAAATTGGGACCATTGACATGGAGAGATACCAATGACCAATGATTGTTAATGCCTGTTATGTTGCTGCTGCTGTTGTTGTTGTTGGTGGTGGTGGGAATATCCCTTCTTTTGGTTTTCTTATTTATTTCCTATGTTTTCATGGGTGTAGTTTACTTCTTTCTGTTGGAGTTTTCCTCCTAACACCATCTGTAGATATTGTAGATTAAATTTAACTTTGTCACAGACTATCTTATTTTCTCCAACTATAGCAATTGAAAATTTTGCTGGGTATAGTAGTCTGCGCTGGCATCTGTGGCTTCTTAGAGTCTGCATCACATCTGTCCAGATCCTTCTGGTTTCTAGAGTTTCCATTAAGAAGTCAGGTGTAATTTTGATATATCTGCCTTTACATGTTACTTTGTCTTGTCTCTTGGAACTTTCAATATTCTTTCTTTGTTCTGTAGTTTTGGTGGTTTGATTGCCATATACCAAAGGGTCTTTCTTTTCTGTTCCAATCTATTTGGTGCTCTGTAAGCTTCTTATACTTTTATAGTCATATCCTTCTTTAGGTTAGGAAAGTTTTCTTCTATGATTTTGTTGAAAATAGTTTTTGGGCCTTTGAACTGGGTTTCTTCTTCTTCCTCTATTCCTATTATTCTTAGACTTGGACTCTTCATAGTGTCCCAGACTTCCTGGATAATTTGCATCATGAATTTTTTTTTAGATTCAGCATATTCTTTGACAGATGTATCCATTTCTTCTTCAGTGCCTGAGATTCTTTCTTCCATCTGTTGTATTCTGTTGGTGAAGCTTTGCATCTCTTCTAAATTTTTCATTTCTATAGTTCCCTTAGTTTGTGTTTTCTTTATTGCTTCTGTTTTCATTTTCAGGTATTGAACACTTTTCTTCATTTCCTTCACCTGTTTGCTTGCTTGTCTGGAATTTCTTTAAGGGATTTATTAATTTTCTCTTTAAGGACCTCTACCATCTTCATATAGCTGGTTTTAAAGTCTTTTTCTTGTGTTTCAACTATGTTGGAATATTTAGAGCCTGCTGTGGTAGAATATCTGGGCACTAATGGAGACATATTGCCCTGGCTGTTATTGTGTCCGTATGCTGATGTTTAGGCATCTGTCATTGGTTTATCTGGATTATATGTCTAGCTACTGATTTCTGGGTTTGTCTTTGTTTGGTGGGTGCTTTGTTGCTTGGTTTCTGTTTTTTGTTGGATTTTCAGTGTGTATGTTGGCTCTGTGTTGTCTGTTTTACTGACATTCTAAGTTGGTGTATTCCCAGGGAATACTTGCTGGTGTTGGAAGATGGGGAAGCGAAGGGGCAGGGAATGGGGATGATCTGTTGGATCTACAGGAGGCAAGAACAGCAGGGCAAAGAGGCTCCAGCTGCTGTTGTGTTAAAGAGGTAGGAACAACCATGAGTATTGGGTTTGGGAAACAGAGAGAGTGTTAAAGCCCTCAGACACCCTACCTGGTCTTCTGGCATGGCCTGTAGTTGAGCATGGCATGCCCAGCTGAGTTGGCAGCTGGGACACAGTAAATGGGGGTGGGGGAAGGGAGGCAATGAAGGGATGTTCTATGGGATCCACAGGAGAGGTATGGCTAAAGCTGGTATTCTATTGCAGCTAGGTGATGACCCTGGGGACTGGGTCTAGGGAAACAGAGTAGAGAAGTTTTGCAGGTAGCCTACCTGGTCTTTTGACTATGTATTTTCATAAAACCTATTTTTGTGCTCACTAATTCTTTCTTCTGTTTAATTATTACTTCTATTAATATCCCCTATTACAATTTAAGTTTTACTTTATGTATTTTAAGTTCTAGAGTTTTATTTGTTTTCATGCCTTCTTAAAGTTTCTGTGTACTGAAGTATTCACCCATGCGTTCTTCAAACTCACTCAGTTCCCTTAAAACAGTCATGTAAATATTTCTTATTAGAGCTTTTCACATTGAAAATTGCCTTGTTAGTTTCTGGCACACATACACACACACATACATATTAGCATTGTCATACATTTCCTGAAAACTCTTTATCCTTGTTGCTGTGCAACAGCCACTTAGTATATAAGGACAAGTTATTTATGCCTATCTTTTCAGTGCAGCACTTTTAATTGCTCTCCTTGCAGAAATTCTAAGAAAACTGCTTGTCTGTAATGTCGTTCATGATTTCAACACCAGAGGGCACTAAGGTCTGATGTTGCTTGATGTGCTTTTCCAATTAAGGTAGTAAAAGGAGCTCCAAGTCCAGGTTTAGCTCAAATATTCCACTGATGGAAACAACAAAAATAATTTTAAAACAAAACAAAAAGCTGGAGTACCGAGAAAGAAGTTTATCCCCATGAATTTCTCCCTGTGGCTAGGGTCATCCTAGATGGCACATCCAGTTACCAATTTATTACCAATATCAAAGAGATTTAGAGGCTTTGGCTTGAATATGGGGCTTTTAGTTTCTACTGCGTACTTGATCTAACCACAGTAGTAGAGCATCTGCTACACTCTGGGTAGAGACCCAACTTAAATCTCCTATCTATGTCCAACCTGTGCCCATCAAAGCCACCAAGTTTTGTCACATCCTGATCACACAGTCTATTAGTGCCAGCAAAATATTGAGCTATATATGTGGCTAAGCTACTATGAGTTGCCTCCTGCTGAAGTGTGTGTTGTGGAATATTAGTTGAATGTGTCATATTTGTTTATACTGTGGAATATTTGTTTAATGATGCAAAGATGTGTTGCATTTTTTCTATTGCATTTGTTTTACTCTGTGAAGCTATTTTACTTTGCCTGTCTAAAACACCTGATTGGTCTAATAAAGAGCTGAACTGCCTATAACTAGGCAGGAGAGAAAAAGAGTTGGGGCTGGGATTCAGAAAGAATAAATAGGAAGAGAAGAGAGGGAAAAAGGATCGAGGTGGAGAGGAGAACTCCAGGGTCAGCCAGCTATCCAGTAAAACATGGAATAAGACCATAACAAAGATATACAGCAATAGAGAAAGGCAAAATCTCCGAGGCAAAAGATAGATGAGATAATTTAAGAAAAGCTTGCAAGAAACAAACCAAGATAAGGCTGGACACTCTTAAGTAAGAATAAAACACCATGTATTTATTTGAGAGCTAGGTGGTGGGCTCCCAAAGAGTAAAGAGCAAAAGAAGTACCAACCAGATGAAAAAAAATCTCTAAATAGGTTGCAGTTTGTTTTGCAATGTGTGTAGGCTCAAGAAAGAAAGAAAATGGGTTTTTACAGTCATAGAAATACATAGTTTTAAAATAATAAAGTAAATTCTTTAAAAGAGAGTGAAAGTAATATAAAAGAAGAAGGCACATATGATTGAAAATACACAGGTAATATGGGTCCTGTATAGTATTTTGCTGATTTTGAATTTTTTTGAATTCTGATGAGCAAATGAGAACTGCTTACATACATGGGATTGTGAATTGGACTGTTAAATTAAACCAGCCTAGACACTTTAGGAATGCTTTAATATTAAAATGTAGCTCAAAATATGCATTGCTTTGGAGAAGAGGTTTTGCTTTTATTTTCACAGGTAAAAAAAAAAAAGAGGCTGTCAATTCCTTCAGGGTTGATATGGATCAGGTTTGATCAAGAGAGATCTCCTGAATCTTGACAGGTAATATATATCAACAAAGATTACCACTGGTCCTCCCAGAACTTAACCATTACCTCAATTTTCTCAGGACTCCTAAAGATGTCTTTACCCACAAACAACAGGAAGCAGTCTAGAGAAGACAAGGTCCACATTCCAAAAAGATGAAGTGGATGATCTTTGGTCATTGGATGGCTTATAGATGTTTGTTATCATTTAGGGGAATATAGGAATAATAAGATAAAAGAGCAGATTACTGAATCTACTTTAAGCTAAAAACAACTATTAATCACAAATATCTTGTATTGGTATAGATTTTGTGTATTGATACAGATTTAAGGTAATTTTTGTTATACTGTACTTATGTTTCTACTCTTCTTTAAAGGACTTTTGTATGTTAATACAAATGTAAGGTTGTTTTTGTTACAACATTTTTTGTTTAAGGTATTGTTCCTATGCAGTTAATTTAAAAATATAAGGTAAACTTCTAGTTTTGAAAGCAATTATTATAAACTATTTAGAATAATCAAGAAACTGATTACTAATTAGTCATACATAACAATCAAATTTGTAGATATATTAGGCATATTTTCAAGATCAGGCAGTCTGAGACTGAACTAGGTCATGCTCAAGTCTCCAAAAGCTGCAAAGATCTTTAATCTCAGTGAGACACACGCACATTCAGCTTTCAGTGGTACTGTGGGCTGAGACTTTAAGTCTTCTACATTTTGGACCGTAATTTTCTGTCTGATGATGACATAGTTCAAGAGTCCCATCTGTGAGCACTATAAGGATAGTAACTATGCTGCCTGAAACTGTTAGGTAGTCACCTTGGCTGAATGAAAATGGGTTTAGTAAAGAAACCAAAATAGCTGTTTGTGGGTGAAAAGGGAAAAGTTTGTTTCAAGCTGCTAAGGCTGTCTCCCCGGAAAGCAAGGAGGATCAACAAGGGAAAGATTTCCAGGGTTAATGAGAAGGGAAGAAAAGGGGCCTTTGGAGTAGGGATTGAGGGAGCTTATGGGTGGTTATTGTCCTTGACAAGTTAATAGGCACCACATTCATATGTTAATGAAAGATCCACAGGTCCCTCAGGCCAGAGATTTGGAGAATTACTCCCTTTTTTAGCAAGTAGGAACTTTCTTCTAGCCCCTGAGGGGATGGTGGCTTTGTCTAAATACTCAGCCTTGGGGAAAGGAATTTCTTGTGGGGCCAGGTGTTGACCACCCAAGGCTTGTGCTCAGCGGCAGTAGTGTAAGTCCTAATGGCTTTAGGGGCTTGCATTCTTTTAGAAGAGTAGCAGATGTTGCCCTCACCAGGCTTACTCCAGAGCTAAAACTGATGTAACTAAACCTCATCTTTGTCATACAAAGTCTCAGGTCTCCACCAATACCAAAGAGGATTTTGAGACTCTGGCCTGAATATGGGGCTTGTAGCTTCTACTGTGTATTTGATCTAACCATAGTAAGACTAGTACTGGGCTTGTAACCTAAGATTTTAGAAAATTAGTCCAACAAGCCAGACTTAGCCATTTATTTCCAATATTCCAGTTAAAGAGCTAAGAACTGCTTAAAAGATGTGGGGCTACAACAGAGAAGAACTGGAAATGGGCTTTATGTTTAAGCATTCTCGGTTTGGGTGTGGGCTCTCCTTGATTGTTGCTTCAGCCCTGTTGCTGCGAAAGAAGTCCTAATGACTTGAGAGGACAAAGTGAGTCTCAGGTGATGATTGTTTCTGTTTTGGGGTTAAAGCCTTGCCCTCATGGATAATTGCCTTAATGGGAGTAGGGGTCCTCTAAAATCTTCTCTTTGGAATCCAAGATGCCTATGACTTGGATTAAAGCAACTTACTTCTGTGCCTTTAGCCTTGAAGGAAAACAGGTTCTACAAACACTCCTTTAACGAATAACATAGCAATTTTCAGAAGAAAACAGGTTACCCAAAGTAAAGGAGACAATTATAAAAATTTAGAAGTACCGGACTTTATTCTACATTTACTTACTAAATGACAAAAGAAATAAGATGGAAAGGAAAGGATATGACTATTTCTAGGTACAGCGGAGGAGAAAGGTGTTTAAGTAAAATGCTGCAGGTCCCTGAGTGGCAGCAGTGGGCTACCAGTCTTGAGAGCATGCTGCAGGTCCCTGAAGTGGTGGCAGGCAGATGGCAGTGGGTCCCTAGAGCAGCCAGTCCCAGGATGGTGTAGTTCAAGTGGCTACAGTGGGCCATGAGGGGCAGTGAGTCTTAGGCAGGGAGCTGCATGGCGGGTGAGAGACCTCGACAGAGCAGCTAGTTCCACAAGGAGAGAAAGACTGATGGGCATGCCAAGACATCATGCTGCAGGTCTTTGAAGACAGCTGTTTCTAGGCAGGGAGCCACGTGGTGGGAAAGAAACAGAGACATGGATAGGTACACCATGCTGAGTGAGGTGTGTTATGGAGGGGAAAATAGAAAAGGGGAGAAGAGCAGAGAGAGAAAGAGAGAGAGAGAGAGAGAGAGAGAGAGAGAGAGAGAGAGAGAGAGAGAGAGAGAAAGAGAAGTGGGGAGAAGGGAGTGACAAGAGCTGCTTCTTTGAGAAGGACAGAAAAGGTTGGAAGCTGAAGATCAGCTTGCCTCAGTGGATGGGGAAGGGAGTGGGTATGACTTGTCTCTTAAAGGGACAGAACAGACCATTACATTCCCATCTTTTTTATAATAAAAAGGCCTGAGGTTAAGCACCACAGGTTAAAGGAATTGGGGCAACAGATTCTCAAGATTGCTTTCTGCTTATTTGTGGGTGTTATCTGGGGGGGGGGAGCCTGAGACAGCTGGGTGCTGGTCACATCCTGGGGTAGCTGGTCTCTGTTCCTGTCTGGTGTTTGTGGTATGGAAATATCTGGTGTGTGTTATACGTGTTTAAGGTATTGGCAGAACAGAGGACAAAGTTAAGTTTAGGGAAAAAATTAGGACCATGGATTTGGGAGGGGTGTATCTGACCTGTTCAAGGTGGATCCTTCAATTAAGCTCCCTGGAACTCACAAGAATTCTTTGGGTTTGGGAAAACAGAAGTTTTAGACAGCAGCAGAATGATTGTGACAGATGGTTTTGCACAATAAAAAGTATTTTTAAGACTATGCAAGGGAACTTGAGAGAGTAATTTCATAGTGTGTATTTGTCCTCACTCCTTTATAACTTGTAGGTATACACCTTAATAACTTGTATTTGTATTTTGTTGAAATTTCTTTGATGAGACTGTCCTTTTAAACTGACAAAACCTCTCAGCTGTCAAACTGCATCAGAGATCTTTGAGAAGGAAAAAATTTTACTTGAGTTATTGATTAAAAAAATGACAGAGAACTTACTTGCTTGGCACTTAGAGCTACTCTTCAGAGTCCTTCATGTTCACTGAGGGTCAAATTTGCCTTTTGCTATTTAGTGCAGGGCCTACCAGGCTCCAGAAGATCCTGTGGGCTAAGAAATCAGTAGGAAGACAAGCTTACCTTGACCTGAGCAGCTAGTCTGTCGATTCCAGTGATTCTGTCCACTGTCTGATCTTCGGTTTAGACAAAAGGCAGTTTTGCCCAGTGGTCAGCACTTGGCAGTTGAAATGATGAGCAGATGGATGTTGTTTTGTGTCCATTTGTCTTCTGTCTTCTTTGGAGGAAATAGAGTGTTGCTGCTAGGAGCCAACCTGTCTCTTTTTGTTATGGAAAGTCTTTTAATAATTACATATTTAAATGCCACATTCCCCCAGATCTCTGAGCAGTTGAGGGAGGGGAATTGAGGTAGAGGGGAACCAGGTGCAGCAGCCAGAAGTCCCCAAATTACAAAATGTCTGGATTATATAGGGAAAAACCTGTGGTGGTAGGGAAGCCCAGCCCTGGGCTGAATAGATTCAGAATAGAGAGCAGGGTATGCCAACTATACCTTGTAACAGGTAGGGACTGAGGGATGCTGGGAAAGCATGGAGGCAAGGTCTGCTTTGATATGTTAAAATGGCGCCTCAGATTGTTGTCCTGTGTTTGAAACCTAACAGTTACCTTGTGGGTCAAAGGGATGAGACAAAGCTTTTCAACAAGATCAACTTCTAAATGCCAGCTTCAGGCTCTCAGATAAACACTTTATGTGAGTTCCCTTTTCTCCACATATTCACCAGAATTTTTATATTTTTATAACAGATATTCTAATTAGACAAGATACTGTATTATTACAGTTTTAATTTGCTTTTCCACCCTGGCTAATGATATTGAACAGTTTTCAGCAAAGTGTTATACATTTAAATTTCTTCTTTTATGAAGAGTCTCTTGTCTAGCACAGTATTTTGCTTTTAAGATGTGTTCAAATTTCTGAAATGCTTTTTGCCAGGTTGTATTTTGACATAGGTTTTTTTTCTGTATAGCCATGCTGACCTCAAGCTTGTTCTCCCACGTTAGCTTCCCAAGTGCTGGAATTACCACACCTGGTCTTTCATGAAACTCTTTATGCATGTTGACATTTAATGTCATTTGAGCATTGAATGATCATGTATTCATTGCACTCTCCACTAGCTCATCTATTATGTGCTTGCTTTCCTGGAAATTCTGGGCAGGTTGTTTTCTTTTCAAATTAATGTCACTATTTCATTGCTGGATAGTAATAGGTTTTTAGTTGCCAATAATAAGCTTCCTCACTGACACAGTAAGCCAGATCAAGTGGAACTGAAAAAGTACAACAATTTGAGCAAAGCAACTTCCAGACAGATTCTCCAGTCCCAGAGATTGGAGGCCAGAGAAACAGTGCCTACTAATGAAAGCAGGAAGATTATATAGGTTGTAGGCAAGGGGTGATGACGTGTCTGTAACAAACTGGGTTTGTGGCCAAGTATGGTTAAAAGCTGAGCACATTAGGCAGGGACTTGGGCTGCTTGTGGCAATAGGGGAGGAAATAATAGGGAAGGAAATTGCAATAGCAGCCAAAAATTCAGAACTGGGCTTTTTGGCAACTTTTATTTGTGGAATATTCCCTGAGAAGGTCAGGTTTAGAGGGAAAGAGAGATAAAGAGAGAGAGAGAAAGGGGGAGAGAGAGAGAGAGAGAGAGAGAGAGAGAGAGAGAGAGAGAGAGAGAAAAGAAAGGGGCTTTCTAGATCAAAAAGGAGTGAGCTAGGGGTTCCAGCCAAAGAGATAGTTCTCAACTCCAAATTTTCTATGATTCTGATATATGGTATGTTGCTAATTTCCAACACTATAGAGTGTTTTTAATTCTTTTTTTCTTTTTTTTATTCTTTTGCTCTTTTGTGTTTTTAATTCTTGCTTTTATTCTAAATCCTTAATATTTTTAGAGTGGAGAAGAGTAATGACCTAGAAAGGGTGCTTCATCAAGTCAAGCCTGTCCTGGGGTTTGGCGATTTCCAAATATCTCATCTATATCCAGCAGCCTTTGGAAAGGAACTGTGGGATTCAGAGCACCTTTCACTGTATCACAGTCTAGATTCCCATGTCACATCTATGATCATCAATCCCACCAGACTTTCTCACAACTATTGACCCACAAGCCATAATATCAGCATATCACTGGTGATAGTCCAAGGCTCACACTGCTGTGGGATGCATAGTGTTATGCTGAGGTATACCTGTGACCCCCAAACTTCTGCTAACAAATATATGTATTTCTGGGTGGGATAGAAATATGACAGACTAGATCTGCCTGTTGTGTTTGTGTTCAGAGCTCATTACCTAGACCTATCCTCCCATTAAAGTGGCACTGCTTTTTGCTATTTCTGCTTGTGTCTGGGGTACCATGAATGGATAACATTCAACTACCCAGTTTGATGCTGAACTGTACCACACCTTTATCTCAAAACTACTGGGAGAAGCACAGCCTCGAGAGCATATCATGGCTCATGGTACAGTTCATTCTGACTCAGGCTTAAACTGTGTATGTCCTGACAGTACACATGTCTCTGTCTGGGGCCTGAGCCATTGTAGAGATCCATCTGGCACAGAAGAGGAGAAGCAGCTGTTCTTCCTATGTTTATGGAGACTAAATGTCTTATTTTCTTTTTCTGTTGTCATAATAAAACACTCTGACAAAAGCAACATGAGAGAGGAAGGGTTTATTCTGTCTCACAGTTCAAGGGAGAATTTGTCATGGCAGAAAAGTCAAGACAGCAAGAGCTTGAAGCAGATGGTAACATTGTATCCATAGTTAAACAAAGAGCAATAAATATTTTATAATGCTCAGCTTGCTTTCTTTATTGAATACCATCTGGGAAATAATCAAAATGGGTCTTCCCACATTAAATAATGTAAGCAAGATAATCTCTCAAGACTTGGCAAGAAGCCTTGGCTCCCAGGTGATCTTACATTCCATTAAATAGATAATTGACAGGAACCATCATAATTTCACCCCTCTCAACAATTTGATATCCAGATACATCACTTTTTTATTTTAATTTATTTAAAAAATACTATCTCACTTTACATGCCAAATCTATTTCCCACTCCTGTCCCTCCTCCTGTTCTGTCCACCGTATCCCCTCTCACCCACCATCCACTTCTCAGAAAGGGGTAAGGCTTCACATGGGGAGTCAACAAATGTTTTGAGGAAGGACCAAGCCCCCCCAATACCTCCAGGGAGAATGGGTTCCAAAAAGCCAAAAGAAGAAGTAGGGATAAATCCTGGTCTCACTGCCAGTGGCCCCAGAGTCTTCCCCAGCCATATAACTGTCAGCCACATTCAGAGGGCCTCCTTTGGTCCTATGCTGGTTTACTCACTGCCAGGCCAGAGTTGGAAGGCTTCCATTAGCTCAGATAAGTTGTTTCAGTGGGTGTCCCCATTGTGGTCTTGACCTCTTTGCTCATATTCTCATTCCTCCCTCTCTTCGACTGGACTTTGGGAGCTCAGCCCAATGCTCCACTGTGGTTTTCTGCATCTGCTTCCATCAGTTGTTTGATGTAGATTCTATGAAAACATTCAAGATAGTCATCAATGTAACTACAGGGCAAGGCGAGTTCAGGCATCCTCTCCACCATTGCATCGGGTCTTAGCTAGGGTCATATTGTAGATTCCTGGTAATTTTTCTAGTGCTAGGTTTCTTGCTAGCAACGGCTCCCTCAATCAAGATATCTCTTTCCTTGTTCTCCGTCTCTGTCATTCCCTCATCTCGACCATTCTGTACCCTCAAGCTCTCCTCCCCCTCCCCATCTTCCTTCCCCCTCCCCATCTTCCTTCCCCCTCCCCTTCACTCTCCCTTCTCCCCGCACCCCCATGCTCCCAATTTTCTCAGGAGATCTTGTCTATTTCCCCTTCCCAGGGAGATTTATATGTTTCTCTTAGGGTACTCCTTGTTACTTACCTTCTCTGGGGTCATGGACTATAGGCTCCTTATCATTTCTTCCCAGCTAATGTTCACCTATTAATGAGTACATACTATGTTCATATTTCTGGGTCTGAGTTATATTACTCAGGATTTTTTTTCTAGTTTCATCCATTTGCATGCAAATTTCAAGATGTCTTTTTTTTTAAGCCCTGAGTAAATACTCCATTGTGTAAATGTACTACATTTTCTTTATCCATTCTTTGATTGAGAGGCATCTAGGTTGTTTTCAGGTTCTTGCTGTTATGAATAATGCTGCCACAAACATAGTTGAACAAATGTCTTTGTAGTATGATTGAGCATCTTTTGGGTATATGTCCAACAGTGGTATTGATGGATCCTAAGGTATGTTGATTCCCAATTTTCCAAGAAACTGCCATACTGATTTCCAAAGGGTTGTACAAGTTTGTATTCCCACCAGCAATGGTGGAGTGTTCCTTTTACTCAAATCCTCTCCAGCATAAACTATCATTGGCGTTTTATTGATCTTATCCATTCTTATTCCTAAAGAAAAGAATCAGAGTTAGCAAAGAGTCATCCGCCCAATGTTTAGCATGGGAAATAACATACCCTGTATCTATATGTCCTGAGTCTGGGACTCATGATGAAATCAGCTGTGGCTCTAGAAAACTTAGATGGCTGCACATCTCCACCTTGGCTTCCTTAAACATACATACATTCTCTTATATGCTGATTACAGTTCCTTCCTGCCGGTTTCCTCAGGAGACATCATCCTGATATCTCCAACTTCCTGAGGTCTCTACTGCAGCTCAGGGTTACCCTCACAATTTCATGCAGTGACTTCTCAATACCTTCCTACAGAGTCCAGCCATGCTGCACAGTGCTTGACTTCAGTCTTTGAAACTGTGGAGAATCATTCTATGACACCCCTCAATCTTGTATCCCTCATGTCTCCGAAACCAGTGCCAAGTTCACAATACTGCTAAGTTGTACTTGCAGCATGAAATACAGCCTGCCCCATGGGCCCCCAGCTATATCAGCATCTATGTACTGACATAGGGGGACACTTTTCTATGCAGTTGTTTTTAAGGAGCAGGAGGAATGCTTCAGCTTAGGCCTTTTGCCTTTAAATTAATCTCTGTTTTAATCAAATGGAACCTCTAAGGGACGGGGGTTTGCCTGCAGGACATCTTTCCTATAGTTAAAGCATAATACAAGAGGTTTCTTGTCAGTGATGCTGATTTCTCTAATAGCTAGAGCTGATTTCTCAGTACCAACTTGAATGCTCTCCTGTCTTGAATATTCCCCTAAAAAAACAAATTAGTCTAACATCTTTAAATTTGATGTCATTGAAATTCTCAGGGGATGGTCAGAATACAGGTGAATTATATGTTAGAATGTCACATGAATTACCTCTAGCCATGTTCATGATAGACTTCTTATTCCTTCCCCATGAAACTACATTAACTGGGCCCCCAAGATCTACATTTCTCTTGGTGTCCTTGTCTTCCAGTCTCTCAGCCAGAATAATCCACTCAACTGTACTGACAGAATTCAAAAGGTTTTCTAATCCAAACATCCTAAGTCTTCCACATTGCTGCCAAAAACCATTCCTAAAGGCTGAAGAACCACATGATCCATTTTAGTGCAGAGACGACCCCATTCATGCTACCAATTTCTGTCTTGCTTTCTTTTTCTGTTTTTATGATAAAATACACTGACAAATGCAACTTGAGGGAGAAAAAGTTTATTCTTGCTCACAGTTAGGGGTAGCATTCCATCAATACAGGGAAGTCAAAACAGCAGAAACTCGAAACAACAGATCATACTGCATTCATAATCAAGAAACAGAGAACAATGAATGCTTGCTCACACTTTACTTGCTTTCTCTATTTTATATAGTCTATTATCCTCTGGTCAGAAAAAGTCATATCCATAGGTAAGATGGGTCTTTCCCCATCAATTCATGTAATAAAAAAATCCTTTTAAGTATGATCAGAAGCTTATCTAACAGGTGATTCTAGATTCTGCCAAGTTAGTAATACTATCCATTACAGTAGGAACTTGTCAGCAGTGCTAATGGCAAGCTGAGTCATCCCCAAGTTTGATAATTGAAGCAACTTATAGCTTCAGGAGGGAAAACTGCAGAAAGTTCACTGCAAAGGTGACAGTGAAGTATATTGAAATTCTAGTTTTCCCCATTACTGTGCAGGAATCTGCCTGATATTAGGACAGATCTACAGGCTGTATCTTAGTGTTCTGGACCAAATATGAGTCCTGTGTTTTTCTGCTCAGTGGTGGTTGTAATCATATTCACTCTGACACTGCGTGCCAATGTGACATCTAGTGCTAGCTTTATCTCTGCTTCCCAAGTTTGACTAAGGAGTAATAGGGTCATTTCTTTGTCACCTGCATAATACATTTCCAGTGTGTCAATCTATAGCTACTGGCCCTTTGGTTATAGTAGTGAAGCTCAACTCCAAAACCAGCTTTCGTCATGGTTGACCTAGTGCTGGAATTCAAGGGTAGTAGATGATGTATGTAATTCTCTCTCCGTTGCACAAGTTTGTTGCTTAGACATTAAAGAAGGGTGATATGGGCAACTCTTTCATTCATGCTGTCTTCCATACCCTCTTTTCTTTTTGTTATACTAAAATTGGGTACAATATTCTTTAATCTAGTTTCTTTGTCACATGGAAAAATAATACAATAGATAAATAGCTTTTGAAGTATAAAAGGAAAATGATATTGATGATGAAAACATCATGAGCAAAAATCACACTAATAATAACCGAGAGATATATAAAATACCTAGAAATAAATTTAGCCATAGCTGTTAATGATCTCTAGGATGAATCTTATGATAGTGTGATGAAAGAAACTGAAGAATGTACAAAAATGGAATGATTTCCAATGTTCTTAATGTGAAAGAATTACTACTGTTAACAGATCTGGTAGAGACATACATAGCTCATTTGGTAGAGTGCTTGCGAAGCATTCATGAAGCCCTAACTTCAGCCTTCATTGCTGCACATGCTGGGTGTGGTGGTGTTTAACTGCAATCTCAAGTTGGGAGGTAGAGGCAGGAGGATGAGAAGTTCGAGGTCATTCTTAACTACTTAATGAATTCAAAACCAGCTTGGGATACCTGGGACCTTGTCTTTAAAAAACAAGTACCAACACAGTATAAGATACATCTCTATGAGTTATTGGCCAGAGAGGCCCTGAAAACCCACAAAACAACATAGGCTATTGTCAGTGCTCTTTGTTGCCCACCACAACTAGATGATGGGATCCTATTGCTGAACACATAACACACTTAGGCAGGTAGGACATAGAAAAATCAATCTTGGACTGAGTTGGAAACTTCTTACATCCTGACAAACATTCATAATGCCAGAGGTGCTGTGCAGCCTACTGGAGAAGAAAAAATATCAATGGTTAGACCCCGCACTGTGCCCTGCATACTACAATAATGACCTGTTAGGCAAGAATTTTCCACTAGTGCAATTGTGTGTGAATATCATGGGGCAACCAACAACTTTATTGGATTTGAGATCTGCTCCACAGGAAGGAAGACATGCCTGGTATTATAAGCATGGTCAAAAGATCAGGGGAAGTCATAAGCATTTGGGGGTAGGGACCTAGTGTTGTTGTTTTTCTAAGTGGTCATGTTTTCAAACTGCTTTCGAAATATTTATGTTTATACTCATATACTTGTAGTACTGTCAACCTTCATCAGAGGAACTTGTTTTACAATGGGTAGTGGTTAATGTAGAGACTCTCAAGTGGTTAAAGTGTTGAGAGAAAGGGATTGTGAGTGCTTATCTTTGTATGGGACATGTGTATCAACTACCCTACATTCCAGACTTGGGGAATATCATGAAAATGGGGCCAAAAAGACTGTAAGAGCCAGAGGATTGTAAGGGGTACTGTAAAATACTATCTTTTAGAAGTGGCATTGGCATTCCATTTATGAATTCACAACAGCACCATGATGGAGGAAGGTCATTGGTTGATTAAATAAAGAAGCTGCTTGACCTGATAGGTTAGAACATAGGTGGGAGGAGCAGACGCTGGGAGGAAGAGGAAGTGAGCTCAGAGACTCGACAGCTCTCCTCGAGGGGGCAGACGCCTCAGAGAGACACGATGTTCCACTCTTGCGGGCAGAGGCGAGAGCTCTGCTCTCTGAGGCACACGCGATGAAGCTCTGACCCAGGATGGACGTAGGCTAGAATCTTCCTAGTAAGACCGATGCTACACAGATGATAAGAAATGGGCTAGTCCGGGTGCGAGAGTTAGCCTAGAAGAGGCTAGATAGATGGGCCAAGCAGTGCTTAAAAGAATACAGTGTCCGTGTAATTATTTCGGGGCATAAGCTAGCCGTGCGGGCAGCGGGGTGCTGGGGATGAACCCCGCCGCTCATATTACTACAGCACTAGATCAAGAAAGTGAAAATTCCAGCAGGAATGGGTTGGGACACATGAAGACCCACCATTAGCCAAAGAGCTATTTATTATAGCTGACAGCTGCTGAAGGAGGGAGAGCCAGTTTTTCTTTGGGTGGATAGTCACTAGTAAGTTGTTCATGCAACAGTGGATGGCCCCAAACATACCATATATGGAACTAATTGGACTCAGTGATATATAACTTATAATAATAAAAAAAGAAAACAAAGTTTGAAGTAAAGGCTGTCTGTGGGCAGTTGGAGGAGATGAATAGGAGGTGAATATGATCAAAACCTATTATGTATCTGTATGAAATTCCTCAAAATTAAATTTAAAATAAATTAATAAAGACTCTATGCTACTAAAAGTTGATGGAGGAAGGTCATTGGTTAAAAAATAAAGAAACTGCTTGGCCCTCATAGGTTAGAACATAGGTGGGTGGAGTAAACAGAACAGAATGCTGGGAGGAAGAGGAAGTGAGGTAAGACGCCTCAGACAGACGCCATGCTCCCCTCTCCCTGGCAGACACAATGAAGCTCTGACCCAGGATGGACGTAGGCTAGAATCTTTCCAGTAATCGCACCTTGAGGTGCTACACACTTTATTAGAAATGGGCTAGTCCAGGTGCGAGAATTAGCCATTAAAAGGCTAGACCTAATGGGCCAAGCAGTGTTTAAATGAATACAGTTTGTGTGTTGTTATTTCGGGGCATAAGCTAGCCAGTGGCTGGGAGCTGGGTGGCAGGAATGCAGCCCGCATCTCCCTACAACAAAAAGTTATTCACAAATAAAATACAATCCTTGTCAAAACACCAATGATACATTCTATTGTGGTAGCATGTATCTGTACTACCCTCAGAAAGCTGAAGCAGTAGAATTGTGAGTCCATGTCTACCTTTGGCTACTTAAAAAAACTTGTTTTTTTTCTAGAGAACTAGGAAAAATAAAGTTATATTTCTAAGGAACTGTCCTGTAATAGCCAAAGGAATCATGAAAGAAAATTAAGGCTGTAGTATTCATACGTTTTGTTCTTAAAATATGCCATGAAACTGCAGTAATTAAAAATGTGTCAGAGTGAAAAGCAGAAGGCCACAACAGTGGGGTGAAACTGTGTCATGAATGACGCTTCTTCATTTGTGTGAATCACTGATTTTGATGATACCAACAACATGCATTCAAGAGAGAACATTAGTTTTTCTTTTTGAAATTAAAATGTAATTACATAATTTTCTCTTTTCTCTTTCTCTATCCAACCCCTTTCATATGTCTACTCCTGCCCCTACTCTCAAATTCATAGCTTCTGGTTTCTTGAGAAAGGATATTTTTAATAAGCAGTGAGAGAAAATTGGATGCCCGTATTCAGAAGAATGCAACTAGATTACTATTGCTCACTAATTACAAAAATCAATTCAAAACAGTGAATGACTGAAAATAACTAAAGAACATAAATCCTAGGATAAAATGGAAATGCCTTAGGGCATATGAATAAGCAGATAGTTTTTAGACAGATTTCCCAAAAGCATAAGAAATACAAACAATGAAATTATATCAAACTAAATTTTCCTCTGTATCATAAGAGAACAAATTACACAACCTATAAAATCATAGGAAAATGAAAATGATAAAAATGAGCCAGGATTGTGGCCATATACCCATACTTTAGAGGCTGGCTGGCTGTGCTGTGCTCAAGACCAGCATGTGCTATGTGATTAGACTATATATATAATGCCAGGTGTGGTGACACATGACTTTAATTCTAGCACTTGGGATGCAGAGCCAGGCACTTCTCAAGGCAACCCTGGTCTACAGAGTGAGGTCTAGGACAGCCTGGGCTACACAGAGAAATGCTGTCCAGAGAAACAACAACAATAACAAAAAATTAAATAAAAGACAAAAAAAATCAAAAGAAACAACATGCATAGTGAAAGCAGATATTTGCAAGGGCTTGGTAGTAAGAATATATGGGGAGCTCTACAAATTCACAAGAAAAAAGATTAGATTAAAATTAATAAGGTCAGTTTTTCAAAAACAATGCAAGAAAATGGCCAAAATTTTATGAGAAATGCTTACTATTATAAACCCAACGGAAGACACATACAGAAGCAATACCTTTGCTCCCGTGTTTACTATATCATTATTTACAATGTGTAGGAAACAGAAATATCTAAGTTTCTATCAACTGAGAAATAGACCAAAGAAATGTGGTACATACACAACAGAACACTGTTCAATCATAAAACTAAATGGAATCCATTTGTAACACTATGAATAGGAAGTCATTATTTTAAGTGAAATGAAACAAGCACAGAAAGGTAAGTGCTTCACTCAAATGGAGACTGCAATGAAGTTGAGCTCATTGTTGCTGAGAGCAGAAGGGTAGCAACAGAAGTCCAGGAGAGGAGGAATTGTAGGATGCTGATCAATAGATGAAAACTTAGAATTCAATAGTAATAAAAAGTTCTGGCATGCTTTCTAACACAGTCCCCCACCTCTGGTTGCCAGTGATTATGACCTCCTCCTCTGGGCCCTTTTTCTTCCCTTTGGTACTAGTCAGAATACAGACCACCCCCACCTACCGACCGAGGGACCTCTAGCCTGCCCTTGTGGTAGACACAGGTAATTTACCTACTTTCTCAACAACAACAACAACAACAACAACAACAACAACAACAACAACAACAACACATGCACAGAGATAGCCTCTTTGTTGCTTGTACCAGGTCCATCTGCCTGGCCCACACATACTGTGTTCCCATCCTAGCATATTGAATCCATCTGATTAACCTTATCATGCTCCTCTACCACAATCCTCAAATTTAGCCTAAATCCCATATCCAGTGTCCTGGCCAAGTTCCTAAGAGCCCCAGCTGTGCCATACCCAACCTCTTAGTCTGGGTCAAGACTTACATCCTGCACACCAGCATAACCCACCGTGTCCACCTGACTTTTTTATTCCTCCAGCCTCCGTGGGTGGGGCCTTGAGCGAGCTCCTTCATCCATATTGGCATGCCAATTAATGTTGTCATTCAATTCTTGTTTAGATAGCAATGTTGTTGAGATTTTATGGATGCAGTTTTCCTGTCATATATAGAAGACACTATCTTTCAGCAGAGGTCTTGGTTCTCTGGATCTTAAAACCTTTGCTCTACAGTGTTCCCCTAGCCTTTTGTGTAGGTGTTTTGTAGATGTATCATTTGGGGATGGGCACTAGCTTAATTAGGGTTTTCATTGCAAAGTGAAACACCATGACCAAAAAGCAAGTTAAGAGGAAAGGGTTTATTTGGCTTACACTTCAACATTGTTGTTCATCACTGAGGGAAGTCAGGGCAGGAACTCAAAATAGGGCAGGAAACTGAAGGAAGGAGCTGATACGGAAGTTATGGAGGGGTACTGCTTACTGGCTTTCTTTCCCTGGCTTGCTCAGCCTATCTTTCCACAGAACCTACAGAATAGGAAAAGGTCTTCACTAACCCTACATCAGACAGAGGTCTGATCTCCAAAATATACAAATAACTCAAGAAACTGGTCATCAAAAGAACAAATAATCCAATAAAAAATGGAGTAAAACTTAAACAGAGAACTCTCAACAGAGGAATCTAAAATGGCTGAAAGACACTTAAGGAAATGTTCTTAGCCATCAGAGATGCAAATCAAAACAACTCTGAGATTTTGTCTTACACCTGTAAGAATGGCCAAGATCAAAAACACTGATGACAACTTATGCTGTAGAGGTTGTGGGGAAAAGGGAACACTTCTGCATTGCTGGTAGGAATGCAAGCTGGTGCAGTCTCTTTGGATGTCAGTGTGGTGATTTCTCAGAAAATTAGAAAACAACCTTCCTCAAGACCCAGTAATACCACTTTTGGGTATATATCCAAAGGATGCTCAATCATGCCACCAGGACATGTGCTCAAGTATGTTCATAGCAGGTTTGTTTGTCATAGACAGAACTTGGAAGCAACCTAAATGCCCCTCGACCAAAGAATGGATAAGGAAAATGTGGTACATTTATACAATGGAGTACTACACAGCAGAAAAAAATTACAACATCTTGAATTTTGCAGGAAAATGGATGGAGCTAGAAAACATCACTTTGAGTGAGGTAACCTAGACAAAGAAAGACAATTATTACATGTACTCACTCATAAGTGGTTTTAAATATAAAGCACAGAAAATTAACCTACAAATCACAATTCCAGAGAACTTAGACAACCCTGAGGACACTAAGAGAGACATAATCTACATGGGAAGTAGAAAAAAGATAAGATCTCCTGATCAAATTGGGAGCATGGGGACCTTGGGGGAGGGATGAAGTGGGGAGGGGTGAGGCAGGGTGTGGAGCAGAGAAAAATGTAGAGCTCAATAAAAATAAATAAAATTTTAAAAATTGAGAAAACAAGAACAACAACAAAAGAATAGACATCCTTGATTTTCTCTCTAGCTTTATGTGAACATTTCACCATTAGCTTTGGTGTTAAATACATGAATGTTTAAATATGCTTACCAAGTTGAGGAGGAAGATTTTTATCTCTAGCTTACTGTGAGATTCTATTACTAATGTCTCCTAGATTTTGTCAAATATGTTCTTCTTTACAGATACAATTATTTGATTTCTTGATGATGAAATGTAATGACTCTCATTAATTAAAACATTTGTCTTGCTGTGATAGCATATGCCTTTAAGCCCAGCCCTTGACAGAAAAAGGCAGGCAGATCTCTATGAGTTTGAGACCAGCTTGGTCTAACAAATAGCATAAAATATCTTGGGGTAACTCTGACCAAGGAAGTGAAAGATCTATTTGACAAGAACTTTAAGTCTTTGAAGAAAGAAATTGAAGA
>NC_022026.1:54371565-54396116 GCF_000317375.1 Microtus ochrogaster
AAAAAAAAAGAACACAAAACAAACAAATACATAAAATATTTGAAACCAAACTTTTATACCTGGATAAATGGTACATGACAATGTTACATAATTATGTTTAATGAATTGTTATATTTGATATACCAGTATATTATTGACATTATTTTCATCTATATTCATAGGAAATGTTGCTTATGATGAATAGATATTTTATTTTTTTCTGTAATAAATTGTAAAATTGTGATTGGGACTAATATCTAAAAAATTAATTGAAAAGGAGGAAAAGCCTTACAGCTTCATAGGCTTGTGGTCATGTTTGTGGACTGTCTCTTTTTGGCTGTGGTGGAAGAGAGTATCATGGCAGAAGTTTATTCTTTGGCACATGAATAGTTGACAAAATATTTCTTCAATTCTAATGCTATCCTACTTGATTATGATTTCCTTTGTTGTACAGATTTTTTCTTTGGATGAAGTATCATTTGTTCGTTCTTGCTGTTATTGCCTAAATTATTAGAATATTACTTACAAAGCTGTTGCCTACAGTGATGCCTTTTCAATTTTTTAATTAAACTATTTCTATTTGGTGTGTGTGGGCTTGTGCATGTGCACATGTGTGTTCAGGTGGGCACATAGAGATCAGAAGAGAACTCTCCTGCTAACTTGTGGGGTTGAAGAATGGAACACGGGTTGTCAGGCCTATACCCACTAAGCTGTCTCACCAGTTCCATGTCTAAGTCTTGACAGGTTTTTTCTCTTTTAGAAGAGAAAAACTCCCTTCTATAAGTTTCCACTTACGCCTTGAAACTACTCTAAGTAGTTGGTCAAAATTGCCTCAATTAAGTGACCTAGAGGATTCATTTTGTCCTTATTCATGGTGTTCTCTGATCAGCATCCTAGATATTTGCCCTTTCTCGTACTTGGTCTTTTTCTCATGTAAGAAAGCAGGCACATTTTGAGGACAGCGTGTTAAATAAAATAAGCCTGTTACGTTGGTAAAATTGCTGCATGATTTAAGTATTCTGACTTAGAAGAGCAAAGATTAGAAAATCTGTTCCTATTGTCTGAGGGGAGGGATAAATGGAAATTGTTTCTGAAGATGGTAGAACTTCTGTTATATAGGTCGAATAAGTTCTACAGGTCTTTGGTATAATTTTGGGCCAATAGTTATCAATTTTATATTTTACTCTGAAATTTGCTTAAAAGGTAAATTCCATGCTATCTTTACCACAATAGTAACAAAAACAATTAATATATTAATGTTTATTCTCTATTACAACCACAGTGGGAATTCCCTCTCAAAAGAGCCTGTAAATGAAACTGATACTTATTTAGCATGTATAGTATCTATTTAATTGTTGACTTTGGGTAAAATTTTATACTTGCTAAGGAAATTGGATGTCCTCAGAACAAACAAAATAATGATAAAGAAAAATGACTTCAGGGTTCATGTCTAACGTTTATGCTCACTGGGCATATAACTTTTTTTTTTGTTTTTTGAGAAAAGGTTTCTCTGTAGTTTTGGTTCCTGTCCTGGAACTAGCTCTTGTAGACCAGGCTGGTCTCAAACTCAGAGATCCACCTGCCTCTGTCTCCCGAGTGCTGGGATTAAAGGCCTGTGTTGCCACCACCTGCCTGGCATGTAACATTGTCATTGATAAATAAGGGATTTTGTTTGTTTGTTTTCTTGCTTGCTTCCTAGTATAGCAAAAGCTCATTGACCTCCTGTGAAATTAGGAGAATACTCCCACAACAGTGCATGTGGAAAGACATGTGTTTTAGTGAAGATTTTACTATCATAGGGCCTAAGGAAGGTATCTTAATAATGTGAGGGGAATACTGTACTTGGGAAACATTTATTTCTCTTCCTTTTTTGATTTTAAGTTAAAAAACTTAAATGATGGGGACTGCAAATTGATCCATATCTATCACCCTGCACAAAATTCAAGTCCAAGTGGATCAAAGACCTCAACATAAATCCAATTACACTGAACCCGAAAGATGAAAAGTGGGAAGTAGCCTTGAATGCATTGGCACAGGAGACCACTTACTGAATATAACACCAGTAGCACAGACACTGAAATTGACAGCAAATAAATGGGAGCGCCTGAAACTGCAAAGCTGTAAGGCAAAGGACACTGTCAATAAGATAAAACAGCAGCCTACAGAGTGGGAAAAGATCTTCACCAACCCCACATCTGACAGAAGGCCAAGCTCCAAAATATATAAAGAACTCAAGAAACGAGACATGAAAATACCCAGAATCCAATTTTAAAACGGGGTATAGATTTAAACAGAGAATTCTCAATAGAAGAATCTCAAATGGCTGAGAAACACTTAAAGAATTGTCCAACATCTGTAGTTATCATGGAAATGCAAATCAAAAAACTCTGAGATTGGTATGGATCTTGGTTTATTGGTACAAATTTAAGGTCAGTTTTGTTATGTGTATATTTCTGCTCTTGATTAAGGTATTGTGTTTGTGCTGCTTATTTAAAATGTAATGTATAACTAAGAAATATAGGTTAATAATAATCATCTATAATAGTCAAACTTGTAGTCATGTTAGATTTTCTAGATATACAGAGATGTGTATTTCAGATGGATAGGCATTCTTCAAACCTACATTAATCTTACAACTGCCAAAAGGGCTAAGATCAAAAACTCTAATAACAGCCTATGTTGGAAAGGATGTGGGGTAAAGGGAACACTCCTCTACTCCTGGTGCGAGTGCATACTTGTACAGCCACTTTGGAAATCAGTATGATAGTTTCTCAGAAAACTGGGAATCAATTCACCACAAGACCCAGCTATACTGTTCTTGGGCATATACCCAAAGGATGCTCAATCATACCACAAGGACACTTGTTCACATATGTTCAGAGCAGCATTACTTGTAATAGCCTTAGAAACTGGAAACAGCTTAGATGCCCCTCAACCAATGAATGGACAAAGAAAATGTGGTACATTTACACAATGAAATATTAATCAACTGTAAAAAACAATGAAATTAGGAAATTTGCAGGCAAGTGGATGGAACTAGAAAAAAATCATCCTGAGTGAGGTAACCCAAACCTCCAAAGACTCACTGTTAAGGGGTTATTAGGTGAAAAGCAGGGGATAGCCAGGCTATGATCCACAACCCCATTGAGAAGCTAGGTAACAAGGAGGACACTAGGAGATTTGCAAGAAATTCCCTGGGAAGGGGAGGTGGATGAGATTCCCCTGGGTAACCTGGGGGCAGAGGTATGTTTTGCAGAGAGAAGGGGATACAAGGATGATGACATGAGAGATCAGGGTTGGTCCAGTAGTGTGTGGGACAGAGAGGGTGAGTAATGGAAGAGATATCTTGATAGAAGGGGCCATTTGGTGCTTAGGGAGAGACCTGGTATCAGGGAAACCCTCAGGAATCCACAAGGATTACCCCAGCTAAGAGTTCTAGCCTTGGTGGAGAGGGTGCCTAAGCTGCCCTTCTCTTGTAATCAGATTGATGACTACCCTAATTGTCGTCAGAGAGACTTCATCCAGTAACTGAAGGAGACAGATGCAGAGATCCACAGCCAAGCACTAGACTGAGCTCTGAAAGTCAAGTTGAGGAGAGGGAGGATAGATTGTGCAAAAAAGAGTGTCAACATCATAGCAGGGGAGCCCACAGAGACAGCTGACCTGAGCTAGTGGGAGCTCATGAACTCTGGACTAACAGTTAGGGAGCCTGTATGTGACTGACCTAGGCCTTCTGCATGTGGGTGACAGTTGTGTAGCGTGGTCTCTTTGCAGAGCCCCTGGCAGTGAGATCAGGACCTGTTTCTGGTGCATGAGTATTGTAATAGGAGCGGCGGGGCTGCGTCCCCAGCACCCCAGCCGCACCCTGCCCACCTGGCTAGCTTATGCCCCGAAATAATTACACAGACACTGTATTCTTTTAAGCACTGCTTGGCCCATTTCTATGTAGCCTCTTCTAGGCTAACTCTCGCACCTGGACTAGCCCATTTCTAATTATCTGTGTGTAGCACCCCAAGGTGCGCTTACCGGGAAGATTCTAGCCTACGTCCATCCTGGGTCGGAGCTTCATCGCGTGTGCCTCAGAGAGCAGAGCTCTCGCCTCTGCCCGCAAGAGTGGAGCATTGTGTCTCTCTCTGAGGTGTCTGCTCCCAAGAGGAGAGCTGTCGAGTCTGACCTCACTTCCTCTTCCTCCCAACATTCTGTTCTGTTTTCTCCTCCCACTTATGTTTTAACCTATCAGGGCAAGCAGCTTCTTTATTTAATTAACCAATTACCTTCCTCCATCACATGAGCTCACTTTTTGGACCCTATTCCCCATGCTGGGATGCCTGGCCTGACCTTGATGCAGGGGGAGGAGCTTGGTCCTGCCTCAACTTGATAAGCCATGTTTTGTTGACTTCCATAGGAGGCCTGACCCTTTCTGAACAGAGGAAGAGAGTGGATGATGGGATGAATGGGAGGTGCGGGGAGGGAACAGAAGGAGAGGAGGGGGAGGGAACTATGGTTGGTATGTAAAAGTAATTTTAAAAATTAATAAAAAGAAAGACATTTAAATGACTATATTCCATGAAAATAATATCTGACTAGACATTAGTTTGTTCAAAGTGACTCATAATACTACATTAGTTCCAGGGCAGGGCTGCCAAGCCCTATGGGTAAACTTTTAGCTGTTCTTTCATTTTTATTTGCACACTCTTTAAGGATGTTCCCCCCCTTAGTGGCAAAAATTGAGTATTTACAATTGAGACAAAATAGTCCACAAAGCCTGGAATGTTTACTTCTGTATTCCAAACACAAAAAAGCTTGCTAACCTGTATTTTAATAAAAAGAGCATGCTTCTGCATTTTAAGAGAGGTTTTGATTTTTCTGGGAAGAGAGGCAGCTAAATTTTATAGAGTGTATCTCTTGTCCTTCTCATTTAAGAATCTGATACTAGAAAATAGATTTAGAAAGTTTTTAACAACTTGCCATTAAAGGTGAAATTGTAAAAGCTACAAATCACCTAAAACAGTTAAATGAGAGCACATTTTATCACTAGACTCATCTAATGAGGGGAGTTATTCAATATCTTACAAATGGCATTAAACATAATAGAGGTTTTTGCAGATGATTCTAAAACTCAAGGAGAATAGTAAGCATTGTTTACCTCATCCTATAGTCCATGATTTGAAAAAAAATCTTAAACAGATTTTTAATAAACCTAATGTAACCTAAAACCCGAAGTGAAGACAGAAAGATCAGAAATCAATATTTCCTCAGCCACATAGTAAATTCCAGGCTAGTGTGAGCTACATGGGACTCTGACTAAAGAAAAGACAGAATGTATATAAGATTAGTAGTACTAAAAAAACCATGGTCTTGCTGGGTGTAGTGGTATAACTTGTAATCCCAGTACCTGAGAAGTAGATTAGGAGGGTAGTGATTTCAAAACCAGGCCGAGCTATATAGACCCTTCCAAAAGGGGGACATGGTTTCACAAAATATACTACAAGACCCACAGACTGGCCCAACTCTTTCTGACAAAAACAAATGGAACACATTTTATGTGGCATAAGACTTTAGACACTAGAAGACATGATTTCTCAAAGATAATATGAAATTCTCAAAGAATTGAGAAAAATACTTTTGTACTGATTGTAAGAGAAATAAGGATATTGCTAATGTTTAAATGGAGGCTACACATTGAAAGAAGAAAGAATGGAAATAATAGAATAAAGAAAAGGAAAGATGATAGATAATAGATTCTTTGAGAATTTATGTAATACAGGTTTTAGACACTAGATTTGCAGTTGACATTAGTTAATCCATTTCAATTCATAACTTTAAGTAGGAATTAGGAGTTTGATGTTAAGATTTATTTGTTCCCTATACTTAAAGTAAAATGTTTATTATAAGTAGCCCTTCCTTTCTTGAAATAAAACTGTTATGAAAAAAACTTTTGTACTGAAATGCTTCTTGGAAAATTAGAGAAAACAGTAAAGGATTTATTGTTGTATTTACTATAACTGAGAACCCACACTTAAACTAATATTTTGTAGTTTTATTTTCCTTTTTAACTCATTCAGTGGAGAATATCAAACTTTCTCCCAAGTTGTATGATAATTCTGTTCTCATATTACTCAGAATTTAGGAAAAATGTGCACTAAACATGGAAATAAGTTTTGTGGTGTTAGTTTAAAAAGGCTGACAAAAGGAAAAGAATCACTTGCCCCTTCTACCACACATAATGGTCACCTCATGAATTTGTGATACAGGTTCTGGATTTTAGAAACAGAGGTGGCATTATAATGGATTTCCCTCTGCATTATCTATCTATCTATCTATCTATCTATCTATCTATCTATCTATCTATCTATCTATCTATCTATCTATCTATGTATCTTCAATCAATCTTTCATATCATCAATTTTCTTTCTTCTATTATTTCCATCCTTCCTTATTTCATCATCTAGCCAACATTTAAACATAAATAGCCTTATTTTTTAACTATCAGCATGAAAGTATTTTATTAGTTCTTTAAGAATTTTATACAATGCATTTTGGTCATATTCACCCCTCTTCTAACTCTTTTCTGATCCATCCTCTTTTCCCTACCCACCCAACTTGTGTCCTCTTAAAATAACATCAAGTCCAATTTTTTACTTGCAATGGAAAAGTCTGATTTATTTTAAAGGTGTACTTTTCCTTTTAACTTATGTGTGTTTGTGTGTGTGTGTGTGTGTGTGAGAGAGAGAGAGAGAGAGAGAGAGAGAGAGAGAGAGAGAGAGAGAGAGAGAGAGAGAGAGAGAGAGAGAGGGAGAGAGAGAGAATTGTGTAGGCCGCATGTGTGCTTGTCTAAAGGAGGTTTGGGGTCTGGAGTTTCAGTTACAGAAGATTGTAAGCTGTCCAATGCTGGTATTGGGAACTGAACTTCTCCTTTGAAAGAGCAGTATGCACTCTTAACACTCTAACCGTCTCTCGGGACCCAGAAAAATCTTATTAATAATATATTTTCGAGGGATTTTCTAAGACAAGAGTTCGCTATATAACAGTCCTGGCTTCCTGAAACTTACTCTGTAGATCAGGCTGGCCTTGAACTCACAGAGACCCGCCTGTCTCTGCCTCCTGAGTGCTGGGATTAAAGATGTGCACTACCACTACCCTGAAATAATAATATGTTTTAAGGTAAATCAGAAAAACTGAAAAGATCAGTTGTAAATTTATCTGTAGCATTGCTTGCTGAACTTTTAGGTAGTAACCCTTTGCCCAATGAACAGGCAGCAAATATATACTCCCATTCTGGAGGTTACCCCTTTTTTTTCAGTTTCTTTTTTGTTGCTTTGACAAAAACACTCTGACAAAAGCAACTTAAGGGAGAAGGATTTATTCTATGTCACAGTTTATGCTATAGTCCTTCATGCTGGGCAAATTATAGAGGCAGGAGCTTGCATTTGCAATGCATCTGCAAGCAAGAAAGAGAGAACAATGAATGCATGCTAGTGTTCAACTAGTTTTCGGGATCTTATACAGTCCAGAATACTGTTGCCCAAGAACTGTTCTCACTGCCATTGGCTGTGTTTTCTGCATCACCTGTGCAGAGAACAAGTGTCTAGGGTGTGCTTGGATTAGAACGCCTCCTTTCAAAGTTCAGAAAACTTTGAGAAAGACAGCACACAAACACTGTGAGAGCCAGAGGTTGGGGAAGACAGGTGAAACCATGTCTTCTGGACATGACAGAATCACAGCACAAGACCTGCACAGCATCAGTCCAGTTAACACTGCA
This sequence comes from Microtus ochrogaster, assembly GCF_000317375.1. Taxonomy (NCBI): domain Eukaryota; kingdom Metazoa; phylum Chordata; class Mammalia; order Rodentia; family Cricetidae; genus Microtus; species Microtus ochrogaster. Next base: position 54,379,307 of record NC_022026.1, read on the forward strand.
GCATAGATGCAGGAGGGGCATGGAAGACTATACCACTAACTGAGGAGCTACTGACAATTGATGGGTACTAGTGAAGGGTAAGTTTTCTTTAGGAATATCATCCTTGATAGGTTGAATATGCTTCAGTGGGTGTCTATGGGCAGCACAAACTGGACTCTGTGAGTTACTTAAAAAGATAAGGACATAAAATAGGGAGAGTGATGCAGAGGAAGATCTAGGAAGAGTTTGAGGGGAGGAGATGAGTGGAAAGTAAATATAATTGAATACATTGTATACATTCATGAAATTCTCAAAGAATACATTATTTTTAAAAAAATACTGTGTTTTTTTTTTAAAATAGAACCTTCACAGGCATGCCCAGAGGTGCACAGGTGACTCGCAATTCTATGAAGCTGACAATTAGCATTAATCATCTTCTAGCTCTGTTGGTACCCTTTCTTTGCAGAAATTTTTACTTTGTTATAATCTTATTTGTCAACTCTGGCTTTAATCCTGAACTATTGACATTTTATTCAGGAAATCATTACCTGGGCATCTTTGTTGGGATATCTTCCTTATGTTTTTATGAACTTTTAAGGTTTTGGATCTTAAATTTAAAATCAAATTAATTTGGAACAGAATTTGTACAAAAGGAGGCACAAGAGCCTTGATTCTCTCATGTACATGCAGATAACTTGTGTTCCCAGCACACTGTGTTAAAAAATGTCCTTTCTCCAAGGGCTGTTTTTGCTACATTTATTGAGAATCAGTTTGCCAAAAGTATTTTTATTTCTGTGTCCTCTCTTTAGTACCATTGCATTGTTTTGTCTATGTGGAGCCTTGTTGCACATGTGTGAATTTTAACATTTCAGTTGTACACTGTTCAGTATGTATGCTGGCTTATGGATTTGTTACATAATGCCCCTGTTATGTAGAGATACAATCCTGCTATATGTAATTTATTTGTGACTTCTATTGTTAAGGGATATTTAATTAAATGAAAGGATTTTCATATGCCTATTGATATAAACATGTATTATTTTTTTACATTTGAATCTATTTGTGAGCTACATTACGTTTTCTGAAATACTTATATTGAGCCATTCACACATTCTTGAACTGAAACCAATTTGATCAAGATGATTGATATTTTTAATGTACTTTTAAATTCTATTTAAAAGTATTTTTGTTGAGTAATAATGTATTTATGTTCCTAAGAGATATTGGAACAAGTTACTTTTTAGTTGTATTTTTTCCAAGTTTTAGTAACATAGACATATTGGCTTCATAGAATGACTTTTGATGTAATTGCTTCTCTTCCTATTTTATAGATTCTTTTTAAGGAACATTGGTATTATTCATTCTTTAAAGAGCAGCAGGGAATCTATCCAGTCTTATCTTTTTTCTTTGTTAGAAAACTTCTTGCTACAGCTTCAATATCACTACTTGGTACTGATTGATTAGTTATGCTTTTGGTTCAGTTTTATAGCATATATGTCCACCTATATATTTTCCAATATATTTACATGTAGTTCAACAAAATAGTCCCTAATGAGTTTCTGGATTTCTAATTAGTTTTTAAAACTAGTTTTAGTTATTTGTCATTTTTCTCCCTTTCTTTTGATAAACTTAATAAAATGGTTCTCCTTATCCTTTTTATAATAACCACCTTTAAATTAATCTTTTGGCTGTTTTTTGTTTCTATTTCATTTATTTTTCTGTACTATTTGTTATTCCTTTTGTACTGATATGGAATTTCGTTTGGGTCTTGTCCTTATAAGTCCTTGGGACGCATTTCAAGTATTTATTTAAAATTTCTCTATTTGACTAATATAGACACTTTCATTTGATTAGAAGAATTTTATAATTTCTACCTTGACTTCTTCAATAATTCACCAGTCATGGACTACTATGTTGTCTAACCACAGCGTGAATGAATAGATTATTCAGTTTCTATTGCTATTGAGTTCTGTTTTAATTCCATTGAGATTATATATATAAAACACAATAAATTATTGTATTTTAGTTCAATAATAATTTCTCTGAGGCTAAATACATGGGGTATGTTAAAATGCTGATTATCAAGTGTGTATTCTGCAGCTGTTGAATGGAATATTATATAGAGGTCTCTAAGTCATCTTACTACATTTAGTATGATTCTGATGTTTCTTATCTAATTTTTGGCATTGAAGATCTATCATTTTCAATGGGTGTATTTGAATTGGGGTATTTAAGTTACCTGCCATTATTTTAATGAGACCTTATGACTAGTTGTGGATTTATAAAATTACGGATATCAGCACTGGGAACATCTACATTTATAGTGGTTGTATCTTCTTTTTATGGTGTGGAGTCCAAATTCAGATCCTTGCCCATGCCAGGCAAGCATTTTACTACTTCCCAACCCTTAGTTATATCTTCTTCATGAATTCTTCTGTTGTTCATTGTATAAGACATGTTTTTGTGTCTTAAAGTCTATTTTGCTGGTTATGATTATGACTACTCCTGCTTGATTACATTTGCTTGGATTATCATTTTCCATATTTTCTCTCAATCTGTTTCTGTGCAGAGATATTATTTTCCTGTAAACATCATACTTCTAGAATGTCTTAGCTCAGGTAGATTCTCTGTGTCTTTTAGTTGGAGAATTAAGATTATTATACTCATTGTAATAACTGGGTAATAACTATAATTTTATTCTTCTTGTTTCAAATATTCTGAGTTTTATGTTTTATGTTTTGTTGTACTGGTAATGTTTGATTCCTTTCCTTTTCTCATTTGCATGTCTACTCTTCTAATGGGATACTTTGGTTCAGGAGCAGTCATGCTAGTCCTATGTTTCTTCCTCTTCTGAGCAGAGGTTTCCTTAAACTCCTCCTTAATGGTCATCTAGTGGTCCTGCACTCCCACAATTTATGTTTCTCTGAGATCATATTTCTCCTTTTATTCTGGAGGGTAATTTTGCTGTGTATACTGATCTCGGTGGAAAGTTGTTTTCTTTGGGAATTTGAAAGGCATCATCAGTGCCCTTCTGTCCTTGAAAGTTTCACATGAAGTGACAATCATCTGTCTGGACCTGGTGGGTGGATTCAAAGAAGGGTGGAGGAGGAAGGCACAGGACACGACGCTCCTGGGAAGATGCTCCTTAGAACTGGGTTGCAGCCAAAAGAGCCTTAGGGCAATCAGACTGCAGCCACCAGGAGGACCCCTCTGTCCCTAAAGCCCACCAGAGATTCCAGCACAGAAAAGCCTCAGATTAGGTCCTCCAGTAGTCCTGGAGAGTGTTAGAGGTTGATTGAGTCCCACACCCTGTGTGACCCCCCACGGGACGGAAGCACCCCTGTATTTAAAAAGAGCTGAAAAGAAAGAAGTGTTTAGTCGCCAGCTGGAGACTAACGGATGCTCAGCTGCACTAGATCCAGCATGCCCGGGATGATCTGCAAGAACTCGGACCTGGAGTTTGACTCGCTGAAGCCCTGCTTCTATCCGGAAGAAGATGACGTCTACTTTGGCGGTCGCAACTCCACGCCTCCGGGGGAGGACATCTGGAAGAAGTTTGAACTGTTGCCTACGCCTCGGTTGTCACCCAGCCGCGCTTTAGCGGAGCACAGCCAGGAGCCGGTGAACTGGGCTACCGAGATGCTGCTGCCTGAGGCCGACCTGTGGGGTAACCCGGCCGAGGAGGATGTTTTTGGCCTGGGAGGACTCTGTGGCCTCAGCAACAACCCGGTCATCCTTCAGGACTGCATGTGGAGTGGTTTCTCCACCCGGGGGAAGCTGGAGAGTGCGGTAAGCAAGAAGCTGCCAAACGGCTCTGGGTCCCTGCCCGCCGGCCGCAGCACCTCGGCCCATAGAGCGACTGCTGCAGCCAGCTCTGCGGGCCACGCGCGCAGCGGAACAGCAAGTGTGGGGCGTGGGAAAGCAGCCTGGCTCACAGAGCTCGCCCACCTGGACTCAGAGTGCATGGACCCCGCTGTGGTCTTCTTCCCAGCGAACAAGCGCCAGTGGGTGCCGGTACCGGCCATCCCCGCCAGTGCTGGCGCTGCCGGCACTGCAGTCAGCCGTGGTAACCACCAGGCCTCCAGCACCCCCAGAGAGAACATCCTGAGCAACTCAGGTACTGAGAAAGAAGATGAAGAGGAAATCGATGTGGTCACGGTGGAGGAAACCCAATCCTCCAAGACTGTCTCCAGGCTCCCCACCGCGGCGCGTCCTGGGAACGCAGCTCTGGGCCCCGGGCGCGCGCAGTCCAGCGAGTTGATCCTCAAGCGCAGCGTCCTCATTCATGAGCAGCACAACTACGCTGCGCCACCGTTGCCCTATGTGCACAGCGAGGACGCGCCGCCGCACAAGAAGCTCAAGAGCCAGGCTTCACTACGGCCCCTCAAGTGTATCCTCCCACTGAAGCCTACAAGACTGGCTCCCCGCAACTCAGAGTTGCAGGACATTGAGCGTCGCCTCAACCACAATATGATGGAGCGCCAACGCCGTGACAGTATGCGCTCCAGCTTCCTGATCCTCAGGGACCTTGTGCCTGAGCTGGTGCACAATGAGAAGGCAGCCAAAGTGGTCATTCTGAAAAAGGCCACCGAGTACATTCGCACCCTGCAGGCTGATGAGTGCAAGCTCCTGATGGAAAGGGAGAGACTGCGCGCAAGACAACAGCAGTTGCTGAGGAAAATCAAATACCCTGAGACATACTAAATGTTTCTGAAATGGACAGTTACTGCTACTTTGCACATGTTGACTTGAAAAAAAGAATGTTGGTTTACCTTCATATTGGTCCCTTGTCAAGTTTTGAGCTGGATAGGGGCAAGTCATGGAGTTCTAGTGGGGCCTTGGAAAGTCTAGGAATAGGATGCTAGGTGACTTCTTTTTTCCTTCAACCTCAGTGATGGTCATGAAGGTTCAGGATAGTTGGGAACCTTGGAAGGCTGTTGAAGTCATGTTTACTCCAAGTTTCCAGAATCACTTCTTTTACAGGAGTCATTACATTCCAATAGATGCCACAGAAAGGGAATCCTCTTTGGATGTCCCTGGGGGAATATTTCTGTAAATTCCATCGACTCGTCCACCAAGAGGTCAGTATTACACTGGAAGTTCACACCTTAGTATCGTAATAACACCTCAATGTTTGAGGAGCATGTTTTGTATACAGATATATTGTCAATCTCCGTTACGTACTGTACTAATTCTTACACTGTCTGTGGTGTATTTTAGTATGATGCTGATACGTAACTAAATTTGATATTTATGTTTACATATGAAAATGAAGAGTGAAGGTTTTTAGGAGATAAGACTTTATCACTTTTTCGAATTAAGAAACTTTTTAAAGAAATTATATATGTATATGTATATGTATATTCCCTTTTCTCCAAGTCTTTCTGTAAGTGTATTTGTTCATGTGTGATGTGTACAATTGAGTGAATGCAAAGTTGTGTGCTTAATTTCTACAAAATATGTGCCCTTTGAAATACCTCATGTTGTTATGAAATAAATAGCAAATGAATGATTTTTGAAAGAAATTTCCTGGTGAGAGAAATGCTTTTTCAACTAATTAGCTTGCCCTTAAATGTGCTTTGGCACTTCTGCTTCACAGATTTTAATATTCTTTCTCTGATCTGCACTTGTGGGTATTTAGTCATAACATGCTATAAAGAGGTTCTCTCTTGGTCAGATTCAATAAGAAATAAAGACTTGCGTATTTATGACTTTCATAAAATATGGGGAAATTTCTGCTCTATTCCACTGAATAGGTGTAATATACTCTTTGCCTTTAGCTTGCCTTCCTCGGGCATCTCAGTGAGCCAGATGTTTGGTCTTATAATGGTCTTACAAAGATCGTATGTCTCAGAGCTCTGCTTTCTTGTGATTCTTTTTTCACTATTCTTATGTGAAAATATGATCACATAATCATGTTCAAGCTCAGATATCCTTTTTATTCCTACTTAATTCAGCCTATTCAGTCTTTCAAAATTTTTAATGTATATTAACTAAACCAAATAATAGATTCATTATATCATTTTCGTATATGTACACAAAGTACAATATTAATATTTAGCATCCATCACCCTCCTGGTCTTTTCCCCATATAGTAGTGACCAATATATATTTCTGTTTTTTACAATCTTGGTTCTACATATGACAAAAAACATGATGCTTATCTGAAGTGTCTTATTTGTTTAGCATTGCAATATCCATTTTCATACCAATGATAGAATTTCATTCACTGTATGGTTGAATATACTTCATTGTATGTGTGCATTTATCTTTTTATTTGGGGGAGGTTGAGATAGGGTGTCTCTGTAGCTTTGGAGCCTGTTCTGGAACTAGCTTTTGTAGACCAGGTTGGCCTTGAAACACCTGCCCCTGCCTCCTGAGTGCTAGGATTAAAGGCATGCACCACCACTGCCCAGCAATGCATTTATCTTTTTAAATTTCGTATAGATGATTTTATCTCTTTTATATGCTTTTCTAAGGTGTTATTTTTCATGTCAGGATTTATTTTTGATTTTTATATTTATCATTTGAGAATTTCATATATGAATATACTATTACACATTCTTTATCCATTTACTTATTGATGTTTAGATAAGGCAATTCCATGACTTGGCTTTTGTGAACAGTGCAACAATGAGCATGGGGATTCAGGTATATGTTCTTTATGGAAAGTTTGGTTCTTTTGAGCACACATACACACATGTTATGGGACTATAACATGTAGTTCTGCCATTAGCTTTTAAGAAAACTCCATTTTGATTTCCATAGCCTATGAACTAATTTGCCTTACTGTTGAAAGTGTAATCAGCATTCCATATTTACTATAACCCCAGAAACATTTGCTACTTATTATTTTGTTAATAATGTGCTAACTAAAGTGAAGTAGAATCTCAATGTTGTTTTGATTTGAATGTCTGTAATGAGTATGGATTTATGGCCTTCTCTACACCTTGGTTCAAATTTGGTAGGTTCGTTGTTCCTAAAATATTATATATATATATATATATATATATATATATATATCGTTTTGATTTCCCAATTTATTAGAACATAACTTTTCAAAAATATTCTTTAAAAATGATCTGGATTTTATAAGTATCTGTTTTAATGTATCTTATTTCTAATTTTATCAACTTGGGTCTTCTCTGTCTTCATTTTGGTTAGTTTGACTAAGAGTTTGACACTCAGCAGTATTCTGAGTATATGAGGCCTCAAAGGCTGCCCCCACAGTGACATACTTCCTTCAACAAGGCCACACCTCCTAACAGTGCCACTCCCTATGAGATTATGGGGGCCAATTACATTTAAACTACTACACTCCCTAAGTTTGCTTTAGCCACTATATTTATCCCAACAATAGAAGGCAAAGTAGATCAAGTAAAGCTAACAGGAGTATCCTAACTGGCAGAGCAAATAATAGGTGATATTATCATATCAGGTGGTTACAAATATTTAACAAAAGTAAACTGAGGAAGCCCCGCTGAAGCATCCAAATGCAATTCCTGGTGCAATGTCTTGAGTTGAGCATAGAGTCCCTTCTCTCTTAGCTGAGGCTTCCAAGTAAAATAGCAGATAGCAGCAGATAGATAACATCAGCAAATCAAATGCAATCATTCTGCAGGAATGGATTGGGGTGTAGGAGGAGGCTGCTAGTTAGTTCCCTGCCACTTAGCCCCGAAATAATCACACAGAGAAAATATATTATTTAAATCACTGCTTGGCCCATGAGCTCTAGCTTCTTATTGGCTAACTCTTACATCTTAATTTAACACATCTCCATTAATCTGTGCATCACCACGAGGTCGTGGCCTACCAGCAAAGTTTCAACACGTCTGCCTCTGGCGCAACTCCATAACTTCTCTCTAACTCCTTCTCCTTTCTCCCAGAATTCCGTTTAGTTTCCCCTGCCTAGCTCTGTTCCTCTATAGCTCTGCTATAGGCCCAAATCAGTTCCTTTATTAACCAATGATATTCACAGCATACAGAGGAGAATCCCACATCACTGGGGAAGACTTACTGAAACAGTCACGCTAGCATTATCAATTGAGAGTTTCAGGCGGAGCAGAGCATTCTCTCCGTGGATAACCTTCTGACTTTCCGTCCTACTCTAGGTATTCTTATGAAATAAAAATAGTAATCTCTACTGGCAATAGTTTACCTTCTAATTATTCTTAGGGAGAACAACGTTTTTAATACCTGTAACAGCTTGCTGGGTTTTTTTTTATCCCTGTTAATGACTTAGGGGACAAGCCTGCCCCCCAAACAGGAAGTTCTGGAAGACATGTGATATGAACAAGTGTCTGGATGATTAATATATGGAGCCCCTACTGCTCTGTTTCTTTAAGTCCTCTACATATCTGGCCTATACCTATCTGTTTCGTTATGTACAGTAGGATTATTTTTTAATGAAATAGGGTGCACCAACAATAAATAAATGAATATACATTTAAAGTCATTATGCATTGATGCAACTACTCCTGTTTGTTTTTGTTTTTCATTTGCTTGGTATATCATTATCAGTTCCTTGACTTTAAGTCTGTGTGTACCATTGCTAGTAGCTGTGGGTTTTTTTTTTTGTAGGCAATGAACAGTTAAATTTTGTTTTTAAATCCAATCAGCTAGAGCCAGGTGGTGGTGGTGCATGACTTTAATCCCAGCACTTGGGAGGCAGAGGCAGGCGGATCTCTGTGAGTTTGAGGCCAGCCTGGTCTATAAGAGCCTGGTCTATAAGAGCATCACACACACACACACATACACACACACACAAGTCAGGAGAGCTGGAAATCATCATTACTGAGGGGAAGAAATGGAAAGAACATAGATGGAAATCCTCTAAAAGTGAACTAAAGATAACTGCTTGTTACAACTTGGGGCTGATTCTGTTTTGCAATGCCAACTCTTACTGACAGTGCATTTCCTCCTTCAGTAAAACTTGTTTCACGCTTTGCTCTTTCTGTGTCTTGTTTTACTTCTTTGCTATGAAAGCAGGAGAGCTATCTGGTAAGATGTCTTTACTTATCGTCTGCAGTGCTGCTTTAATGTTCCTGAATTGCTTTGACTCATGATGTTCTCAAAGGCTTATCTTATTTTTTTTTCTAGACAGGGTTTCTCTGTGGCTTTGGAGCCTGTCTTGGAACTAGCTCTGTAGACCAGGCTGGTCTCGAACTCACAGAGATCCTCCTGCCTCTGCCTCCCGAGTGCTGGGATTAAAGGCGTGCGCCACCATCACCTGGCCAGGCTTATCTTATTTTGATTTCTCTACTATTTTTAAAGATAACCTTGTTGAATATAGTAACTTTTGTTTACAGTTTATTCTCTGGGTAAGAAACAAATTATAATAATGTTTTCTGTCTTTGGGGATCACCATTGAGATATCTAATGTTATTCTGATTTTATCTTTGTAAGATAAATCTGGCTATAGAGGAAAGACATTATGCCTGAAAACTTAGCACAATGTCTTTATTCTGTAGCCCTAATATTTCAACTCTAATGTGATGTGAAGAACCTCTTTAATTATCATGTCTATTTCTTGTCTTACATCCCTTCTGGAAGTGTATGTCTGTATCTTTGCTTTGGTTTGTAATGGAGGAACATCATTGGTTAATTAATAAAGAAACTGCTTGGCCCTGTTAGGTTAGAACATAGGTGGGTGGAGTAAACAGAACAGAATGCTGGAAGGAAGAGGAAGTGAGCTCAGATGCCATGCCGCTGCTCCCCAGGGCAGAGGCGATGAAGCAAGCTGCCAGGTCAGACATGCTGAATCTTTCCCAGTAAGACTGGTGTTACACAGATTACTAAATATGGGTTAGGTAAGATAAGTCACCACCTCGTGGTGCTACACACATTAATAGAAATGGGCCAAGCAGTGTTTATATGAATATAGTTTGTGTGTCATTATTTTGGGGCATATGCTAGCCAGGTGGCTGGGAGCTGGGTGGCTGGGAGCTGGGTGGCAGGAATGCAGCCCGCAGCTCCCATCAGGTTTGGGAAGTGTTCTATAACTCCAGTGAACATATTGTGTATACCTTTAACACACATCTTAGCTCCTACCACCCCATGGATACTTAGCTATTGTGTCTTCATCATTAAAAGTAGTTTCCATGATTGCTTTGGATTTGCTTTTTATTACTGTTTGAATGTTATATTTTCTTGGTATCCTCTATTATAATTTTTCCTCTGTTTCATCTAATGTATTGATTTTTCACTACATTTTTTATTTGACTTATTGAGGAGTTTCATTTCCAGTATTTTTTCAAAATCTCAGTTTCCTTGATAAAACTCTCATTCATATTGCTAATTTTTTATACCCTCCAAATTGGTTTTTCTTACATATTTTTTTCTGAATTTTTAAATTCCCTTTGAAGTCATTGCTCATCTAATTTTTGAAATAAACGTTAAGAAAAGAAAAAGTAAAATTAAGAGAAGGAGGAGAATGTGAGGAAGAGGGAGAAAAACCAGTATGAAATAAAAAAAAGTTCTATTAAATATAGAAACATGCAAAACAAATGCTAGGTGAAGATAAGCACACTACCAAAGAGTAAAATAAGGGAGAAATTCAGCTACAAAATTTAAAAACAAAGATCCAGTTTCATTTTATTTTTGTTAATTTTCTACATTCTGATTTCTCTCTCTCTCTCTCTCTCTCTCTCTCTCTCGCTCTCTCTCTCTGTGTGTGTGTGTGTGTGTGTGTGTGTGTGTGTGTGTGTACATACATGGATGTGTACCTGGTGTGTATATGCCATAGCGTATAGCACGTGTCTGGAGCTCAGAGGACAAGTTTTGGGAGTCAGTTCTTTCCTTTTCCCATGTGTTCTGGAGATTCAGCTCAGGTCTACAGGTGCTATGGCAAGTACTTTTACCAGCTGAGCTTATCTTTCAGGCTTGTTTGTCTGTTTTTTAATGACAAAGAATTTGAGAATTTTACTCCTAGGTCTTCTCCTATTTGAGTGTGCCCGGTGAAGAAGTAGTGTATTCTGTTGGAATCTCTTGTCATTCCTGATGTTCAACTTGGTTCTGTGTGCTAGCTGAGTCCTATGCCACTAAAAGATCAATTTTCTAGTGCAGGTCTATATTTACATTTTTTTATATCTCTGTGCTGGAGATTCTTCTGGCTGCCATGAACTTTTTAACCTGTAAACCAAGTGGGCCTATATTCATTCTAAAATTCCCCAGTTTTGCGTTCAGTGGTGATTTATATCCAAATTGTAAAGTGTCTTGGAAAGTGGATGAAATAAACATTTGATGAAGAAATCCAATGATTCACTGGAGTTAGGCTCAGTGTTCAAACTTCCACGTCACAACAAAACACACATAGCAGTAATGCAACTTCAGCACCCAATCAGCTCACTGGCCATGTGCTTACAACATTCAGTTTCCACATTCATTCTCAGATGTAGGGGCTTTCTCTTTGCCATGGAAAGTGGGCCAAAAACCACACGCCTTTCACAGCCTGAATTGCTTGCTACCTGAAATCCTCAATGTGGCTACTATCATTTTCCATGACTGTGCCATGTGTTGACTTCCACTCAGACAGTGTGGCAGGACATCCATAAGTTCCCTGTGTTGTTGTGACTGTTTCTTTTCCTCAAGTCCCTACAGTACCTCCTTCTAAAAAGTTGAGCCTCCTCTTAAAGTGGTAACTGGCCATAACACTTGAAGATATGAGAAGCAACAAAATAACCATCTTCTCCAGGGTTGATAGACTACTCACGGGGAGTCATTGTTCTACCAAATCTTTCTACTGCAGTTAAGAGTTGTAAGAACAATAGGTTCTCACCTACGGTGGAACTTGGCTAGGAATGTCAGTCTGTCTTCCCCAGAAGTGAAGATGACAGGTGTTCATTATTTTTCTGAATGTGTCTTTTCTTTTGCCTCATGCTTTTTAACCCATTTTGTCATCCATTTTCATGGACCAGCCTTGACAAAAATACCTCTTGCCAGGGTAGAGGCATGTGGATTTAGAAATATAGTAAAGAATATGAAGACACAAATGAAAGTAATAAAATGGAGAAACATAGACTAATATAAGGAGGGAATTGCAGTGGGTACTGAAATTCACCCATGATTAATTTCCGATTGCTTAAAATACCCCTGACCCCAAAAGGTAGGAGTAAGACAAAAATCTATTAACATGATACAAGGAAATGAACATATCAGTTGAAGGTTGCAGGTACTTCCGCAGTTAAACATTCTGTTGCTAGAACAAAACAAGTCATGCTCACATGCAAGACCAAAACATTCTATAGACAAACCACTCTCTGGGCGAATACAAAGTTATCGCCTTAAGGGAACTGGAACTTAGTTGGATCCTTAGACTTTTGTTTGAGGTGAGAACATATCTACTTCTGTGGTACAAGGTCTGGTTATTAGCCACACCTGTTGACAATAACCTTGAGAGAGCAACACTCTCCTTTCCTAGGTGACCTTTGAGGTAGAAGGACAATAACTTTGAAGGAACTAGAGGTAAGTTTCAACTCTCTGACCTTTGGTCAGCGTAGAAACAGGCTCACATTTCCTGGCATCTGCAATCCATTCCATGTTTTCAGATGCTTCTCTTTGATTGTTCACTGTAGAATAAAGTTTGTCCTTTGCCACGCCATTTCCTGTCTTCCAAAGTGACACAGAAGTTTGAATCATCATCTTACCCACAAAGCATCTGATTCAGTTCATCCACAGTTTCTTTTGCCAAAATTTGTCATTTCAGTCTAAAGATCATATACATGTTTTGTTAGTTTTATTCTTTATGCGTTTTATTTTATTTTGAGAAATTTATGAATAATTTTGCGTTACATGAGGTGTTGTATTTCGTGCTCTTCTAGTACTCATGCACACTTTAATAAATCTAAAGTATTTTTCTTTCAATTTTGGGATGGCTGTATTATTAATTATACCATCTGAAAATATGTCTGTATTGGTTTCATCCCAACTTGTATTCATCTCATTTCTTTTTCTTGCCTTATTCCATTGGCTAAATCATAGAATAATGTCTTGGAGAAATGTGTTAAATGTGACCATACTTGCCTTGTTCAATTTATCACAATTAACTATGTTAATTATAGGAAAATTATAGGCATGTTTTGCTCCTAAGGAAATTTTCTTATGTGCTAAAAGTTTTACATTTTATGCTCAAAATTACATAGACATTTTACTTTATATGTTTGGTACATATATTTTGCTTTTCTTCCTTTTGTAGTGTTGTGAATTACTTATAATTAAAATTATCTTTAAATTTAGTGATATTGTTGTTAAGTATACCACTATGTACCTTTTTTACAGGCTATTCTAGTAATTAAAATAAAGACATTTAACTTTTGGTATTTTTACTACTGCGTAGAAAACTCACCTCCGTTTAACTTTCCCTTTGCATCATGATTTTAAAATATACTTATCCTAATTACTTGGTCTATAAGTGGAGTACTCTGTAAGATGTTATAACTCGTGCTTCATCCTCAAAGTAAGATTGAAACAATTCATGAGGAAAAGCTTAATCTATTATACTTACATTTTTACCCATTCTAATATACTCTCTTCTTTGCAGTTTTAAGATTTATTCCATTATATGTCTTTTCTTTTTGGATTAGTTTCTTTTAATATTAATTAATTAATATATTATGTATATGAGTGTTCTATTTGCATATATGCCTGAATGCCAGAAGAGGGCACCAGATCACATTACAGATCATAGCTGGGAATTGAACTCAGTACCTCTGGAAGAGCAGCCAGTGCTCTTAACTTCTCAACTATCTCTCCAGTTTGGAATAAATTTCTTTTTTAATTATTTATTTTGTGTTTTTTAAAAAGAAAACAAACTATCTTCTTTCGTTTTACATACCAATCCCAGTATCCACTCTCTTCTTCCCTCCAATTCCCTCTACCTTCTCCCCACCCCACCCCCATCCACTCCTCAGAGAGGGTAAGGCACATTGCTTTGAAGAAGGTCTAAGGCCTTCCCTACTATATCTAGGATGAGCAAGGTATCCATCCAAAGAGAATAGGTTCCCAAAAAGACAGTACAAGCAGTAGGGATAAATCCTGGTGTCTGCTTCAACCATACAACCTTCACCCACATTCAGAGCATGTAGTTTGGTTTTATGCTGGTTCCTTCCCTGTCCAGCTAGAGTTGATGAGTTCGCATTAGCTCAGGTAAATATGTTTCCGTGGGTGACCCCATCATGGTGTTGACCTCTTTGCTCATATTCTCACTCCTTTCACTCTTCACCTAGACTTTTGGAGATTCAGCCCAGTGTTCTGCTGTCTCCAGGATTTCTGAATGAAGGTTCTTTAGAGACAATTAAGATAGTCATCAAACTACAGGGCAAGGCCAGCATGGGTACCCTCTCCACTATTGCATAGGGTTTTGCATAGAAATCCTTGTGGATTCCTGGGAATTTTTCTAGTGCCAGGTTTTTTGCTAGCCCCATAATGGATCCCTCAATTAAAATATCTCTTTCCTCATTCTCTGTCTCTGTCCTTCCTCCCATCTTGACTATCCTGTTCCCTCAAGTTCTCCAAGTGAGGGGTGGGGGAAGGGGTAGGGCATCTTTCCTTCACCCATGCCACCATATGACAGATGAGGGGCAGGGTCAGATCTCCCACGCTCAAGTTCTTGGGGCCCATTCACCTGGGAAATATATGTTCTTGAGACTTGACCATTGGAAGTCTCTCCTCTCTCTCTCTCTCTCTCTCTCTCTCTCTCTCTCTCTGTGTGTGTGTGTGTGTTTCTCTGTGTGTGTGTGTCTATCCTTTTTTCCCTCTTTTCTCCCCCCCCCACCGCATATTTAGGAAACACTGAAGAGATACTTGGTACTTAACTGCATTGACATTCCTTGGGATTCTAGTTCCTTAGGCAAAACATCTTTATTCTTTCTCTTTTCAGAAAATTATTTTTTCTGCTAAGTCTAGGAACTTCTAGTTGTAAGAGGGATCATCTGGAAGTAATGAGTCTATGTCTTGGGTCAGAATTCTGTGGAGCATGATAATACTCAGAATGAAAATCTTAAGCATATAATTATATGGTTATAATTATGAGGTCCTCAGTATGAGAATCTCTAAGAGCATCATAGGTCTCTAAGGTATTTTAAAGAAATAATTTCCTGGGGCTGGAGAGATGGCTCAGTGGTTAAGAACATTGCCTGCTCTTCCAAGGGTCCTGAGTTCAATTCCCAGCAACCACATGGTGGCTCACAACCATCTGTAAAGAGGTCTGGCGCCCTCTTCTGGCCTTCAGGCATACAGACAGAATATTGTATACATAATAAATAAATAAATTAATTAAAAAAAAAACCTCCAAAACCACAGAGAAACCCTGTCTCGAAAAACCAAAAAAAAAAAAAAAGAAATAATTTCCTTTTTTTCTGAATAACATGAAGTAAAAGATGCACATACATGGTTGGGGAAATATAAGTATTTCCAGAAAGCAATATGTAATACATATGAAAATAAAAATGACCTTTATATAAGGAGTGGTTCTACCATTATTATAGATCAGAGATAATCAGAAATTCAGTCAATGAATTGATTATGAGGGCATGTATTAAATTTTGTATACAAATTAGGGAAGTAGATCGTTCCATTGCTAAAGTGTTTGCTTTGCAAGCATGAGAACTCATGTTTTAATCACTAAAACCCATGATTTGTTTTGTTTTTGAATTCAGGAGGATTGTCACATACTTATAACCACAACACTGAGGAAGCAGAAATAAGCAGATCCCTGGAGCCTCACTGTCTAGCTAGCCCAGGCTACTAGGCACTCTCAAGCCAGTGAGAGATCCTATCTCAGCAAAAGGTAAATGAACACATCTTGTTTGCAAGGCATAAATAAATCAGACTGGAACTGAGCTAGAAGCTTCATTCTACTTGGCTAGATTTAAAAGCATTGGAATGGTACAATGTAGGCTACTGGGAGAGAAAATTATTGAAGACTTATTCATTTGTGAACACAGTCACACGACATGGACCCACTGGTACAATAGTGGAATAGCTGTTTCTGAGGTAAACAACTTCTTTCTTGTGGGAAGTGTTCTTTGTGGGGCCAAACAGCTCATTCACAGGGGTCACCTAAGACCATCAGAAAACACAGATATTTACATTATGATTCATAACAGTAACAAAATTATACTTATGAAGTACCAACAAAAATAATGATATGATTGGGGTGGTCATCACAACACAAGGAGCTGTATTAAGGGATTGCAGCATTAGGAAGGCTGAGAACCATTGCCCTAAAGAATTTATGCCAAGTACTTTAAATCTGGTTAAAACCCCAAGGCTGGGAAAGTCATAGACTATAAAGGGTAAATTAGCACCGTTGCTTTGTTATATGGACATATTGTCACACTGCTGTCTATTTATGGCTGTACCCATAGATCAGTGCTTCCCTTTGCTTTGGTCAGAGAAGCTTCTGTTTGCATTGGGTGACAGTGGCAGAGATTTATAACTCTCAAAGTAATGAAGAGAAGTTGCAGCTGAATTCTCAGCCTTAAATATGACATCTATATGACCAGATGTCAAAGTAATAAAGTTAAGTTTGTGTTGAGATGTCTTATTTAGGGATGAATACTCTCCAAAGCTCAGGGAATATCAAGAAAGAAGAAATAGGCAGAAGTTGGAAAAGAGTTCTTTGAAAAGATGTCTACAGAACATGACTTATCTTTGCATCTGTGAACTCACAAGGCCTGCACAAGACTGGATCTGTCAACATTCTATCATCGATGGAACAGCTATAGGCAGCTAATGGTAGATGAAGTGTGTGTGTGTGTGTGTGTGTGTGTGTGTGTGTGTGTGTGAGAGAGAGAGAGAGAGAGAGAGAGAGAGAGAGAGAGAGAGAGAGAGA
>NC_022026.1:54396216-54397328 GCF_000317375.1 Microtus ochrogaster
GAGAGAGAGAGAGAGAGAGAGAGAGAGAGAGAGAGAGAGAGAGAGAGAGAGATATTCATATGTGGGGTAACCACTAAGAAGTTGCCTTTCTTTGAGTAAATAATGTTTTATTATTTGTCCCATTCATGCTCATGCAAGCAACCTCAGTTAAGTACATAAAGCTGCAAATAAGGGGGGGGAAAATCGATGAACATTGGAGAAGACTTTTGGGGAAAAAGAAAGATTTTGGTGTGATGGGGAGGAAGATAGAAGAAAGCATTTGATATAAGGGAAAAGGAGATATAAGAGGAGATATAGAGAGAATATTGATAAAAGAACAATATCTATGAAACCATGTAAGAATAAATTGTTTTATATTTTTAGTAACTTGTATTGAGTTTGTTCTTTGACAATTTCATGCATTTTGATTATTAACCCCCTCACTTCCCTTTTAGCTCTATTAATTCCCCATCTTCCTTGAAATCCTTTTCCTACATTCATAACTTTGGTGTTGATGATAGTGGGGTTTTTATTTTAATTTTGAGACCCACTGAGTGTAACCAGGATCATCTGAGGGACCAGTGGTTTGAAAAACTATCTGTTGGAGCCTGGTATGCTTCTCAGTGGATACAGCTAAAGACAGTGGTTACTCTCTCCATGAGTAGCCAATAGTTCAGAGGGAAGAATAGTTACACATTAACTCCCCTCCAATCTATGATTAATTGTCTCATGTAGACCCATAGCAGGCATCCATGGCTGCTGCAAGATCAGGACTGGGTTGACTGTGGCATATCCTAAGATAATATTTCATAGCCCTTTTCCCTATCTTCTTATACTTATATTGAAAGAATAAATGTTTTTATAGGCAGATAGCATCTGACAGATGACACCAGAGATTATTCTCTGAATTCCACACGTGTAAGTATATGCACGAACATATTACACACATGTCTAATAATAGGGTGATGATGATAAATCACTATTCTAATGTCTGTCTAGATATGTAACATTTCAGATTATTGAATGAAATGTGAATGTTTAAAATACAACGTTTTATGCCACAGTAGTGGAAACATTTTACAATTCCAATTTCATAGAAAATTTAAAAATGTATTCATGTTCTCAGTATATAT
>NC_022026.1:54398110-54403774 GCF_000317375.1 Microtus ochrogaster
CTCCTTCCAATGGTCTTTTCCCTTTAACTTTACCATTTGACAAAGCTCAAGCTGATAGTATTTCAATGTTTTAATATTCTATACCTACAACAAATAGGTGCAATTCTGTCCCTCTCTCCCATCTCAACATCCCATAGGCAAGCCCACTGGGTAATGGGACCACAAGCTCTCTCCTTGACCAGGGCAAATCACTCTAAAAGCAACCACAGTTCTGAGGGTCAGAGTCAGGTGGCAGGCTGAGTCCACACCCAGCTCCAAGTTTTGGGGGAAAATATTTTAGGGATGGGAGGAAGCAGAAATGAAAACATAAACAAATCCCAAAACCTTGCTCTCTTTTCCCCTAAAGGCAATGCGCTACACAACACTTTCATCCCTGCATGATGTCTGTAGTCCGCTCCAAGCACATCAGAAAAGGATAACCAGTAAGGGACTCTGGCTTCTGCTGACACTTCTGTGATTGGTGTGGCTGCATGGTCACCATTCAATAGCAGATGTCAAGACAATGACCAGGTGTGGGGACGGTCCCTTGGGAAGCTGTTCCTCCTGTCTGCTGCTGGAGTACACGTCAATGGTGTCCTCATCCTCCATCTCCAGCTGGGCTGGGGTGTCTGTTTCATTGATTGGTTGTCCATCAAACCGGAATCGAATCTGCCTCATTGACAAGCCCTGCCTCTCGCAGTATGCCTTCATCAGCTTGCTCAGTGGTGTGTGCCTCTTGATCTTGAACTGCGCCACTGAGCCATCCTGTCCCGCCACTTTCAGGTTGATGTGGTCATTCTCTGTCTTCACTCCCTCCTTGGGCTTCTCTTCCGACATGGTTGCGCCGCGGCGGCGGCGGGAAGCACAGCGAGAGCCAGTGGCACTGGAGCAGGCGAGTCACGCTCTCTGCCCCGCCGCTCTCCCGCCGCAACTGTCACGGGGCCGCGCTTTATCCCCAAATCCCATGTCTTCCATTTTGATGTGTGATTATTGTCAGTCAGTGTTTCTATTTCTGTGAAGAGACACCATGACCATGGCAACTATAATAAAGAAAAATATTTAATTGGGGGCTAATTTACAGTTTCAGAAGCTTAAGTCATTATCATTGTTTAGATGGAAGCCCTACTGGCATCCATATATATACCCAAAAGGGTTGGGATGTTTGGAATCTCCACCCAGAGGAGCCCTATTCCAGACCCCATCCTCAGCATGACTAGCAGCATCTCCCCTGGAGCTGCCTCTCTAAACTCCACTTTCAGTTCAACAAGCAGCCACCCCTCCTCTGGAGCTACTCTCTTCAAACTCTGCCCCTGAGAAAGTTCACCAAAAGTCAGCTCCTCCTTGGGCTTGCTCAAGGCTATGCCTATAGGCTACTTAAGACCTGGTTGCCATGTGATTTCTCCTGCCCTCCTGAGGGTCACCCAGGAGTGCTTAGCTCTGTTCATTAAACCTGAATTTAATAATTTGGTTTGATTGGCTTATTAGAATGGCATCAGTGGATTTCCATTAACTGGAGATTGAAAATCTATCAATTATTGTAGCAGGAAGCATGGTGGCACACGGGCTGTCATGGTGCTGGGGAAGGAGCTGAAAGTTCTCCATCCAGATCAGCATGCAAGAGGAAGGGAGAGCACCACAGCACCTGGCTTGGGCTTTTGAACCCCTCCCCCCCCAACGTGACACACTTCCTCCACCAAGGCCATACCTACTCTAACAATTGTCTTTGTTCTGAGTTAAGCAATTCACTATTCTATCAAAGAAGGATGTATTACAGCTTTTGCTAGCAGCGAGATGGAAAAGTCTGTGAAGAACTGAATACCTAGCAGCTTCGCATAAGCCTCTTTCATGTTACACAAAAGGCACTTCTAGCAAATCGATTTCTGTACAGCTCTTATCTGATCTAGAAGTCCTGTGAAGGAACCATTACATAAGCAATTCTCATCCCTACAAGATTTTCTGGTTTGCCAGGTATATCTTCAGACTAACTTATGTAAAATCTTTATGGATCCTTCAGGAAAAGCAGCCTGATAAACCTCAGCTAACAATAAGTGACTATGTACAAAAGGTTACTTCAAAGCCTAGGTGCCATCACTCCAGATTTATGGCAGGTACAAGGACTCTGTTGAATCTGTCACAATAATCAAAGTCATACCTACTCCAATCAGGCCATACTTCCTAGTGCCACTCCCAAAGCATTCATATATGAGACTGTGGGGCCCACCTTATTCAAACCACCACAAGGACATACTGAGGAACATCCTCTTGAAAGCTAAATCCTCAGCACGAGTCAGAGAGGAGGATAAAACTATATTTGAAAAGGGCTTCTATTCACCAGCCACCCAGCCTCCCAACATCAGGAAGATGAGTGACTGAGCCTCTCTTTCCTATTTCTCTGCATTGGCCATTTGTTTTTCTGCCCTTTCCAGGCATCCTTTCATTCCCAGTGTGGATATCAGAAGCATTCTTCCCATCACCACCTTTTTTTTTTATTGACAATAGATTCTTTTCTCAAACAATAGATCCTGATTAGAGCTTCTCCTCCCTCCACCCCTCTCAGCTCCTCTCTACCTCCCCTCCCATCTGGATCCACTCCATTTCTGTCTCTCATTAGAAAAGAACAGGTTCCTAAGAGATAATAAAGAGCATAATGAAATAAAATATAATCAGATAAAATAACCAGAACATCAAAGTTGGTCAAGGTAAACCAACAGAAGACAAAGAGCCCAAGAGAAGGGACAAGGATCAGAGGCTCACTCTTTCACAAACTTGGGATTTCCACAAAAATACTAAACCAAGCTTGCCCTGATGGCCCCACTACTTTAATCCTAGTTCTTGGGAGACAGAGGCAGATAAGAGCTCTATGAGATCAAGGCCAGCCTGGTCCACATAGTTCCAGGACAACCAGGGTTACATAGAGAGACCCTCTCTCAAAAAACCACCACTACCACTAATAATAATAATAAACAAAAAAGGATCTCAATTCCCAAAAATACTAAATCAAAAGCTATAATGCATATACATAGTGTTTAGCATTAAGGCATGATGGTGGCCCCTGGACCCTGGCAAGATAAACCCAGGCAGTGTGCTGACCAACCCAGAGTCCTATGGCTGCTAAGTCACTATGTAGTCCATACACAGATGCAAAGGTCTCTTTAAGAGACAAGCTCCACCCACCTCCAATCTCTCGTTTCCACTGCTCTTCTGAAGAGACAGATTGGTCCTTGCCTTTTCTTCCTCTCTGTATTTGTCTTTCCCTCTTCCCTCTCCTTTACCTTTCTCTCAATAAACTCCTCACTTAAGCTTTGCCAGCATAGCATATTTGTTTCCTGCCTGCCATGAGGCCTCTGGCAAGGTCTCTCTTGCGCCATTTTACAACACATAGAGGACCTGGTGCAGACCCGTGTAAGCTGTAATCTCTATGTATGCTTCAGTCTCTGTGAGTTTATATGAAATTTGCTCAGTTGATTTAGAGGACCTTGTTCAGCTAGTGTCCTCCATCCTCTCTGGGTCTTACATTCTCTCTTCCTCCTCTTCCACAGGGTTCCCTGAGCTCTGGGAGGAGAGATTTGAGGATGTGTGTTCCACTCAGTGTACTGTCTGGCTGTGCATCTCTGTATGTGTTCCCATCTGCTGCAGGAGGAAGGTTCTCCAAGGATATTTGAATAAGGCCCCGATGTATGAGTATGGCAGAATATCACTAAGAGTCATTTCTTCACTACATTTCTTTCCTTTTTTTTAGACCACTGTTATTCGGTTTTACCCCAGGTCTCTGAGTTTGGTCACCCCTAGCAGTTTCAGGTATGGGTCATATATCTGATATAGTGGGCCTTAATCAAAATCAGATCTTGGCTAGTTATTCCCAAAAGTTTTGTGCCACCATTGCCTTATAATATCTTGTAACGTTCATGGTGTCTTTTCCACTTGCCTGCAAATTTAGTGATGTCATTTTTAATAGCTTAGTAATACTCCATTCTTTTGTTAAGAGACATCTAGGTTGTTTTCCGTTTCCTGCTATTATGTGCAGATCAGCAATAAATGTTTGAGCAAGTGTCCTTGTAGTAGGATGAAATGTCTTTTGGGTACATGCCTAAGAGTGTTATAAAGGGATCTTGAGAGAGATCAGTTCCCACCTTCCTGAGAAAACATCACACTGATTTTCATAGTAGATGTAAGACTTTGTTACACTCCCACCAGCAATGAATAAGTGTTCCCATTGCTCCACATCTTCCTCAACATGAACTGTCAACTGTATGGACCTGTAGACATTCTGATGGGTGTAAGATGAAATCTCGAAGTAGTTTTGATTTGAATTTCCCTACTAGCTAAGGATATTAAACATTTCTTTAAATGTTTCTCAGACATTCGGGTTTCCTATACTGAGAATTCTCTATTTAGATCTGTATTTGAGCTTTTAATTGAATTATTTGGGTTTTTTTGATACTTAGTTTCTTAAGTTCTTTATATACTATGGATATTACCCCTCTATCAGACGTGGAATTGGTAAAAACATTTTTCTATTCTATAGGCTACTGCTTTATACAAGTGACAGTGTCCTTTGCCTTACAGAAACTTTTCAGTTTCATGAGGTTATTGTTGCTGTTAGTGCCTGTGCTATCAGTGCTCTGTTTAGAAAGTTGCCTACTGTGTCAGTTATTTCAAGGCTATTCCCCACTTTCTCTTCAATCAGGTTTAGTGCATCTATTTTTATGTTGAGGTCTTTGATCCATTTTTAATTGAGTTTTGTGCAGGGTGATAGTTTAGATCTATTTGGATTCTTCTACATGTAGATATTCAGTTAGATAACACCATTTGTTGAAGATACTTTCTTTCTTCCAGTGTGTATTTCTGGCATTTTTATCAAAAATTAGGTTCCTTAGGTATATGAATTTATGCCTGGACTTCAATTTAAATCCATTGATCAACATGCCTGTTTTTATGTCAATACCATGGTGTTTTTTATTAATAGTTTTGTAGAGCAACTTGAAATTTGGAATGGGAAGACTTCCAGCAATTTTTAATTGTTCAGAATTGTTTTTGCTACCCTGGATTTTTTCTGTTTCCATATGAAACTGAAAATTGTCCCTTCAAGATCTGTGATAATCCTATGATTTTGGTCTTTCAGTTTGTTTATTTAGTGGATTATATTTATTAATTTAAATATGTTGAAGCATCCCTGAATCTTTGGGATAAAGTCTACTAGATCATGGTGAATTATCTTTTTGATATGCTCTTGGATTCAATTTGTAAGTATTTTCTTGAGCATATTTGCATCTGTGTTCACAAAGAAAATAGACTGTCATTCTCTTTTTTGTTGGGTCTTTATGTGGTTTGGGTATCAGGACAATTGTGGCCTAATAGAATAAACTGGGCAATGTTCCTTCTGTTTCTATTTTGTGGAATAACTTGAGAGGCATTGGCATTAACTCTTCTTTGAAAGTCTTACAGAATTTTGTGCTAAAACCAATCTGGCCCTGGGCTTTTTTGGGCTGGGAAAATTTTACTGACTGCTTTTCTTCCTTCCTTCCTTTCTTTCTTTCTTTCTTTCTTTCTTTCTTTCTCTCTCTCTCTCTCTCTCTTTTTTTTTTTTTTTGGATTAAAGGCGTGCTCCACTATTGCCAGGTATTCAGGAGCCATTGAGCCTCTCTATTTTCTTTTTTGGTTTTGATTTTCTTATTTTTTCTTTTT
>NC_022026.1:54403874-54412106 GCF_000317375.1 Microtus ochrogaster
ATATATATTTCTATACTTGCTGATCTCAGTCTCTCACTTCCCATGCCACACAGTTCCCTCACTGGAACCTGCTGGCCCTAGTGGCCCACAGGCCACTAGGGGCTCCCTGCCTGGGACTGGCTGCCTTTGTGGCCCGACATGGTCTTGTGCCTGGTGCCCACTGCCACCATGTGGGGACCTGCAGCATTTTACTTAAATCATTACAGTGTCCACTTCTCCATTCAGTGATGGGACCCAATCTGGCACAGACCCATTCAGGCCCTGTGCTTGCTGCTTCAGTTTCTGAGAGTTCATATGACCTTTGCTCAGTTAATTTAGAGGACCTTGTTCTCCTGGTGTCCTCCATCCCCTGTGGGTCTTACATTCTTTTTGCCTCCTCTTTCACAGGGTTCCCTGAGCTCTGAGGGGAGGGATTTGATCGAGACATCCTATTTAGGACTGAGTGTTCCAAGGTCTCCCACTCTCTGCACATTGCCTAGCTATGGGTTTCTGTATTTGTTCCCATTGACTGCAGGAGGAAGCTTCTCTGATGATGGCTGAGTGAGGCACTGATCTGATTCTCTTGGCACCAGGGCCAGCAGGTTTCCAGGAAGTGCCTGTAGGATCTAGTGGCTGAGACCATGAGTTCATTTTTAAATAATGTCTTTTCACATGCAATTCAGTCAAAATACAGCTACACTAAATTTGTGGAATGTTATTATACAATAGACAGAAATTTGGAATATGACACACAAAAGACAGAGAAGTATGCTATGTGAAAATGATGACAAATATTGGAATTAAACATCTCTAACTTAGAACTACCAGTTTTTCTTAAAATAACTAGAATCTAAAGTGAATTCATAAAATAGATTGTTCCCCGGAGTCTGCAGAAGAAAGCTACTGTTCTAACACCCTGCTTTTGAACACCTGTCTTACAGATCTTGAGCTACCAAATCACCATTATTTTACACACTGCAGTTTCTGGGTATTTGTTGCTGCTTTCCTGGGAAATGAATACAAATATTGAATTTTCCCAGCTTGGGTCACTGAAATTTCCTTTGGGTTGACCTCATTTTTCCAGCAATATCTTAATTTTGCAGTTAACTTTTGTTTCTTTGAACCTAAACTGAAAACCAATACCTTCTATAAGGAGCCCTGTTCTTTTCTGTTGGAGAACAATATTTCAAAATGAAACGTTACTGGCAAAATAGGTCTGGCCTAGCATAGATAAGACCTGGGGTTCTATTCTGTATAAAACAAGAAACTCGGAACTAGAGCGATGGCTCAGTGGTTAAGAGCATTTCGTGTTCTTGCAGATGAGTCAAATTTGGTTCCTAGCAGCACCCACACTGGGCTGCTCACAAGTGCCTGTGACTCTAGCTCCAGGAAATCCTTCATCTGCTTCTGGCCTCCATAGGCACCTGGCCTACATGAAACTTGCACATGCACATGTGTGCATGTGTGTGTGTGCATGTACACACACACACACACATAGACACACACACAAAGAGAAATAAATGTTTTAAAAGGAACTCTACAAAATGTAAGCGTTTTCATCTTTCTGAGGCTTCACAATATCCAGGCTTATTTGAGACCTACATCAAGGAAAGTTATGTTTCTATGTCAACATATACATATATACATAGCTATACTTTTGTATCTATATTAAAAATCATATACATGCACTGATAACTGATTCTGACCTGGTGCCACCATGTTTATTCTAGCAGTACAGCTATCCCCACCGTATGTATTTTATTCCTCAACCACAAGAAAGCTCATTCTGATTATGTGCAATATACTTACTCAATTCTAGTATAAAATATGGAGTGATTTTTAGAAATTTTAACTCAATATGCTGTGAGAAATGCATTTGCCAAGTTAATTACAGTTCTTCGCTTTAGCCTCGTCAAAAAGTTATCAGTTTAACTTGTTTTTCCTCTTCTAGTTCTTCGCACAGTTGTGATGCTGTGCGGCTCATTTTAAGTATGCTTTGTTAAATGTTCATATATCAATTTCTGTTCGAACATTCTGATTGACTTCAAAATTTTACTTTGTAGTTTTTTGACATTGTTCTAATTCTGAGAATTAAGTTTATACAAAGTTGCTCTAAAGAAAATTCTAATTTGAAACTTCCTTTGGGCTGTGGGAGTCAGCCATGATAAGTTAAATATCATGGTCACCCAAAGGAAGATTTTTTACTTCCAACCATTATCTCCTGTCAAAATAGGACTCGGCCATTCATAAATTTAAATGGAGGCTTGAATCTCAGTAGTTTACCCTGAAGCAATACCTGGTTGCAGGAAGAACCACAAGCTGAGATTACCTGAGCACCACTGATTTGAACAGACCATTCAAAGTAAATGCCTAACATTCCAACTGCTGTAGATAGGATCACCTGCCAACACACACTCACCAGGAAACATGTCAGCCAATCAGGGGTCCTAAACCTCAGAAACCCCTCACCCCCACCTTTACTACTATAAAAACCCATCCTAACTGAGCTCGGGGCTCTCCATTTATTCCAATACATTGGACATGCTGGGAGACCAGGTTTGCAAACTTGCTTAAAATAAAGGCTCTTTGCTTTTACATACAGGACTCAGTTTCCATGTTGGCTTTTGTGGGGACTTCACGGATTTGGGCATAACATGGGCCTCTGCTGCTGTATACATATCTACACTTTCTTCTGTCAATAATACTACTTGTAGGCATTGGCCAATTGTGCTGTGTAATTATTCCAATTTGTATTCTATCAGCTGTCTGTGACAATGCTTGCTGTTATGACAAATACCCAACTAAAGCAACCTGAGGAAGGAAGAGTGTGCTTAGGCCCACATTTTGAAAATATAGTCATCTGGAAGTCACAGTACTGTCAGGGACCAACCTCGACAAAAATACCTCTCATCAGGGTAAAGGCATAGGGATTTAGAAAGATAGTAAAAAATATGAAGATGCGAATGAAATAATAAAACAGAGAAACATATAGGATAGTATCAGGAGGGAATTTTTGTGGGTACTCAAAATTTACCCAAATTTAATTTCCAACTTCTTAAAATACCCTTGACTGCAAAAGGTAGAAGTAAGACAAAAGACTGCATTAACATAATACGAGGGAATGAACAAACCAATTGAAGGTTGTGGGCTACATCCACAGTTAGACTTTCTGTTGCTAGAACAAAACAAATCACCAAGTCATGCTCACACCCTAGACCAAAACACTCTGTAGGGAAATCACTCTTTGGGTGGAATCCCAAGTTATCTTCATATAAGGAACTAGAACTTAGTTGGATCCTTAGACTTTTGGGGTTTTTTTTCTCTATTTTTTTATTTTTAAATTTAAAAAAATTTCCGCCTCCTCCCATCCTCCCATTTCCCTCCCCTTCCTCCCACTCCACTCCCCCTCCCCCCACTCCTTTCCCCCTCCCTCTCCAGACCGAAGAGCAGTCAGGTGGAAAGTCCAAGGTCCTCCCACCACCAACTGGGTCTAGAGGTAGAAACAGATCCACTTCTCTATTCCTAGAGCACAAGGTCTGACAATTAGCCACACCTGTTGAAAATAACCTTGAGAGAGCAGAACTCTCTGATTTACAACTAGGTGGGACCTTTCCTTTGAGGTAGAAGCACGACAACTTTGGAGGAATTAAGTTCTAACTCTCTGACCTTTGGTCAACATGGAAATAGGCTCATAATTTTAGGCCTCTACACAATACCAGGAGGAAACAGACTGTCTCATTGCATCCACTGTCAGAAAACACTGAGCAATACATGATGGTGTTCAGCTCACATTCTCTCTTTTATTCACTTCAGTGCTGTAGCTCACAGGATTGTGCTACCCATATTCAGGGTGATTGATGTTCCTTCTTCAATCAAAACTTTTCCTGGAACTTCTTTATAGTCAAACCCAGAAGTAACTCAAATAGTCACAATGATTCTAAAGTCTATCAAGTTGACAGTTATGATTAAGCCATCCAAAAGTTCCAGTAGTCATGTGCTTTTTCATGCATAATATTTATACTAGGCTATATTCAAAGGGATGAGGTTCATTGTAACATTTTCATACATGATTCTGGGTGTGGTGAAGCAAACTTGTAATCCCACCACTGGGTGGAAAGAAGCAAAGGGATGAGAAAGACAAGGCCAACATTGGCTACATAGTGACGTTGAGGCTAGTTTAGGTACACACAATCCTGCATTAAAATACAACATGCAGGACAGAGCAAAATCAAGCTGAAATGTAGCTGGAAGGTTTTTTTTTTCTTTTGTTGCTGTTGGCTAGCTTTCACAGTGCCAGACAGTGCTATGCTCCCAGGAAATAGTCATCAACAATCTTATTCAACCGAGGACTCCGTTGCTAGAGTACCAATCTGCCAGACAAGAGGGGTCCACTAGTTTCATGGTGAGACAAAACTGCTCTGAGAGGAGTCAACAACTTTCAAATTGGATTTGAGGCTCATTCGGCAGGCAGGAATGCACTACTGGTAGTGTAAGCATGCTAAAAGTCCCTGTTAGGAAGTCATAAGCCCTAGTGATGAAACTGCTACTGTTATTTTGCTAAATGAACATATTATACCCATCAAATTGCCTTCTAAATAACTATGCTAATGCCCTTTGATTATTGTTGCTGTTGGCTCTGGACACAGAAACTTCTTCTTGGCAGTGAATGCTGGTTCTTACAGAAGCTCACAACTGGTCAGAGTGCTGATAATAAATAACTTTTGAATGTTCAACCTCCATAAGGACATCTATCACCCTCTCCCAGGCTCATAGCATACTGAAGGAGAGAGGGAAGAAAGAATATAAGAGCCCATGCTAGGGTGAAGTGTTGTGGAATGCTGTGTTGCAGGCATAGTATGGTAATTGTACTCAGGGACTCACAGTAGCTATGACAAGTATGCAAGAATTACATAAAATTGGGCCTGTGAACATTACATCATGAAAGAAGGAGAGGCTCACAAGGCCTATCCCTGATGCTCTATAGGAAGTTAATGGTTATAATTGGTACACATCTAGGCTGGTTCCATTTCTAACTTGTTATGAATGGTGTAGCAATAAACATATATGCATGTCTCTAAGGCAGGACTTAGAATCATTTGGGTATACAACCAAGAGTGGAAGACCTGGGTCATTTAGTAGCTCTACATCAGTTTTTTTTGAGAAATATTCATCTTTATTCTCATAGTAGCTATATCAATAAATAAGAGTTCTACTTTCCCCACATGTTCACCCGTGTTTGTTGTCTTTTATTTTGTTGATATTAGTCATTCTGGTTGAGCAAGACATATAATCTCTAAGTAGTTCTAATTTGCATTTCTGACAGCTAAGTATATCAGATTTTTTCCCATTTATTGGCAATTTGTACACCTTCTGTTAAGACTTATAAGTTCACTAGCTGACCATCTTATTGATTGTATAATTTAGGTTTTTGATATTTAAAATTTTCAGTTCTTTATATATCCTAGGTATTAATCAACTGATATGTAGTAACATGTGTTACATTCTGCATCACACACTCTCTTTTCATGCTTGTGATTGCTTTCTTTGATCTAAAAACAAAAGCTTCTCAACTTTGTATAATCCATTTGTCAGTTCTTGGAATCATTTTCTGTGCTACTGGAATCTTGCTTGGAAACTAATTGCTATTTCTATATCCTAAAATATTTACCTTTGTTTTCCCCTAGCAGTTTCAAATTTTCAGGTCTTACATGGAAATATACATAACTTTGATTAAATTTTGTGATCTTAACTGTCTAGAATGAAGCTTCTTGGTACATATCAGCTTGATGTCCACATATTATATGACTAAAGTATATTGTGTATTCATAATTAAGGTCATACCATTAACTTCCCTAAAGTAAGTTCTATAGGACCTCAATGGCCAAAAACTCCAAGATAGGTAATCTGTTCCTAAAACTGGGATTGCATTTGTTAGTCTGTGGTGTCTAGTAGGGACATTGTTGACGTATTATAGGGTCGCTTAATTTAAACTCTTTTACCCATGTGTATGGATATATATTTTAGGATGTTTCTATATTAGTGGATTTGTATATGAATTTTTCAAAAGGTGTTTAGTGTTACTTATTTTACTCATGTTTCATTTTCTCCACTGCCTTCTCCTACTTCCATGAACAAGATCTGAACAAATTCAAACATAAAAATCCAAATATGAAAAGGGGAGGTGGGAACGAAGTTCCATCTCTACATAAGGAACTATTGGCAAGTGATAACTAGGGGAAGAGAGGAATCCAGTTTTTTTAGGCATGTCACAATGGGTAGTTTGGCAAAGCTTTGATGAAAGCCACACATGAAATAATATTAGGGCAGCACAAACTGTACTTGGTGGGTTTTATATTAAAAAGACATGCATTTAATGGGTGGTGGTGACCCACACCTTTAATCCCAGAACTTGGGAAACAGAGGCAGGAGGATCTCTGTGAGTTCGAGGCCAGCCTGGTTTACAAGAGCTAGTTCCAGGACAGGTTCTAAAAACTACAGAGAAACCCTGTCTCGAAAAACCAAAGAATAAAAAAATAATAATAAAAGACATAAATTTCAGTGTGTGTGTGGAGAAAGGGGTATAGATAATAGAGGAGTTAGGAAAAGGGGGCCAATATAATCAAAATGCACTGTGCAAATTCATAACTAATAAAAATGAGAAATATATTTAAAAGAATAATTATGCAAGCTTAATTTTTAGTTTCAGTTTGGTTCATAGTTTTTTTTTATTTCAAACATTTCTATTTTTTTTCCAAAATCTCAATTTCTTTGTTTTCTTCCATGTTGCTGAAATTTTTGTCTACATTGATGATTTTTCTCATACATTTTGCTGACTTTTTACTCTATGCTATTGACTTTTCTCTCCAGGTCCTACATCTAATTCACCTGCTTATTTATGTTCTACTTTCAGAACAATGATGATTTTTACCAGGACATTTATAAAACTCTTGAAACTTCCATCTGGCATTTTACCTATATCAGTTTGCTTATATTAAGTACAGGACTTTATAGGACTCATGTTGCTTTGTTTTCTCAGTTTTTTTCTATGTTGCAATTTGTGCATCTGTTAGTTTGGATGTCTCTTGTAATGAATTAATTAAAATTCTGTGGATCCCCATGTGACTGCAGGCAGTGAGCCATGTGGGTGGCAGGCAGTGAGCATGGGGTCTTGAGAGCAGCCAGTCCCAGTCAGGGATGGTGCACAGGACCACGAGGAGAGACAGACAGATGGGCATGCCATGGACTGTGGATAAGACCACACTGCACTATGCAGAGTGAGGTTAGGCATTTATTTAGTGGGTTATGGAAGGGAAGGGGAGAAGAAGAGGAGAGAGAGAGAGAAACAGAAGGAGAAGGGAAGAAGTGGGGAGAGGCAGGAGCTGCCTCTTGGAGTGGGAGACAGTAAAGGAAGGGACATGGCTTGTCTCTTACAGAGACAGGACAGACTACTACATGTCTTCCATTTTTTTTAAAGGTAAACCAAGAGACAGAATATCAAACTATATTTACTGTTTACAGTAGTAAAGGACGACAAATAATGTACAAACTGGATAAACACAACAGAGCCAACAGACATCCCACCCCAGCCCACACAGCAAAACAGGAAACAACATTTTCCTCAGGATTTTAAGCAAGCGAGAGATGGTAGGTCAGTGTCAGGTGACTATGAAAGGCAGAGATGGCCATCAAGCAGCAATGGACTCTTACACAAGGATGACAGGCAGGACAATCCACATATAACTGGTATAGACCCCACAATGCAGGACTGAAGTCACCCACTGATGCATCATTTGAATACACATCTGGAAAGCCGCAGAGCATAATCCATGAGAATGAGGTCACCTCTCCCGGGCTTTCTTTTGCAACCACATTTTAAAGCAGGTCTTACACAGCATCACTGTAAGCTTGATACTTAACCAATTACCTTCTTACACAGAAAACATAATTATGCATTGGAACCAAGTACTAGAAAATAATCTGAGGCCACATTCAGTTTCCAAATGAGACATGGCAGTTACTTTCTTCTACATTATAACAAGGAAAGAGAGTGGGTCCCACCTTACAACCCTGCCCATGTACCCATTACCAGATGCCAAGTAGAAAGGGGACATGTCAGGAGACACTGGGTCACTGTGATGGAGGAAGGTCATTGGTTGATTAAATAAAGAAGCTGCTTGCCCTGATAGGTTAGAACGTAGGTGGGAGGAGTGTCATTGGTTGATTAAATAAAGAAGCTGCTTGCCCTGATAGGTT
>NC_022026.1:54412206-54437068 GCF_000317375.1 Microtus ochrogaster
GTCCTGGAACTAGCTCTTGTAGACCAGGCTGGTCTCGAACTCACAGAGATCTGCCTGCCTCTGCCTCCCAAGTGCTGGCATTAAAGGCGTGCACCACCACTTCCCAGCCTTTTTATTTCTTTTTTTTAATTGCTATTTATTGAGCTCTACATTTTTCTCTGCTCCCCTCCCTGCCTTTGCCCTATACCCTTCAATCTTCCCCTAAGGTCCCCATGCTCCCAATTTACTCAGGAGATCTTGTCTTTTTCTACTTTCTACTTCCCATGTAGATTAGATCTATGTAAGTCTCTCTTAGTGTCCGCATTGTTTTCTAAGTTCTCTGGGATTTTGGTTTGTAGGCTAGCTTTCTTTGCTTTATGTTTAAAAACCACCTATGAGTGAGTACATGTGATAATTGTCTTTCTGTTTCTGGGTTATCTCACTCAAAATAATGTTTTCTAGCTCTATCCATTTTCCTATAAAATTCAATCTGTTGTTAGTGTTTTTCTGCTGTGTAATACTCCATTGTGTAAATGTACCACATTTTTCTTATCCATTCTTCGATCGAGGGGCATTTAGGTTGTTTCCAGGTTCTGGCTATGACAAACAATGCTGCTATGAACATAGTTGAGCACATGTCCTGGTGGCATGATTGAGAATCCATTGTAAATTTACCCCAAAGTGGTATTACTGAGTCTTGAGAAAGGTTGTTTCCTAATTTTCTGAGAAATCACCACACTGACATCTAAAGGGGCTGTACCAACTTGCATTCCCACCAGCAATGCAGAAGTGTTTCCTTTACCCCACAACCTCTCCAGCATAAGTTGTCATCAGTGTTTTTGATCTTGGCCATTCTTACAGGTATAGGATGGAATCTCAAAGTTGTTTTGATTTGCTTTTCTCTTATGACTAAGGACGTTGAACATTTCCTTCAGTGTCTTTCAGCCATTTTAGATTTCTCTGTTGAGAGTTCTTTCTTTAGGTGTGCACTCTATTTTTTATTGGATTATTTGGTTTTTTTTTGATGTCAAATTTCTTGAGTTCTTTGTATATTGTGGAGATCAGACCTCTGTCTGATGTGGAGTTAGTGAAGATCTTTTCCCATTCTGTAGTCTGTTGTTTTGTCTTGTTGACCATGTCCTTTGCTTTACAGAAGCTTTTCAGTTTCAGGAGGTCCCATTTATTAATTATTTCTCTCAGTGTCTGTGCTACTGGGGTTATATTTAGGAAATGGTCTCTTGTGCCAATGCATTCAAGTGTACTTCCCACTTTCTCTTCTATAAGATTCAGTGTGGCTGGCTTTATGTTGAGGTCTTTGATCCATTTGGACTTGAGTTTTGTGCATGGTGATAGATATGGGTCTATTTTTATTCTTCTGTGTGTTGATATCCAGTTATGCCAGCACCATTTGTTAAATATGCTGTCTTTTTTCCACTTGATAATTTTTGCTTCTTTGTCAAAAATCATGTGTTCAAAGGTGTGTGGACTAATATCCGGGTCTTCTATTTGGTTCCATTGGTCCTCCTGTCTGTTCTTATGCCAATACCAGGCTGTTTTCAGTACTGTAGCTCTGTAGTAGAGTTTGAAGTCAGGGATTGTGATGCCTCCAGAAGTTCTTTTATTGTACAGGATTGTTTTCAGCCTGTTTTCTTAAGGAACCCAGGACCAGCAGCCCAGGGACGGCACCACCCTCCATGGGCTGGACCCTCCCCCATTGATCACTAATTAAGAAAATGCCTTACTGCCTGATCTCAGGGAGGCATTTTCTCAAATGAAGCTCTTTCCTTTCTGATGACTCCAATTTGTGTCAAGTTGACACACAAAATAAGCCATTACAGTCTTGTATTGTATTCAAAAAGCTATTTTAAGGTCTTTTTCTTGTGGTTAGCTATGGTACAATACACAGAACCTCTGCCATTGGCTCTAGTGGAAACATACTGTCCTGGCTGTTATTGTGTTTTTATGCTGGCATCTAGGCTTCTGGGTTGGGGAAGATTGTAACTCTAGGTGCTGATATCTCATCTTTCCTTTTTGTAATGTTTTTTTTTTTTTGGAACCATTAGTGAGTTCTTGACAAAATGTGCTTTCTAGGTATTGGTACCTAAAACTTGGGAATGGGGATGAGTTGTGAGGTGGGGGCTGAAGGGTTACAGGAAGGAGAACAGGGTGTTATACCAGGATCTGCCTAGTCCCCTTGGAGTCGCTGCAGAGTGTGGAGAGGCCACAGCAGATCTGATACAGATCTGAGGATGATAATGACTGGGAGGAATGGAGGGAGAGGTGAAGATCTCCAGTTAGTCTACCTGTTTCCCTGGTTAAAGTAGCCTGTAGGCTCCCAGGGAGTGCCTGCAATGGGGAAGATCTGTGTTGTAGAATACACTGAAGATGGGCTAAAAGGGGAAGGGAAGCTGTAGCAGGTGTTCTAATGCAGATCTGAAGATGAGACTGGGAGATTGGGTTTGGAGGAGCAGAGGGAAAGCTGGAGATCTTCAATTAGCATACGTGCTTTCCTGATCATAATGCCCTGTGGGTTGATGAACCAGCCTGCCTCCATCTTGGGCTTAAAAGCCATCTTATAGTAAGGCAAACTAGGCCCATTCCTGTTTATGATTAAATCTGTTTCTCAAGGATTGGGCTATGCCCCACCTGTAACCTAAACTACAAATGGTTCTGTACTGCCTGTTTCAAGAAATGACAACCATGTATTTGTTTCAAAAGCTTATTATGACCACTTATAGCCTTGCACCTATAACCTTGCAACCATACCTTTGTATCAGGAGGTCATTATAACTAACTTGTTACACTTATGTTCTGCTTCTAAAACCCCACCTATTTGCCTGTCAAATCCCCCATTTGGAGCTACAAAAGCCCTTATCTTCCTATGCCCCAGACAGATGTCTTGAACCTCAACCTAGGGGGAGGCAGCTTATGTACATGAATAAATTTTTTTAAATTAATTTGGCCATGAAGATTTAGGTTAGTGGTCTTTCTCCTCAAATCTTTGAGATTAACAGAGTTACAAGGAATTACCTCCTGGGGTAAGGGCCTGGAATAAAGCAATGAATTGGGAGAGGGTGGTTAGGATTGGAAGATCTCTTTGTCTACTGGAAATGTGGACATAAGGCTGTTGGTGATGGTAGGCCACAGCAGGTTTTCTGCTGCAGAGTTAGGGATGAGACTGGGGAGTTAGATCTGGAGGAGCAGTGAGAGAATTGCAGATCTGTAGTTAGCCCACCTGTTTCCCTGGCTGGAGTCGGCATTATTTTATAATGTGAAGAAATGGGGATAACAGAATAAAAGAAAACATCTAAAAGCAGGGAAAAAAGAAAAGATACAAATTCTCACTTAATGTAATGCTTATAATGGATATGGCATAAAGTAGTTTTGTATTGTGTCTCACAGTCAGAGAACAGAACTGATAAAATGAATATATACATACTGAAAGGGGATTTATTAGATTGCTTACAGGCTGTAGTTGAGACTAGTGCAACAGTGGCTGCCTCTTTGTGGAAAGCCCAAAAATCTGGCAATCGTTCAGTCTATGAGGATGGATTCTCAGTCTGTTGTGGGGTATTCACCAGAGAAGACTGCTCAGACATGGGTTTAAGCCAATAGAAAGTCTTTATTAACTGGCTAGTGACTACATTGGGTGTTTAGGATCCCAGTGTAGCCCTGAATCTTTCTCAGAATGAGCTTTTAAGCACAAAATCCAAGTTCTGGGTTGACATACTTCAGCTCACAAGACCAGTTAGCCAGAAGCAGAACTATAGAAGCAAAAAAGCAAAGTTAGTACATTTAGAGCCTTCCCAGAATGATGGGCTTTCATGGATTGGGTCTTTGTTTTCGTTTTGGTACATGGTGCTGTGTACATGCTGAATTTTATGGCCTGAATGGCACTTCCATCATGGAGTCAGTTGTGATAACGTCTGGGATCCTACTAAGTTCTAGGCCCTGTTTTATCCCAATTTGTCTTAGTTAATGAGTCAAATCATCAACTTATCCTGTTCTAAAGAGCTGTAGCTGGTTTTAAGGACCATTAATTTTACAGAACTCTTACTCATATGTAGTTGACCAAATAGTTTAAGATCCAGGGACTAGCTGTTAATATACTCGGAATGAGAATTAAAAGCCCAGTCAGGGCTGATAGCCAGGAGAACCAAAAGAATAGAGATTTGTATCAATTTTCTGACTTAAATCTTAGTCTCTTTTTTTGAAGTTTTTTTCCAATGCTTGGCAAGATTTTTCTTAATTATTCCTGGTCAATTATCGTAGAAACAACAGGTCTTTCCTAAACCCAAACACGGTTTTCTTATATGAAAATTAAGTCTAAGGCTCTCCAGTTTTGTAGGACCATTTCTGCAAGGAAATCTAACAATTGTTTTAATACCTACAGCTCCTGATCAGCCTGTTTACTTAAGTTTGGAAAGCATCAGAAGAGGCATATGTAATCAAACTATTGGTGCATGCCCACCAAGTAATCTCAGGGGCTCGGTAATATTGCTGTTATCCAGTTGAACTAACCCATAAGTCAGAATAGCAGGCATCAGACTAAGGGGAAATGCCTAGGTGAAATATAGAGGAAATGCCCCTATATTAGTCCTCTATCATTAATCTGGACTGTCGCCATCACAGTGAGTTGTCAGTTAGTGGGTTGCCAGTCTGGTTGGCAGTGGGTATGTGAGTGCAGGTCCCTGCAGATGCCAGGCAAACAATGATCATGTCAGTGCAGGTGCTGGCAGAAGGTAGATGGGGGCAGTGGACTTTTGAGTGCAGGTCCTACAGAGGCCAGAGGGGACAGGGGCATGTGATTGTAGGCCAACCAAACAGTGGGCATGTGAATGCAGCTGCCTTAATCCAGGTCAGCATTAGTCACGTGAGTGTAGGTGCTTGCAGAGGCCACAGAGGCACAGTGGGCAGATGAGTGCGGATGCTTGCAGAGTCCAGAAGAGGGCAGTGGATACATGAGTGTAGCTGCCTGCAGAGGCCAGAGGGAAGTATGAGTAAGTGGATGTAGGTGCCTGAAGTGGGCATGAGGGAAAGGGACATTTGTTATGTGAGTGTCAGTGCCTGCAGAGGTCAGAGAGAGGCAGAAGGGATATGAATGCAGGTGCCTGGGAAGACCAGAGGGGACCAGTGGGCATAGAAGTGTAGGTGGCAGTAAAAGGCAGAGAAGGGTGGTGGGCAAGTGAGTGCAGATGCCTGCAGAGGTCAGAGAGGAGCAGTGGCAGTGGGCATGGGCTTGTAAAGGCCAAAGAGAGGCAGCATGCATATGAGTGAGTGCTGGTGCTTACAGAGGCCAAAGGGGACAGAGGACAAAGTGAAGGAGCCAGCAGGAGAAAGATGGGGACCGTGGGCATGTGAGTGCAAATGTCTGCATTGGCCAGAGAGAAGCAGTGGGCTTGAGACTGACGGTGACAGCAGGTGTGTGAGTATAGGTACCCGCAGAAGCCAGGGCAGGAAGTGGGCATGTGAGTGCAGGTGTCTTCAGAGGGCAATGTGAGACAATGGCCCTGTGAGTGAAGGTACCTAAAGAGGCAGACGGGGGGACACTGTGAATGTAAATGTGTTCGCAGAGGCCAGACAAAAAGTATGCATGTGCATTCAAGTGTCTGCAGAGGTTAGAGGAGGCAGGTGGGCATATGAGTGCAGGTGCCTGCAGAGGCCTGGGCGGGGCTTGGGGGCAACATTGGGTATGTGAGTGGAGGTGACTGCAGAGGCCAGGGCACGTGAATGTAGGGGCCTTCGGAGGCCACATGGGCATTGGACATATGAGTCCAGGTACTTGCAGAAGCCAGAGAAGCACAGTGGATCTGTGATTGCAGGTACCTACAGAAGCAGTTGGGCAATGGTTATGTGAGTGGCCATGCCTGCAGACACCATTGGGTGGTGGGCATCTGAGTGCAGGTGCCTGTGGAAGCCAGATGGTGGTTGTGGGCATGTGAATGCAGATGCTGCAGATGCAGTAGGCATGTGACCTGGGATTCCTGCAAGGGCCAGATTCAGGAAGAGAGAATGTGAGTAGAGGTGCCTGCATTGGCCAGAGCTGGGCAGTTGGCACGTGAGTGCAGGGATCTGCAGAGGACAGAGGAGGACAGTGGACAAGTGAGTTCAAGTGCCAGAAACAATCAGTTGGGCAGTGGGCACGTGAGTGAAGGTGCCTACAGAGGCCAGGAAGAGCAGTGGACATGTGAGTGCCAGTACCTGCAGAGCACAAAGGGACATGAAGTGAGCATATGAATGCAGATGCCTGCAGAGGCCAGTGTTGTGGCTTATTTGTTTAAGATGTATCACATTTGTTCATGATGTGAAATATTTGTTTCATGATGCAAAATTGGGTTGCAGTCTTTGACGTTGCCTTTGTTCAACTCTGTGAAGCTGTGTTACTTTAGCTGATTGGTCTGATAAAGAGCTGAACGGGCAATAGCTAGGCAGGAGAGGGATAGGCAGGGTTACCAGGCAGAGAGGGTAAATAGGAGGAGAAATCTAGGTATGCCAGGGGTGAGGAGTGGAAAAAGGAGAAGGAGAAGATGACATAAGGGGCCAGTCACCCACTCACACAACCAACTGCAGAGTAAGAAGGAATGAAAAGTGAAACAAAGAAAGGTAAAAAGGCCCAGGAGCAAAATGTAATTAAAGAGAAAATCGGAAAATTTAAGTTAGGAAAGCTGGATAAGCCAAGCTAAGGCCAGGCATTCATAAGTAAGAATAATACTCTGTGTATTTATTTAGGAGCTGGGTGACTAGCCCCCCCAAGGAGTAAAAATAAAAAAAAGCACCTACAGGCCAGAGGGGTGCAGTGGGCAGATGCATGCAGGTGCCTGCAGAGGACAGAGGGCATAGTGGGTATAGGAATGCAAGTGTCGGCAGAGGCCATGGAGTGTTGTGACAGGCCACTAGTTAGTTCCCATTTGCTTAGCTCCAAAATAATCACACAGAAACTGTATTAATTAAATCATGCTTGGCCTGTTAGCTCTAGCTTCTTATTGGCTAACTCTTACATATTAATTTATCCCATTTTTATTAATCTGTGTATCGCCACATGGCAGTGGCTTACTGGGTAATATTTTTACTGTCTGTCTCAGGTGGAGGACCCATGGCTTTTCCCTGTGTCTGCCTTTTTTTTTTCATTCAGCCTAGCTTTCTCTGCCTATCTGAGTTCTGCCTTGCTATCCAAAGCAGTTTTTTTTTATTTATTAATGGTAATTACAAAGTGGCCTCCTTCCAACACTTGGAGTGTACTGGCTGTTTTTGTGTGTCATCTTGACACAAGATAGAATCATCAGAGGAAGGAGCCTCACTTGAAGAGCTTGAAGAAATGACTTGATGAGATCCAGCTGAAAGGCATTTTCTCAATTAGTGGTCAATGGAGAGGGTTCAGGTGTAGTCGATGGTACCATCCCTAGGCTCTGGTCCTGGCTTCTATAAGAAGGTGGGCTGAGCAACCCAGGGGAAGAAAGCCAGTAAGCAGCACCCCTCCAAGGCCTCTGCAGCAGCTCCTGCCTCCAGGATTCTGCTCTATTTGAGTTCCTGTCCTGACTTTCTTTGGTGATGAACAGCAATGCTGAAGCGTAAGCCTAAGAAACCCTGTCCTCCCCAACTTGCCTGTGGTCACGGTGTTTTGTCGCAGCAATAGAAACCCTAACTAAGACATGGAGGGAGACAGTGGGCATGTGAGTTAAGGTGACTGTAGAGGTCAGAGGGGCAATGGGCATGTTATTACAGGTGCCTTAGAGTTCTGTGGGGCTTGTGGGTAAAGGTCCCTGCTTAGGGACCAGAGCAGGGTTACAGACATGAGCGCAGTTGCCTCCTGAGGCTACATGGGGAAGTGGGTATGTTAGTATAGGTATCTGAAGTGACAGGGCAGGCAGTGGCCACGTGAGTGTGGGTGCCGCCAGAGGCCAGAAGGATGGTGGGCATGTCAGTGCAGATGCTTGCAGAGGGCAGAGGGGAGCAGTGGGCATATGAGGGCAGGAGACTGCAGAGGGCAGAGAGAGGCAGTGTACATGCAGTGGGCACATGAGTTCAAGAGCCTTCAGAGTCCATATGGGAGCCATGGGCATATGATTGTAGTTACCTGCAGAGGCAGTTCAGCAGTGATCATGTGAGTGCATATGCCTGCAGACGCCAAATGGGCAGTGATATTAGAGGGCAGGTACCTGCAGAAGCCAGGTAATGGTGGTGGGCTTGTCGGTGAAGGGCCTGCAGATGTCAGAGCAGAACTGAGCCTTTGAGTGCAGGTTCCTGCAGAGGACAGAGGAGGTCATGTGAGTGAAGTGGCCAGCAGAGGTCAGGTGAGCATTTGATATGGGAATGCAGGTGCCTGCCAGAGCCAGAGAGGCACAGTGGGCATGTTAGTGTAAATTCCTGCAGCGGCCAGGGAGGGGAGCAGTGGGCAGATGAGAACAGGTGCACACCCAGGAGACTGGGAATGCAGGTTCCTGCAGATAGCAGGCTGGGGGTGAGCATGTCAATGCAGGTCCCTTCAGAGGCAAGGATAGACAGTGGGCATGTGACCGGAGAGTCCTAAAAAGGGCAGATTTGGGAAGGAGTGAGAGCGCAGGTGCCTATAGAGGACAGTGGGGAAGTAGCCGTGTGAATGCAAGTTCCAGCAATGGTCAGGTGGGTAATGGACATGTGAGTGCAGGTACCTGCAGAAGAAAGTGGAGAGGTGATGAAGTGACCACGCATGCCAGCAATGATCAGTTGTGCAGCTGGGAGTGCAGGTGCCTGCAGAAGACAGTGAGGAAGTAGCCAAGTGAATGCATGTGCCAGTAGTGGTCAGTTGGCCAGAGGGGGTTGGTAGGCATGTGAGTGCAGGTCCCTGCAGAGGCCGGAGTGGGGCAATTGACACTTGACAGCAATCCTACTCTGAGACAGGCTTCTTTTGCCTCCCCGCAACTGGTAGCCAAGATGGGTAGCCTCTGATGTACAACGTTTGGATTTTTTTAGCTGCCATTGTGTAGCCAAGATCTGCAACTCTTGTAGCAGTCCTTCAGTGGCCTTTTATAATATGTTTCTCAGAAACCTCTGACTGAAGGGCAGGAGGTCTGCATTTAGTTTCTCATCAAACAGTGTTGGAGAATTTTTTTTAAAACCCTGGGACAACCTGGTCCAGGTAAATTTCCCACTGTAACTTACCTCTAGGTCTGTTCATTTAAAATCAAAGATGGGTTGACTGACTTCTGTCAATGTGAGGCTGAAGAATGCATCTTTCCAGTTCAAGACAGTGTACACCTGTTTCTCTGGGAGAGTCAGACTCTTGCGAATCAGAGGTCCCAGGTGTCTTCAGAGGCAGGAGAACTATATTCCAAGGTGACTGTTAGGGCACCAGGATGTCTGTATCTTCAAGCCAGGCAATATGAACTGCAATTTTCCCTTTTGTGTCTAAGGTCACTGGGTATTGTTTAATATGGACAAAGGTAGCTAAACTGATTCGTTGAACAATTACAATAACTTGGTGTTGGACCAGTCCTAGGGGTTGGTTTCTCCTGACAGAGGTCAAGAAACCAACATTTTACTGGGTATCTGTAAGTCTAATTGTGTCTTATCATCAGAGAAGATGACAGTGGCTTTTAGTTTAAGCCAAAGTTCTTGTCCCAATCAATTGTCTGTTGTTAAAAAAAAATTAAGTTACCTCTGGCAATTGGAACCTGCTTATTATATTTTTCTTTAAAAAGAAACTTTTTAAAACTTCTAATATCTGGGGGTGGCAAAGGATAACTTTTTAGCAGTTGTCTTAACTCTTCTTAAAAGGATCTGGCAAAATTTGTTTAAAGTCCCCTTTATTGGTGTTGCTCATTCTATCCATGCTGCATTGCCTGACAGTGACCCTCTTGTCCCGCTTGGGGGCTTTATTATTGTTATTGTTTATTTGAGCTTTTGTTTTGTTTACTTTTTAAAGAGAATGGTTGGTTTTTATGGATCACTGGTTTAAAAACAGACATAAATTATGAAAGAGAAAGGAGTAGAACTTTCTCTTTTTCCTTGGGCTCAACCAAGGGGAACTTTTCCCATTCCCAGTGGCTGCTTAGTGAAGTGGGGGTAAATACTCGTCTGGGGAACTATTTCCCCCCTCCCTGTGTGCATTCTACTTAGATGACTGGCAGTCCTAGATGAGAGGCCTGAATCCTCCCCACCTCCATATAGGAACCAACCCTGACGGTGAGCAGGAGGCAAGCAACAAAACAAGCAAGTTTTCCAGGACAGGTGGAGGTTGAGGGGGTTCTTTGGGTGACCTGGCAGAGCCAAGAAAATTTGGGTCCCAAAAAGGAGGGCCACAGGGATGGGTTCCACTCCAGAAAAAGCTATTGATCAATATAGGGAAACAGAATGGGCAGAAACACATGCACGAGAGGGGGGGGGGAGAACAACCTGGGAGGGCCACCACCCATTCATACACCTGAACAGTGACAACTCATGAATCCTGAATACTAGATCAGCAGCCATGTCCCACCTCTTCTCTATGTGTTTAAGCAGAAGGTGCCTTAACTAGACTTACCTCCAGAGGTGACAGACCATGTGACTTTCTAATTTCTTTCTTAAGGTGGAAGTGTCCATCCCCTCTGAAATGTTAGGCAGCAATTGATCAAAGGGAGCCCTGGGACCTGGAATATCTAAGGTTGTGCACCCCTAGAAATCCCCTGATACATTACACTCTTCCTTACTCCAAGGGGCTCTGAGTCCCCAGTGTCTTGAGGTCTGGTCTCTGGGATCTCAGTGGAACCTTCAGAAATGTTGTGGGGTATTCACCAGAGAAGATTGCTCAGACATGGGTTTAACCCAATAGAAAGTCTTAATATCCTTCCCTTGACTACAGTGAGTATTCAGGAGCCCAGTGTATCCCCAAAGCTTTCTCAGGGTGAGCATTTAAGCAAAAAAAAAAACTCCACACATCCTGGGTTGACATACATCACTTAACAAGAACAGTTAGCTAGAAGCAGAACTACAGACGCTAAAAAGCAAGGTTAGTACCTTTAGGGATGGTCTGATCTTTGTTTCATTTCTGGCATGTGGTGTTGTCTATGTGCTGAGTTTTACAGTCTGAATAGTATCCCCCCATGGAGTGTGTTATGTGAAGGTCTGGGGCCTGGTAACAGTCTACATTGGACTCCTGAAAGAGTACTCTCTTTTGGGGGACATTGGCTTTTTCTAGACAGGATTTCTCTGTGTAGCCCTAGCTGTCCTGGAACTCACTCTGTAGACCAGGCTGGTCTCTAACTTACATAGATCCACCTGCCTCTGCCTTCTGAGTGCTGAGATTAAAGGTGTGCGCCACCACTGCCCAACTAGGAGTACTTTTTAATACCAATTAATGAATTCCTCTAAGAGCAGGAAAGATGAGCATTTTAATCAGAGTGAGGATAAACAAGGAAGAAAACCCTTTTTCCATGTTCTTTTATGTGAGCTACCACTAGAAGGTGTGGCCCATATTAAAGGTGGGTCTTAATACCCCAAATGATCCAATCAAGAAAATCTTTCACAGGACTGCCCAGATGCTTGGGTTTTAGATGAGTCCAGATGTAGTCATATTAACAACTAAACTTAGTCATCACTTGTCCGTCCCTTGTCAATTTGACACACAATCACATCTCCCTATGCTTAATTTTGAAATAAAAATAGTATCCAGGTCATAATGTGACCTAACATGATGTAGCTATCACATGTGTAAGAACAAATGCATTAATATTTTTGAATAGGTGACAATTTCTCTTTAGAAATGCTTAGTCTTTTAATATCTCATATCTTAAATATGATAGTAACCACTGATATGATCTCAATCTATATCATACTGCGTGATAAAATGTAGGAATGAAAACACAAATATTTTCTTGACATATGTGTATATGTGTACAAAGATGGTCTTGTCAAAATAAGAGAGAGACAATAAGCCAATTACAGCTCTTGTTTCTGCAGTTGGTCACATTGCCTCACCTGGTTTTAAACCTCCTTTCCTCTTCTACCCATTCTGTGTTTTCTCTACACTCAGCAATAACCTCAGCAGGTTCTGGCTCTTAGGAAAGAGAAGTAACCTATAATCTTCATTTCTAAAGGGTCTGCAATATATAATAGTTACAACATGTTAAGTGGAATTATGACCTGGATACTGTTTTCATTTAGAAATAAAGCATGATCTTTAGTCATCCTACCTGGATTAGACTGCTATAGTTTTCATTTCCTTTAATCACAGGACATGGT
This sequence comes from Microtus ochrogaster, assembly GCF_000317375.1. Taxonomy (NCBI): domain Eukaryota; kingdom Metazoa; phylum Chordata; class Mammalia; order Rodentia; family Cricetidae; genus Microtus; species Microtus ochrogaster. The sequence continues at coordinate 54,424,381 of NC_022026.1, forward strand.
AGCACCAAGAAATGCCCTAAAGGGTCTCCTTCACTCCATACATAAACATATCTACCTCCATAATGGAGAAACAATCTAATTTCCTCTTGGGAATCTGGATAAATCACCCCTTCAAATACTGTTATTCATTTCTTAGCCTGTTGACTAAAAGACATCAGAATCCCAATGTGACCAAGAGAAAGTCTGAGCTTCCAATTCAATGGAATGTTGTGTCTTATGGCAGGAGCAATTCACATTTGGAACTAGGCCAGCAGAATTTAAGGTACCCAGGAACAGTTAGCACAAGTTTTCCTAGATGTTCACTAGGTGTGATAGTGAGTGGAACAATTTCCGTTTCCACCTTTAGATTCCTGTACTCATGAACTGTGGCTTTGGGAGAAACTGTACCATACATTTTATTCTGATTCAAGTCATATGCCACTTTTTGAAGAACTGTGTCCCATGTGGCTTGGAAGCAGGTGGCATTGTAACAGAAGTAGAAATCATAGACATTTGGGGAACTTCTTCATGTGACTGACTTTTTTGTGCCCTCAGGATCTGATCATATATATATATATATATATATATATATATTCACATCCAATTGATTATAGATGGCTGTTGTGCATATTCTAACTTATGGATTGGCAGGTTATATAATACTCAGCCCATGAGGAGCAGCTCAGGTCACATAGTAATTAAGTGGCTCAAAATATCAAGGTTTTTCTCTATAATTCATAGACTAGGACCTGCTAAAGGCTCCAAACAGCATCCCCATCTGCCACTGACACCTCAAGTTCCATCATGGTCCAAGTGCTAGAGCAGCCTGCATGGTAGCCTGGACCTCTTGAAGAGCGTCTCCTGTCCCCGGCCTCCCACAAAGCTTGCAGCTTTCCTACTTGACATATGGGCTGGAGTAACACACCCAAGTGAGGAATGTGCTGTATCCAGGATCCAAATAGGCCCAGTAAATGTGCTTCTTTCTTGGTAGTGGACGATAAGTTACGAGGAATATCTCTGCATACCCCAATACCACTGGACTCCTGGAAATTTCACTGAGGTTAGAAGCCTCTGAATTTTGGTTGGATTTATTTCACATCTTCTGATGCATATATCTGCCAACTTCTAAGCATATCTATCCCAATTATACATTCTGTAACTGGGGAAATAATAGTAACTAGTTCACACTATTAATGCTCTTCATGTTTCTAGGAGAGACTTCAGAAGCTGCCAGTATAGCGATTTCAAAAGACTTCTAGATGCTTTGTATTTCATTCTTCCAGTACTGTTTCTCTAGTACCACTCTGGCATCACAATGGTTACTAGTGGGCTCTTGCAACAGAATTATATCTTTTTGAATATTTGGCATTATTCTTCTATTATTTTATTGAATATATTTTCGTGTCATCAACCTTTAGTTTGTCTGCTTCAGATATACCAATTACGTTTTATTTGATCGTGTAATGCTATCTAAGTGAGCATGAATACTGTTCTCAATCTTTTTCTTTTTTTGTCTAAATACATTATTTTGAAAGACTTGTCTTTATGCTGTGATTATTTTAATGTGACTAATCTAGTGTTCTATAAAGACTTTCAACTGAATTCTTTATCTGATTCACTGAGATTTTTCTGTGCTAGTTTTCTTTTTGTTATGGGGTGATACAATTTGGAATTTTCAAGGGTGGTGGTTCTCATATGACTTTTCCCCTTTGACTCTTTTATTTGGCCTGTAAGGCAGGTGGATTGTGACAAAACACCATGACCAAGGTGACTTACAAAAAAGCATTTAACTGGCTTCTGGTTCCAGATGGTTAGAGTCCATGATGGTGGAGCAAAGGCTTAAAGGCAGGAACAGCTGAGAGTTAACATCTTAAACTGAAAGCAGGAGACAAAAGGCACATTAAAAATGGCAGGAGTCTTTCAGAACCTCTAGTACACACACACACACACACACACACACACACCACAGTATACCCCTCCTGACCAAGACCATACCTACAAATCTTGCCCAAATAGTTCCACAAACTGGGAACCAACCATTCAAACATGTGACTGTATAAGGGTGATTCTCATTCAAACCACCACATTCCCTGCTGTGACCTGCAGAGCATATCATGATGCAAAGTGCATTTTGTCCAACTTCAAAAGTCTCCAAAGTCTTTCTGCCTCAACAATGTTTCAAATCCAAAGGTCAACATCTTTTCTGAGACACAAGGCAAACTCTTAATAGTAAACCACTGTAAAATCAAATAGCAAATCGCGTTTCCATAGAACATGTCAGAGAATATACATTACCATTCCAAAAGGGAGGAACCAGAGCATAGTTAGGAAATACAGGACCAAAGCAAAACTGAAATCCACAGAAGATACCTGCAGGTCCTCTAGCTCTGTATCTGATGTCAGATGACTTTGATGGCTCTACCCTTCCAGCTTTACTGTCTGAAAAAAAACTTCTCTCTCCTAGACTGGTTATACTCCCTGTGCTCAGTTCTGCCTGGCAGGTATTTGAGGGCTTTGGTACCTTGAACATTTTAGAGTCTCTAACACAATGCAGGTTTCACTTTTACAGCTTAATGACTTCTCATGGTCTCCATCCAAGGAACCCCCAGCCATATGCCTGCCCTTAGTGGTTCTTCTTAACCATGGAGGAAGATTCTACCACCCCCCCTTTACTATGCATTCTCATGAATCTAAACACAGAGCCACATGGACGATAAGGTATTACCATGTTGAATTGCCTACTGGGGTTGAACCCCTGGCTCCCTTAAATGATTTATGCACCAGCTTTGATTGCTTGTTGCTTTTGGAGCAGAAAATTCCTTAGACCTTTTTCTTTCATGACTTGGAAGCCTAGCTGGGCAGGGTCTTGCTCTTAAAGCACCCTTTCCTTTATTCTGATTCAGATTAGGCCTCTCCTTAATCTCTTCATCTCTTTAAGCACAAGTCTTAAGTAAAATTTTTTGTTGCTCCTTTTCTCTTCAAACTTGACATTTTTATTTCTTTTTTTGTCCCACTTCTATATTAAACCTCTGTCAAAGATGTTATTCCACTGAATTTTCTCTTCACTTAGTTGATGGTTTCCTTTGCTGTACAGAGGCTTTTGTTTTTATGAAGTCTTGCTTATCTTCTTGGCCTTAATTTTGGGGCATACAGAATTCTATTCAGAAATTTCTTCCCTGAACTTGTCTTGAAGAGTGTAGCACTTCCAATATTTCATCTTTTACACGGAGATGGTTGATTCATTTACTATTAAAGTTTGTACAAGGTGCTAGATGCGGGTCTAATTTCATTCTTCTATATGTGGACATTTAGTTTTCCTAGCAGCATTTAGTAAAGATGCCACGTTTTCTCTAATGTATGTGGTTTTGTCTTTTTACTAAGTATCAAATGACTTCAGTTAATGCATTCATATTTCAGTCTTCTCCTTTGTTCCATTGGGCTACATGTTTGTATTTTTCAATGTCCGATTCATTTATCATTAATGTTCAGCATTTTTTCTCCATATTTATTAAACTGTTTGAAATTTCACACGTTTTATTGATCTATTAAAAATCATTATGAGGCAAGTGATGCCTCCAGTTTGATATACCTGAATCTCTTGGTGAGAGCCATGAAATTTTTATATGTCATATTACCTTTTCTTGAATTCCTATCTTGATATTTTCACATATGAGGGGATATTCTATTGATCTATTAAGGCTTTCTCACTAAGTAGATTTCTCTTGGTGATGTATTTGGGATATCGCATCGTTGCGTAATGATGATTTTATTTCCAATTAGATATTGTTGCCATTTCTCTGTAGTTTCTCTGGCTATGGTTAGTCCTTTTATATACAATGCATGTTATATCAGAGTTAAGGAGACCCAGTATCTTTGCAGGTTTTTAATTCAGTAGATGAGGTGTGGACAACATAGTACTAATATCCAGTATTTGCAACAATGCACAACCAGATAAAATGCAGCAGTTATAATGTGTCAAAGTGCAAGAATAAATGACTATAAATCAGTACTACATGAAAATCTTTATTAATTCTTAAGTCAAGGCTTAGATAATAGCATGTAAAAGGAAATCAAAAGACTGTAAGAGATCAAGTTGTGAAGGAGATATGTTGGGGGAAATCACAGGGAGAGTTACAAGGGGGCAGGAGGGGTTTAGATATAAACAGGATACATGTATAAAATTTTATAAAGAATAAATAAAAATATTAGAAAATAAATAAATATACAAAGATTGTAAAATATTACTAGACTAGGTTATAAAATAGCAATACTTAATATGTGCAATGAAAGAAATTCCATGTCAGAAATTCAACAAAGAATTTAAAACATAATAAGGTATATATCAGGACCTAAACTGAGAATGCTGCCAAAGGAATTCCCTACTCGACAGTTACCTTTGCAGAAAGTGTTTCACTAAGATCGATACACAGATGCTGGGGCAACTGTAGTTCACAGCGTCCAGGCTCCATCTGGATATTGCAACTAAACTTGGCAGTGTTGGCAATGTGGTTCTGGTTTGGTGTGCATGAGAGTTGGAAACACTGAGGAGGTCATGGGGACTTAAACCATGATTCCAGAGAGCTGCTGAGGCCAGACAGTGTGTGAAAGGTTTGGAGTCCCTGAAGAGGGTGCTGTGAGACCATTGGATGAAGGTGTGAAAGTTAAATGTGTGGAGAGCCCAGGATGTTTGAGATGTCAAAACCGTGGGATATGGACTAAGAAAAGCTGCAGACAAGGAAGAAATCGGACTCAATAGAGAAGTTGTGTGTGCTTTTAGAAGCAGAAGCAGAGGAAGAGGAGTGGGGCTACCTAAGCACACCATTTTTAATGGATGTGATTTCATCATGGGCTCCAGATAGCAAACAAAACTTCGGGATTTGGCATTTGCTCTGCTGAATTTCTATCTTTGGTGTGATCATTCCTTGTTTTGCTCTCATTCTTCCCTTTGAGTTAGGAACGTTTGTTCTATGGCATTGTATTTTTTAAGTAATATATTTTGATTTTACTTGTTTTAATTTGCATATATTTGTTTATTTTGTTTTTGTGTGGGTATGTGGACACATACACACCATGCAACACACTTGTGCGCATGCGTGAGTGTGCGTGTGTATATATACGTACACACACACACAGTGATTATCCGTTTGTGGAGGCAAGAGGATAACTTGCAGAAATGAAGAGTCAGTTTTCTCCTCCCAGCATGTCATTCCCAGGGTCAAACTCAAGTTGTCAGGTATGGCAGCAAGTGCCTTCACTCACCGAGCCATCTTGTTGCCCCCTCCCTTTTTAACAGAAGGCTATAGTTAAGAAATTGCTTTGGATTTCAAATGAGACATGGACTTTGGATTTTAAAATAATGTATTGGAACTGCTGAAGAGTATGAGAACTTTAGAAATAGGACTTGAGGAATGCATTTGGTATTATGAGACAACCATGAACTTATGGGAACATATAGTAAAAGGATATTACTTAAAAGCAATCTGTTTGGAGGGCTTGAAAGATGGGTCACTGGTTAAAAGCACTAGCTTCTCTTGCAGAGGGCCTGAGTTTGATTCTTAGCATTCAAATGGCAGCTCACAACTATCTGTAACTCCAATTCTGGGAAATCTGATGCCCTCTTCTGGCCTATGAAGGCACTGCATGTGCATGGTGCACAGGCACACATGAAGGAAAAACACTCAAAGCACATAGTAATACTATTTTTAAGTAATATGTTTCTTTTTTTTAATTTATTTATTTATTAAAGATTTCTGTCTCCTCCCCGCCACCGCCTCCCATTTCCCTCCCCCTCCCCCAATCAAGTCCCCCTCCCTCATCAGCTCGAAGAGCAGTCCGGGTTCCCTGCCTTGTGGGAAGTCCAAGGACCTCCCACCTCCTTCCAGGTCTAGTAAGGTGAGCATCCAAACTGCCTAGGTTCCCACAAAGCCTGTCCGTGCAGTAGGATCAAAACCCAGTGCCATTGTTCTTGAGTTCTCAGCAGTCCTCATTGTCCGCTATGTTCAGCCAGTCCAGTTTTATCCCATGCTTTTTCAGACCCAGGCCAGGTGGCCTTGTTGAGTTCCCGATAGATCATCCCCAATGTCTCAGTGTGTGGGTGCACCCCTCGCGGTCCTGAGTTCCTTGCTCGTGCTCCCTCTCCTTCTGCTCCTGATTTGGACCTTGGGATTTCAGTCCGGTGTTCCTGAGTGAGGTAAGCCAGACCCAAAAAGAGGAACATGGGATGTACTCACTCATATTTGGTTTCTAGCCATAAATAAGGGACATTGAGCCTATAATTCGGGATCCTAGAGAAGCTAAATAAGAAGGTGAACCCAAAGAAAGATATAGAGTCATCCTCCTGGATATTAACCTTCATCAGGCAATGAAAGGAGACAGAGACAGAGACCCAAATCGGAACACCGGACTGAAATCCCAAGTAATATGTTTCTATGTCAAGTTGACATCGGATGGACTTGTGATAGTCTATATTGTTTTCTAATTTTGCAGGATCTAGAAGCACTGAGAGAACAAATCTCTGGTTATGTCTGTTTAATTGATTTAATTAACAGAGGTGGGAGGACTAGTCTAACTGCCCAGCTGAATGAAAAGGAGAAAGGAAACTGATAATCAGAGTTCATTTCCTGTTGCTTCCTAAATGCAGATGCAATGTGACCAGCTAGCTTCCTTTTTCTTCCATTTCTTGTTTTGTTTTGTTTTGTTTTGTTTTACTGGACGAGGTTTCTCTGTGTAATAGCCCTGACTGTTCTGGAACTCACTTTATAGACCAGGCTGACATAGAGCTCACAGCTTCTGTGTCCCAAGTGCTGGATTAAAAGCATGTGCCACCACCACCCAGCTGTTTCTTCCGTTTCTGTTGCCGTGTCTTCCCTGCTATGATGGAATGTATTCCCTAGAACTGTCAGTCAAAATAATCTCCTTAAATTGCTTCTTGTCAGTTATTTTGACACAGCTATGAGAAAAGTAGCTAATATAGTGTGGACAAGGTGGTGACTTGGGGAAATTGTGGAGTTTAATATGATGACCATGGGCTAACCAGAAGGAGATAGGTACAGACAGACCATTCCAGTACCTGAGAATAATAAGTAAACAGATGTGTCTTGAAGAACCCTGATTCCGTGTGGTTTACAAGCAACTCTGCTATACCAGGGCTCACAAATACTCTGTGTGATCCATGCTTCACCCTCTGCCTTCCTTTATTGTTACATTTTTTCCCATTGGGCAAAGATTAAATATACCACACACAATCATATGAGAACCAACAGCATTTAATCCCTGAGTAGCAACATGGACATATTGCTGTTCAGTCTGGTTCAGGCATAGGAGCAGGAAAATGACACTTAGTCATTAATGGGGGAAGGATCGGATTCAGATGGGTCTTGAGGCTTGGAAGATGAAGTACTAGCATCAGTACTGGAAAGAACACGGCGTCTTCCCTTGTGATGACCCCAGGCACAGAGTATATCACAATTGTCATCATCTTCTTTTTCACTTTCTGAAGAGCTTTCACCAAAAGCACGTGGCTTCTCATAAGCACAGCAACATTTGGAAGAGCGACGGCCCAAGTGCTCATTATCAATAGTGTCACTTGACCACTCAACCCTCTTGCCTGACTTTGCCTTCTCTAATCTGTTGGACAGATTGATATTTTTGAGCTCATTTTCCAGTTCAACTGTGGGCTCCGAGATGACTTCGGTCAGCTTAGATGTTGGCTCTTCCATAGCAGAACTGGAAGCAGGGCAGAGGAGAGGAATCGATGTATTCAAGGAGTCTGAGGAAATAGGAATTTGAACCCAGTTAGAGTCACAATTAGAATGTAATGTTACACTTGTTTTTGTCTTAACTTTCTCACCCACAGGTAGCCAACTTACTGTTGTTTCTTAGTTGCTTATTTGTTTAAAATCAAGTCTTGAAATCACAGAAAGTAGTTTGGTTCCCAGGGAGGTGGCAGAAAGGAAATCTGGGCCAGACTACTTCAATCTCCTGTAAGATTAAAAAGCAAATAAATGACACTTTAAAATGCATGTCTTTGCAAAAATTAGCTTAGAGAAATCACCATACGGATCTTAATTTCTGAATTTTGAGTAATAACAGACACACAAAGATCAATATTTATTTCTGTGTATAGAAAATGTTTCTCCATTTGAGTATGTCTATGGCCTACTGTGATTGTTAAAGACATGGTTGGAAAAGAACTCAAGTGTCACACTACTAAGGGAATCTGAATTTCATAGTGAAATCCTTCTAGAATTATTACTTTATTATGCAAAGAATGCAATTTACTGTATATCTTAAGTTTTAATGAAGTATCAATGTGAAGTCAGAAAATGGATACTTTAGAGATTTGGGGATTTAGTTAGTAATATAGATGAGTAATTACACATTAACTAACATTATTACTAGTGATAAACAGAAGGAAGACAATTGGCAATAACTTAATCATTTAAAAGGGAAAATCAATTATTAAAGGTGGACATGAATTACAATGTGGGTGACACCAGATCTGATGACAATAAGGACAAGACTAAGCCAGGGAAATTAGCAAGCTAAAAATTATTGGGTCTAGAAAATCAGAATCCCTGTGTTTTAAATGGCCCACATTATATACATACCCATTTACTTAGGATCTCCAACAGGTCTTTCTGGTCTTATCTAGGTATTCTGTCATCAGACATCCTTAGGAGACCAGAGCTGTTGCTGCTTTGTTGTGCCTGTCTCCATGACAACTAAAAGACATAGATAGAATGTATGCTTCTATCTCCTAAGAGACCTGACTTTGAGTAGTCTAACTACTGATTGACTTGAAAAATAGTTTACCTTGTACCTGTTTGTTTCATAAGGGACCAGATCTCTAAAACAAAAACAAAAAACAAAACAAACCCTCAGAGCCTTTGCAGTCATTTCCATTCCTGTCACTGCTTGACAGGGCTTGAGAATTTCATTTATCATATGCATCTGTTAAAGCTGTGTCAAATTCCTTAATTTTTTTTTAGCAGTATAAACTTATTGAACAAAGAAATGGGCTTCATAATACTGCTTCTGCTTAAATATATCAATTATTTTGACTGTTTTCACCCTCCATTACTTTCATCCTATTTCTCATTCTCAAGTGCCCTTTCCTTGTTTAATAAACCTTTTGTGATTACATATCCCCAGTTCCAACCCATGAAGTCTATAATTCAATGCACACCATAAATATTTTTCACATATTATAAGTTTTTTCAAAAAGTAGATTAAAAATATGTTGACTCACAAATCTATTTCATCATGATTCAAAAGTGTTTAATCCCGGTAAACTTTAAGTACTTTAAAATTGCACATAAGGGACATCTTTGCAACTCTTTATATCAGTTTAGATAACTTAAAATGACACAATTAAAATATTTTAAAATAGAAGTATCATTTACCCAGATTTCCTCAGTGACAGCATTTTATGTAGCCACAAGTTTATCAAATCTTTATTATGGACACGGATGTGATATTATTAGCTAAATGATAAGCCTGCTTTAGATCTAACCACTTTTACTTATATTCATAGCTGGTCTTTTTCTTTTTGTTTAGTAGTTCTACACAGTTTTATTATATTTCAGGTCACACAGACATAATCATCATCAGTGCACAGAAGTATTCCAACCTCTCAAACTATCTCTTATACCCAAATCATTAAAAACCTCCTTGATCCCTGGAAATAAGTGTTTGTGCTTTATCTGTGAAAGTTTCTTTTATCTAGGCAATGCTATATAAAGGAATTATAGACATTTTGAAATTGAACTTCTTTTTCTCTCAGTGAACTTTACCTGATTGTTGTTTCATCTTTATTATTGCTGAATAATGCTGCATTTGTGAATTATCATAAGTTGTTTACTCAGTCATCTGTTGAAAGATATTTAGGTTATTTTCACTTTTAAGCCATGTAAATAAAGATGTAGTGAACATTCATAAAACAACTTTCAGAAAGCATAAGTCTTCCTGCTTCTAGAGTAAATTCCTAGGGGAAGTGGCAACATATATCTGCCATCCCAGTATTCAAGAAGCAGAGGCAAGCACTATGGAAAACATTGTGGCATTTCCTCAAAAAATTAAAAGTATTATATGACCCAGCTATACTACTCCTTGGAATATATGCAAAGAACTCTATGTCTTACCACAGAGGTACTTGCACACCCATGTTAATTGCTGCATTATTCACAGTAGAAAGAGAATGGAACCAGCCTAGATGCCCATCCTCAGATGGTCGCCATCAGATGAATGGATAATGAAAATGTGGCCCAATACACAATAGAATTTTACCCAGCCATTAAGAAATATTAAATCATGAAAATTTCAGGGAAATGGGTGGAACTGGAAAGTATTTGGGGTGGCCCAGGCTCAGAAAGATAAATGTTCTCGCTCATACACATAGCCCAACTTCAAATGCTTGTGTGTATATAAATAAGGAGTTGTGAGAGTGGATACAGATTATAAGATTAGATAGAAGACCACAGGAGATAAATATGATGTGCTGAGAAGGGGAGCAGTAGAAGACCACAGAGAACTCAAAGGCAGAAAGGAGGCTACTAAATGTGAGGAGGAGGAGGAATAGGGAAGAATGGGAGAAAAAGGAAAACAAATTTTGTTTGAAACTTGGTGTAGTGAAATAATTCTCTTTAAGTTAATGGTAAGTAAATAATAAAAATTAATTAATAAATAAATAAATAATCAAAAAAGAAGGGGGGAATAAGACAAATATAAGACGACTATGAGTTTGACACCAGTACTGGTTACATAGGGAGAACCTATATTAAAACACCAAAAACAAAGAGTCAATAGCCAGTAATATCACTGCATAGCCACACAAAAACTAAATATTTTGCTTTATTAATTGTAGAAAGAGTGGTGGGCTGCATTCCCACCCGGCTTCCGCATGGCTAGCTTTACAACCAAAATAACAACACACAAATTGTATTCATTTAAACACTGCTTGGCCCATTAGCTCTAGCCTTACTGGCTAATTCTCACATCTTGATTAACCCATTTCTAATAATGTGTGTAGCATCACGAGGTGGTGGTTTACTGGAAAAGATTCTAGCCTACATCTGTCTTGGGTCAAAGAATCATGGCATCTGACTCACTTCCCTTCTTCCCAGCATTCTGTTCTGTCTACTCCACCCACCTATGTTCTGACCTATCAGGCCAAGCAGTTTCTTTATTAATTAACCAATGAAAGAAACACATAGAAGACCCACCTGCATCATTTCCCCTTTTTCTGTTTAAACAAAAAAGAAATGCTTTCACTTTAACATAGTAAAATTACATATAGCAAAACAGTTATAAAGCAATAATTACAGTCACAATATTTATATCTATTTTATCTTTTATCATAACTAAGGAAAACTACAACTATCCATTCTTCAACTCCATCAAAGACTCCAGTAGGATATAATATTTCCCAAGCAAACAAGAAATAAGCAACTTCCAAACTCTAGAAATGACAAAGACATCTTGCTGCCTGTACAGTCACCCAAAGTTCTTTTGTACCAATGGGGCATCCATCTTCAGCCTTCAGGCCGATAGTATCCAGCAGACATTTCCATGAAGCAGGAAATTTCAAAGACAGTTCAATCACTATCTGCTGTGTCCTGCAGAATGTCTTGCAGACTCTTTCATGAGTCAGAAACCCCAAAGGAATCATCTCAATTTTAGGCAAGTTCAACAGTCCTCTCTCTGCAGGTTTTTTGTGTCCAGTTCATGCATCAGTCCAGGCAAGAGCAGTTGCTTGCCCAAATGGCTAAAAAACTCCATAAAAAGCCTCTTTGATGCCCATCTTCCTCCTGAAGTAGCTGGTGCTGCCAGGAGCAGATGTGTCCTATTGTCATGAAAAGCCCTAAATTATTAAAACATTTAAATGCCATATTCTACAGTCTTTGAAAGATATGAAGAATGTCTATCTAACTGAAATATATCTCTATATATCTAGAAAATCTAACATGACTACAAGCTTGACTATTATCAATGATTATCCATTAACCTATATTTTAATTATACATTATGTTTTTAAAGGAACTACATAATCACAATATTTTAATCAAGGTCAGAAATACACATACATATAACAAAATTGACCTTAAAATCCCTACCAACGCAAATTATTTATATCTATATCATATCCCCCTTTAAATGTAAAATAACATTTATAAACAATATTTGGGAATATGGGCACAGTTATTTCTCTCTAAACTGCTTCCTGCTGTATGGGGGCACTGTTATTTAGGTCTTTCAAGGTATAACCTGTGTGCCAGGTTTCTCTCAGTCGGCAGTTGAGTGAAGTAATTTTTTGAAGGTGTTCACAGCAACTTTTCTGGAGGGCGTGGTCTATCATACTATATTGGGATAGAAGCAATCCACAGGGTCCCATACTTTGTTAAAACAAAAGAAGACCCTCTCCAAAGCATCATATCCTTAGACCCAAATTCTGAAATCATAATACCCTTATGATATCCATTCTGGTTTAGCTTGACAGCCCATATAATGAAATGTCTCTCTGTACTTAGCTTCTTCACAGTCAAAAATTTTAAAGGAAACACAATGTACATAATCCAGACTCTCTGTGAATTTTCCATTTTTACATGGCTTATTTTTACTCTATCACTTTACTTTATTCTGTCTCTTTAAAGACTTTACCCATTTTTAAGGCATTAACTTTATTCTCTATATTCATTTTCTTCTCTCTCCC
>NC_022026.1:54437168-54438789 GCF_000317375.1 Microtus ochrogaster
TTCTTCAGCTGACAGCGACAAAGATGGTTTATTGTACACGGGTTACAATTGGCCACAAGTGAGGACAGAACTAGTCCAGAACGCCACAGGTCCAGGGCAAAGGGCCAGCGGGGCTGTTGTCATGACGGCAGGGCGTCGGTCTCTCGGTGGTCTCCGCGAGCGGGTGGCGAGGTCGCGGGTCCCGAGACTTCCTCCGGCTGCAGCTCAGTTTGTCCCTGCGTCCCGGCCTCCAGCGTCCCTTACTGCTGCTCCTGCGGCCTTCGCGGGTGGGCGGGCGAGTTTACTTGGACCTCTGTCTCATCTTTCTTCTCTTGCGCTTCAGTCTGCGCATTCTCTTCTTCCTCCACTTCGCTCTCATGGCGCAGGGGTGTCAAGGAAGATGGCGCTAAGGCCGAGAGCCATTTAGAGGTCTTTTATGACCTATTGTGAATCTCTAATTCTTTACTGTCCAGGAGCACTTCTTAAAATGCTAAGCGCTTCTTAAAAACTTAACTTGTGCCATGTAAGGGTAATACGGTACTGCCTGTTTCCTGCCCAGTCTAAACCTTAACTGTGCTGTTATTAAAATAATTATGATAGTTCCTGCCTGAGGTCAGCCCAGTTCACAATGGTGGAGCAGAACCAGAGTCAGAGGCTCTCCTGCCTCAGCCATTTGGTACGCCTGAACAGCGCAGAGTTCTAGGCACACAGCAAGTCCCCATTGCCATCAAGCAAGTCGTAGCAGTTTAAATCTGAGAATGAGCTTTTAATTAAACTGAGTTACATCCAAATCTGCCACACTGACCACTGCGCAACCTGGAAACATCTCTCTGTATGGCGGCAGAAACCCGCCATGCTCTCCTGCTTGCCTAAATCTAATCCCACAGTCTGTCCAGGCAGGGAGCACCAAGCCATTGGCATAGTCTCAGAGTACTTTCTTCCTGATCCCGAGCAGGCACACAAACATCCAGTCTCATAAATGTATTGAAATGCTTTAAAGCCAGAGTTTGTACTGGCGGCACAGCCCAGGAAGCTGCGTTTGAAAATGGCGCAGTTTTTTTACTGCTGAGGCTAAGTCAGGAAAATTTCTTGGCAGCACACTCTAGTAAACAGCAAAAAGCTGTGTTAAACTTTCTCTCTCTCTCTCTCTTTTAAGTCCTCTCAGGTTTTTAAGTGGATTTACTCCATCACACTGGAACGCCAATTGTAGAAAGAGTGGCGGGCTGCGTTCCCGCTCAGCTCCCACATGGCTAGCTTTACAACCAAAATAACAACACACAAATTGTATTCATTTAAACACTGCTTGGCCCATTAGCTCTAGCCTCATACTGGCTAATTCTCACATCTTGGTTAACCCATTTCTAATAATGTGTGTAGCACCATGAGGTGGTGGCTTACGGGGGAAAGATTCTAGCCTATATCTGTCTCGGGTCAAAGAATCATGGCATCTGACTCGCTTCCCTTCTTCCCAGCATTCTGTTCTGTCTACTCCACCCACCTATGTTCTGACCTATCAGGCCAAGCAGTTTCTTTATTAATTAACCAAAGAAAGGAACACATAGAAAGAAGACCCACTTACATCAATAAATAACGGCCAGACTTTTTTCTTAAGCAACTGTACCATTGTACATTCCCAATATGC
>NC_022026.1:54445279-54454886 GCF_000317375.1 Microtus ochrogaster
TAGGCAGGCACTCACTGCTCTGGGTGGGTAGCCTTAGAGTAGGAGCTTAAAACTGTTCTTGAGCACTGGTCCTAGCATAGAGCAGGGCAGGGTTGGGGAGGGGTGCTGGGGGGGCTGGGTCGTACAAAAGAAAGACAGCCCTGCAGAAAGAACTGGGGGAGGGGGGTTTGTGCTCTCTTCCGGGACACTCCACCCCTGGATAGCACACACTCACCCGTCCAGATGGGATTCCTCAGCAACTCCCCAATATGCTTTTCATATTGATGATTTTAATATGTGTAACACGGTGTATTTAGAGATACGAAATCATCATGGTTACAATATTCATTTATATAATGATTAATGACATTGATCTTATTATCATGTCTTTATGTCTTATGCAGGTGTCCTCTCTGATGACATGTATTCATGATTTGCCTTTTTATATTTTTGACAAGTCTGTTTTAGAAAGTTGAGGAAGATACCTTGAATTCGTAATCATGACTGACTATGAATTTCTCAAAAAATTTTACCATGTCATTGAAATTATTATGGTATTCTGCTCTTACAATGGTATAGACTACATAAATTTATGTTTTAATATTGTATCAGTAATATCTTCCAACAATAATCTTCACTTTTGTTGTATTGTTTGGTTTATGGACTAGATTTGCTAGTGTTTATTGACTGTTTGTGCCTAGTTTCTATTAGTATACTTTTTTTCATATGCAAAGTCATGCTAGATTTGAAAATAACTTAAAATATTTTTCTTTTTTTATTGAAGATACTGTATAAAATTGGCATGATTTCTTCAAGTATTTCACAATACTGAATAGTGAAACAATTACTGTTGCAGTATTTTATATCCAAAAAATTAAACTATAATTTCAAATTACTTAATAATTAAACTACTATCAAATTACACTTTTCTTCTTTGTTTAGTTGTTTTAGTTGGTTGAATTATTCATCATAATTTCCAAATATCTGTGTGAACAGACTATGCTTTTATTTCTCAGTTGCCCAGACCCGAATAATCACACAGAAACTATATTAATTAAAACACTGTTTGGCCAATGGCTTAGATGTATTCCTAGCTAGTTCTTACATCCTATATTAATTCTTTTCTATTAATGTATATATGATCATGAGGCTGTGACTTACCAGAAATATTCTTCAACCTTTCTCCTTCAGTGACTATATGGTGTATCCTCGATTCTACCTACTCTTTCTCTCTATCTATCTTTGTTTGGATTTCCCTGCCTACCTTTCCTGTGTTTCATTGGCCAAAACAGCTTTATTGATCCTATTCATCAACCAATAAAAGAAACAGATATACAGAAATACATCCCACATCATATCTGTTCTATTACATACTGGAAGAGATGTGTTGAGGTTCCCATTCATAATTGTGGAATTTTCTATTTCAACTTTCTATTACTCATGAATATTTTTATCACATATTTTGAACTTCTGTTGTCTATTGAAGAGATATTAAACACATGTTGACAATAGTCTCATATTCCTGGAGAAGTAATCTTCATAAAATTATGTAATCATTCCCTTTATCTATAGAATTTTTTACATAAAATATTACTTATTTAGTATTAATGTAAAATTAGAGATTTACTTATCATGCTCTTATTTACTTTTTTGTTTTTATTAATTTTAAGTTAACACATAAAATAATTGGTTTTATTATAGTATTTTATACATATATATATATATATCAGTATACTGTATTCATCTCCTTTTTCCCTGCTTTCTTTTATTTTCCCTTATCTCTTCCTTGTTGTTCCCACCATTTCCCTGTATAGCATTTCTACAACTTATATTGAAAGCCAATTTCCTATGAGCAGAATACAGATAGGCAAAATTGTTGTTTTATCCACTTTGAAAATGTCTTTCAAACTTAGAATGGGTTCCAGAAAGAAAGTAAAATAATATCAAGTGTTGCTAAAAATATTGGGTTGGTATTACATAAGAATCCCTGTATACTGCTGATGGGACTTCTAGTAATAGGCACAATGGACATCAATATATAGGTCACTCAACAGATTAAATAGAACTACTATATATTGCAGCTATATCACCCCTATGTATATATTTCTAGAGGAATCAAAGGCCTCATGCATTATATACAACTGCATACCCAGGTTTCTTGCTGCACATTCATAATAGCTAGTTCATAGACAGTTCATAGTTCATTTTGGGATAATAATAATAATAATGACTCATTTTCTGATCTTCTATATATTATATGTTTTTTGATGAATTATTTCCTGGTAGATATTTTTATTGTACTCTGTATGCAGTCTCTTCATTGTATTGATTATTCCCTTTGTCATCTAGATAAGTATTAGTTCAATTTAAGGACATTTGACTTTGTTGGTTTTATTACTTATATTAATATCTTTTTAAAAAGATTTATTTATTTATCATGTATAGTGTTCTGCATGCATGCATTCCTGCAGGCAAGGAAAGGGCACCAGATCTCATTATAGATGGTTGTGAGCCACCATGTAGTTGCTGAGAATTGTACTCAAGACCTCTGGAAGAACAGCCAGTGCTCTTAACCTATGAGACATCTCTCCAGCCCTTATATTTTAAAATGTTTCCTTTGTGTATTCATTTAGTATGTTTCTACTTCATCAGAGAAACATCTACGGCAATGAGCAGAAGTCCATTACTGGACAAAATGCCAATAATAATCGATGGTGGAGTGTTCACCTTACATCATCCCCTTCAATGATCAGGGAACATATGTAAAGAAGAACGAAAACAGCTAAGTGAGAAGATGAGAATATACGTAGCAAAACTGTCTTCTAAATACCAGAAAACCATTGCACTCATTAACTCACTTGTGGTTATTTTTACAAGACCTATACAAGACCAGGTGCATTAATATTTCTTCATGGATGGAGAAGGGAACAAAATGCCTCCACCCCTCCCTGGCAGTTTAACTGTTGTTGTGGAAAGGATTATCATTTTCTTTAGTGTTGTAGCCACTGGTATAAGATCCTTGCCCTATTAAATTGCCTCCTATCCATGAAAAATGTAATTAAACTTGGCTGGCTGCAAATAGAAATAATTCATGAAAGTAGCTGGGGCACTTGAGAAGAAGGGTTCTAGTAGAAGAAGGAGAATGAGAGAAGGGAATGGGAGGTGAAAATGTTCAAAAGTTATTATATAGATGTATGAAACTCAAAAGTGAAAATATATGGTGTTCTATTGTATACTAAAGATAAATCAACAAGAATGTACTCTGCGCAGTTATGTACTAACGTCATGAAATTTTGTCAGCGATGGACTAAGGATATGGTAATGATTCCACAATACCAAAGTGGATAGCCTTTGTGGTGGTTTCAATAAGAATAGACTCCATATGTTCCATATACTTGAATGCTTATACTTGAAAGTAGGTATGGCTTGTTGCGGTGGGTATGGCCTTCTTGGAGAAAATGTGTCACCAGGGGTGGGGTTTGGAGTTTCAGAAGCTCAAGCCAGTTCCAGTGGCTCTCTCTTTTCCTTCTGCTTTCAGATCCAGATGTAGAACTTAAAATGTCTTTCAAACTTAGAATGGGTTCCAGAAAGAAAGTAAAAAAATATCAAGTGTTGCTAAAAATACACTCATTCCTCCAGCTTCTACCCCTGCTCCTTTAGCTCCTACCACTGTCCCTCCAGCTCCTACCCCTGTTTCTTTAGCTCCTACCACCATCTCTCCAGCTCTTCCCCCCCCCCCCCCGTTCCTTCAGCTACTGCTTGGGACCCTGCTTAGGAATCCACACCTTCCTGACCTCAGCAGACAGATACTTCCGCTCCTTTACTTCCTGCTGCCTTGCCACCTCCCTCCACTCATTCTTCAGCTTTCTGTCTCTCCCACTAACTACTCCATCAGCCCCACTGGACCATTCTTCCTCTCCAATGCCTGGCCGCAACAGTCGCCTGGCTCTGGCACCCACCTTTACCCCTCCTCTCACAAACTCACATGCTGCTATGGAACCCAACCCTGACCGAGTCAAGCTGGCTGCTGTTCTCCCCTTGTGAGAGGTGGTTCGTATAGATGGATTGGTTAGAGTACACATTCCTTTCTCACTCTCAGAACTCTCCCATATAGAACAAAAACAGGAGTCCTGTATGTCTAATTCTACCACTTTCATAAAACAATTCCTATATATTACCCAGTCTTGTAATCTCACCTTTCATGACATCTATATGAGCCTATCTAATAACCTACTTCCTGAAGAGCACAGGCAAGTTTGGGAGCAGGCCAGACTACATGTAGACAATATTCACCAAGCACACGCAACATACCCTCCACGGGCAGAGGTGGTCCCCGAGCAGGAAACTCACTGGGACTATAACACTCCAGGTGGAATTTTAGCTAGGGACTGATTTTTGACTTGCCTCCTGTCAGGTCTCTACAAAGCTGCTCTTAAGCCAGTAAACTATAATAAGCTCTCAGAGATCATTCAAGGTATGAAGAAAAATCCTTCTGCATTTTTGGAATGCCCCACTAAAGCCCTGTTACTATATACTAACTTAGATCCAGAAACCATGGAAGGCAGACAGCTACTCACGACTCATTTTTTTTTAATTTTTTTAAAATTTATTTATTTATTAAGGATTTCTGCCTCCTCCCCGCCACCGCCTCCCATTTCCCTCCCCCTCCCCCGATCAAATCCCTCTCCCTCATCAGCTTGAAGAGCAATCAGGTTTCCCTGACCTGTGGGAAGTCCAAGGACCGCCCACCTCCATCTAGGTTTAGTAAGTTGAGCATCCAAACTGCCTAGGCTGACTCATTTTTTTTTCTTCAGTGCTATCCTGACATTAAGGCCAAACATAGGTTTTTGGAAGAAGGCCCCTTGACTCCGCAGGCAAGAAGTCTTAGAGTTGGCTTAAGGTGTGCCATGCAAGAAATGACAAAGCCCACAATCACTGTCATGTGCTAGCCATGGCCCTCTGACCAGCTGAGGTAACAGACCGCCTAATTTGTGCTGTCTGTGTTTCTCTCCTGCCACACAGGGCTCAAGAACCACCAGGCCTGTGTTGTAAATGTGGTAGATCTGGTCACAGGGCCCGAGCATGCCCTAATCTTCATCTTGGTCCCATGAGACCTTGTCCAAGATGCCATAGGGAAGGACATCAGGCAGTTGTTTGTCCTCATGCACACAGTGCATGGAAACAACAAACTCAGAAAATTCCCAAGTTGACCTTCTAGGTCTGGCCATGGATGAATGAGGCCACCCAGGCTCCTTTGACACAACCACAATTGTCATCTATAACAGGGAGCCATGGGTGAACATCACTGTATCAGGACGGCCCATCTCCTTTCTCTTGGACACCTGAGCCACATACCCAGTACTGAGGGAATTCTGGGCGCCTACCTCTCCTTCTAGTTTCCCTATTGTCAGAGTAGGGAAATAGCCTTATCTACCTCAGCAGATCCCACCACTTAACTGTGTTTTTAGGAATATTTATCTCACTCATTCATCTTTAGTTATGCCAACCTGCCTGGTACCTCTTATGGGAAGAGATTTTTTAGCAAAAGTAGCAGCTTCCATTTCATTTGCTCCTTCCTCCAGACTTGCCAGCAGCTCCCCCCTCCTCTTTCTAGCCTCCAAACCTCCCAGCCCCAATACGTCTTTTCCTCTACCAGCCTCTCAGGAAAACAAACCCCCAAGTATGGGACACCCAAAACCCCTCTGTTGCGAAACACTATTTCCCCATCATTATCCAATTATAAGACCCTACTAAATACATTACCCAAGCTCAGTACCCTTTTCTCTCCAGAGCCTTAGGGGACTTAAGTGTATTATCTCTGACCTTCTAAGAAAAAAGCTACTTTGCCCCACCTCTTCTCCCTTTAACACCCCTATACTTGCTGTTAAAAAAACCTAATGGAACCTATCACCTGGTTTAAGTCCTCTGGCTCATGAACTCTACAGTGGTCCTTCTTCATTCTGTAGTGCCTAATACTTACCCACTTCTTTCCACTATTCCTCCAGGAACCTACCACTTCTCAGTTCTAGATCTCAAGGATGCTTTTATCTCTATTCTTCTCAGCTCTCAATCTCAAAATATCTTTGCCTCTACCTGGACTGACCCTGATACTCACCTCTCCACACAGCTCACCTGGACCGTCCTTCCTCAGGGATTCTGGGACAGCCTGCACCAGTTTGGTCAGGCTTCAGCTTCTGATCTACTTTACCTGTCTCTCCCTAAGTCTAAACTCAAACAGTATGTAGATGATATTTTACTCTGCAGTCCATCCTTGGAGATTAGCAAAATGGATACCTCTGCTCTTTTAAATTTCTTGCCTAAAAGGGGCTATAGAATCTCACCTTCTAAGGCCCAACTGTCTACTACCCCTCAGGTCATTAACTTGGGATTAACTATTATCCCAACCCCAAAAACTATTACCCTAGACAGAAAAAAGCTAATTCAGTCTCTTGCAGTTCCTTATACAAAAGAAGAGGTTGTATCATTCCTAGGAATAGCTGGCTTCCTGCATTCCTGGATCCCCTCTTTTTCTCTCCTTGCCTACGCCTTATACGAGGCAGCTCTCAGCTCTCTGCATGAGCCCCTTCTCTATACCATTACTAAACCCTTCTAGAGACTCCAACAAGCCCTTATACATGCGCCAGCTCTTCATCTTCCAGATTTAACTCATCCTTTCTACCTCTATGTAACAGAGAAGGAGGGATACGCCCTTGGGGTCCTAGGGTATCAGCTGGAAACTTCCTTTGCACCTGTAGAGTACCTCTCAAAGAATCTGGACCTCATCACTCAGGGCTGGGCACCCTGCATACATGCTTTAGTGGCTGCTGAGTTTCTGATTCATGAGTCAAAAAAAAAAAAAAACAACAACTAACCTTTGGGTCACCCAACACTGTCTTCTCCCACCACAATCTGTCCCATATCTTAACTTACAAACCTCACCCCCTTCCCAAGTTCTTTCCCTCCAGGTGGCACTAGTTGAAGATGCCACACTCACTTTCCAATGCTTCCCACCCCTTAATATCTCAAATCTCTTACCTCAACCTAATGTTATTTCCCATCTCATTCCTGCATTGAAACCTTAGAGAATCTATTGTATATCTTACATATACAGGAGGGAAAACTGTTCCAAGCCACTTATATCCAGTACACAGATAGCAGCTCCTTTTTATGTGAAGGGACCCATAGAGCAGGCTATTCCATAGTGTCAGATACTGGGATAGTGGAGGCACAGCACTCCCTGCCCAAACCACTAATCAGCAGGCTGAGTTAATTGCCTTCCAGTTAGCAAAGGGACAATCTTTAAATATTATGCAGATTCCAAATATAGATTTCATATCCTCCTGTCCCACACAGCTATCTGGAAGGCATGTGGGCTTTTTATGAAAAAAAGGAGGATCTATAACTAACTCAGGTTACATTATGGACTTGTTAAAAGCCTCCCATCTCCCCAAAGCTATAGGAATTATTCACTGTCAGTCTTATCAGACTGGCAGTTCCATTATTTCCAAGGATAATAACTGAGCTGACCAAACAGCCAGAACAGCAGCATTCCATAGCCCAAACCTACCCCAATCACCTTAGGGGGTTCATACAGTACAGCCCACATTCTCGCAGATACCCCCAATACCTGGCAAATTCTGTCCTACCTACATCAGCTCTTTCATTTTAGTAGCAAAGCTCTATTTAATTTTGTTAGAACTCACCTCCAACCTACCCCTGAGGACTTAGAGTTCTTAAAAGCTATCACTGCCTCTTGTCAAATTTGTCAAAAATCAGATCCCAAGACCAAATATTGTAGCTTCCCTTTACCCACCCACTAGGCCTGGGGCTCCCTTCCAGAAACTGACTGGCAACTTGATTTTACTCATATGCCCACAGTCAGATGAGTTAAATATCTCCTTGTTTTGGTGGGTAGCATTTCTGGGTGGATTGAAGCATTTTCCACCACTAGCAAGAGGGCCCAGACACTTCCCAATGTTCTTCTCTGAGAAATTATCCTCCAGTTCGGAATCCCAACCTCTCTTTAGTCTGATAATGGCCCAGAGTTTACTTCCCAGATTTCTCAAACTTTGTCTAAGGCTCTTATCATTCCCTGGCATTTTCATATCCCATACCACCCTCAGTCTTCAGGGAAGGTAGAACAAACTAACCATTCCTTAAAAACTGTTTTTGTTAATATGTCGCAGGAGCTTCACCTCGACTGGGTAAAACTTTTGCTTTTAAAAACTGGACCCACCATCTTTCTCCCTCTCTCTGCACACTGACTTCCCAGGCCTGTGCAGAGAACTAATAAACTCCTAAATGGGTTTGTTATGTGTTCCCTGTTTCCTTCTCACTCATGCCAGGTAATTTCAATTGTTGGACTCCAGCGTCCAAACACCGAGAAGGAGTCACCCCCAGAGACCATCTCATACACCACAGCCGATGCAAAAGCATGAGGATTTTATTAATTCTGTCATGACAGGGTCCCCCAGCATTCGGGAAGCCGAGGGACCTTGAATAGCTGGTACAGTCTACTTTTAAAGGGGCCACAGAAGCAAGGGGGGTTGTCCTTTGACTATTCTGATTGGCTTATTCGGAAGGGCTATTACCAATAATTGACTGGAGAGCTGTTGCCAGATCAGATGAGGTAAGAGGTCATTTTGACCCCGTTTCCCAGGGGACCGAACCAAAGCATACGTATATGGGTAATTGTTCAGGAACTGAGTACGTGCGAGTGTAGCTGTTAGGTCCTTGGTTCCCAGGGGAGGAGGGGAAGCACTATGGCACAGAGGCTGAGAGGATTCAGAACTGTCAAAAATGGCTTCAGGATTGTCTTAAAGTCTTACACAATCACAGCAATAGAAACCCTTATTAAGACAGAAATTAGTATTAGGACTGTGGAGTTTTACTGTGACAGAACTGACCAGGCTGCCTATAGGATTTAATGTGGACTTGGAGGCTTTGGATTAGGAAAACATTTGAATGCTTTATGTGGGGCTTAATGGGCCATACTAGTAGGAACATGGAAGATAGTTTTGAGGAAAATTATAACTGTGGTTGCCTGGCTCAATAAGTTTCAGAGGAGAAGAACATTAGTTAGTGGCCTAGAGCCTGTTCTTGTGATGGCAAAGGGTGCAGCTGCTTTCTGCCATTGTCCAAAGAAAAATCCTGCCTGAGGTTAAATTGAAAAATTTTGGATTAATAGCATTGACAGAAGAGATTTCTAGACAGTCTAGTATTGACTGTGTTGTTTGGTTACTAGTGTTCACTTTTACATAGATCTGTAATGGAAAGGAGCAAGATAAGAAAGTAAAAATACAAAATATACAGTTTGAGGAGAAAGGGAGCATCAGGTCCTGTAATGGAGCTAAATCAAGTCAACAAGGAGATTAAGAAGTTTAAAGAAAAGCCTGGTGCTAAATTGAATAAAGGGAGTGGTGGCCTCAGGGCAGGACCCACCAAGCTAAACTTCTAACTTGTGAAAAGGAATTAAAGAAAAGTTTAAGCACGTGCTCCCCCTCCTTCTGCTCCCGATCTGGACCTTGAGATTTCTGTCCGGTGCTCCAAAGTGGGTTTCTGTCTCCTTTCATCGCCTGATGAAGGTTAATATTCAGGAGGATGCCTATATGTTTGTCTTTGGATTCAC
>NC_022026.1:54455246-54461151 GCF_000317375.1 Microtus ochrogaster
CAAGCTGATGAGGGAGAGGGACTTGATCGGGGGAGGGGGAGGGAAATGGGAGGCGGTGGTGG
This sequence comes from Microtus ochrogaster, assembly GCF_000317375.1. Classification (NCBI taxonomy): domain Eukaryota; kingdom Metazoa; phylum Chordata; class Mammalia; order Rodentia; family Cricetidae; genus Microtus; species Microtus ochrogaster. The sequence goes on from NC_022026.1 coordinate 54,455,309, forward strand.
GGAGGAGGCAGAAGTCCTTAATAAATAAATAAATTAAAAAAAAAGAAAAGTTTAAGCAGTAAAGAAAGCCACCAAAAAACAAAAAACAGAGCCCGGTGGTGGTGGCAGCACTCCTTTAATCCCAGCAGAGGCAGGTGGATCTCTGTGTGTTCAAGGCCAGCCTGATCTACAAGAGCAAGTTCCAGGTCAGGCTCCAAAGCCACACAGAGAAATTCTGTCTCCCAAAACAAAACAAACAAACAAACAAAAACCAGAAAGCTGGTGAAAATATATTTGAACAAGGGAGTCAAGTTCCAGCTTCTGCAAGCAGAAGAACTTGGTAGCTTCAACCACATGATTCAAGCAGGGGGTTGTGGAATCTTCCTCTATGACAAAGGAAAGCTGATGAAATCAGGCAAGTTTCAGTGCATGGAGGTACAGAGAGGCCATTTTGTGAAGTTATTAAGGTGAAGCTTAGATTGCCTTAGAGACCTCAAGATGTTGTAAATGCCAGAGCCATAGGATGCCTGCTATGGAGAGCTGTAGACTAGGTATAAAATAAGCTCAAGAAAGAAAAGTGTATTGAAGTTAACAAATATGAAAGGAATTAAAAATCTAAAGAGTACTTTACAGCAGACATGGAGATGCAAAGTTTAGAGTTTGTTTTGCTGGTTTTCATATTTGCTTTAGTCCAGTATTTCCTTACTATTCTCCCTTTCCTTCCTTTTGGAAGGGTAATGTTGTATTTTGTGCCATTGTATGTTGGAAGTATGTGACATCCTTTTTATTTTTATTTTACTGGGATTACAGTAATGAGATTGCTTTGAATCTCAGAAGAAATTTTGAACTTTGAACTTTTACACTGTGTTAAGACTGTTATAGATTATAGAGACTTGAAGTTGGAGTGAGTACATTTCTCCATTATGATATATCTGTATGTTATGGTAAAAATAATAAAGTGGTGCCGTTCCCCAAGTTGCTGCAATGGGCAGTGGGTCCTGAGACCACTGAGGACCACAAAGGCAGCTGCTCCCAAGCAGGGAGCTGCTTGGCAGGTGAGAAACAGAGACTTGCCACACAGAGAAAGTGGGTATTTATTTAGTGGGTTATGGAGGGGAAAAGGGGGAAGAGGAGAAAGGACAAGAGCAGAGAGAGAAAGAGAGAGAGGAAGAAAGGGAGAGAAAGGAGGGGAAAAGTGGGGAGAAAGGAGATAGGCAGAAGCAACCTCTTTAGGAGAGAGCCAGAAAAGAAAGAACTGAGGCTAGAAGTGGAAGGAAGATCTGCTTGCCTCAGCAAATGGGGGAGGGAGTGGGCAGGGCTTGTCTCTTAAAAAGACAGGACAGATCATTACACTGTAAGCCTTTGGGGGCCAGGGAGTGGAATGTGGTGGCTCGAATATGAATGGCTCCCTTGGAATGCCTGTATTTCTCTCTATGGTACAGTTCATGCTACTGTACCATTCATGAGGCAGGCAAGGGCCTGGAAATTAAAAGATTATGAAGATTAAAAATACATGAGGAGAAAATGCCAAATGCTGTTTATTCAAACTTAGTAAATCCCTTATATACCTAACTTCACAATAGAATTCCCCCCAGGCAGGTGGGAAATTACCAAGCCCAAAATGGAGTAAACAATGGCCCTATAGCTAACCACCTGGGGGGGGGCAGAGGGAGCACAGGAACAAACAGGATGTTTAGCCGGAAATTGCAACAAGATACCTAGTCAGAAACTGTCCTGAAGATGAACACCAAGAGGAAGAGTAGAGCTGTGGGTCCTATACTCCCCCACAGGCTCATAGATTTGAGTGCTTAGGGAGTGGCACTATTTGAGCACATTAGGGGATGTATCTTTGTTAGAGCGAGTGTGGTATTATTGGGTAGGTGTGGCCTTTTTGAAGGAAATGTGTCACTGTGAGTGGCATTTGGGGTTTCAGAAGCCCAAGCCAGGTCCAGTGACTCCTTCTTTTCCTGATGCCTTCACATCCGGATGTAGAACTCTCAGTTACCATATATGTCTGCAGGCCAAAATGATTCCTATCATGAGGATAATGGACTGAATCTGAAACTGTAACTGAGACCCAATTAAATACTTTCTTTTATAAGAGATGCCATGGTCCAAGATCTCCTGAGTAAATTAGGAGCTTGGGGACCTTGGGAGAGGATAGAAAGGGAGGGGAGGGGAGGGGAGAAAAATATAGAGCTCAATTAAAAACAATTTTTAAAAAGACATGCAAATCCATGTATGCAAATATGATGTGTTTTGTGAGTTTGCCCCTTCTAATAAATAATATATATAATTCAATTATTTTAGAGTTATCCTTGAATTCTTTGACTTGTGTCGTTACCCTTCAACAGTATAATCTTGGAGGAAGTGTGTCACTGGGGTGGACTTTGAGGTTTCCAAAACCCAAGCCAAGCCCAGTGTCTCTCTTTTCCTGCTGTCTGCAAATCCTGATGTAGAACTCTCAGCTCTTTCTCCAGCACCATGTCTGCTTGCATGCTGCCATGCTTCCAGCCATGATGATAATGGAATAACCAACCTCTGAAACTGCAAGCAAGCCTTAATTAAGTGCTTTCTTTCATTAGAAAAATAAAAGTTGTCACGGTCATCATGTCTCTTCTCAGCAATAGAACATTGACTAATACAGACTGTCACATAGCTTCATGGAAAAAAGTAACCTTGTATGGAGCTATACACACCAGTAAGAACTTCCACAATCTGGGTTGTAGTAGTACACACCTTTAATCCCAGTACTCAGGTGGCAAGGCAGGTGGCTCTCTGTGAGTTCAAAGTCAGTCTGGTCACCAGAGTGAGTTCCAGGACAGGCTCCAAAGCTACAAAGAAACCCAGTCTTCAAAAACCACACACAAAAAACCAGAACTAACAGAAGTTCCACAAACACATTACCAGTTTATCAGTTAGCTACAATTTCTGTCATTGGGCTTCTGGGCTGGCTGTATCTAGGCCAGTGATGACAGCACAAATCATTCTTGAGGCAGATCACCAGGAACCAAGGATGGTGATCATGGGTCCTTATTTTCCAGTCCAACAAACGAACTAATGTAACAGGCTTGGTATGATGTAATGGGGCAATGCCAGCGATTCTTATAGTAACATTCCCTTTCCCTCATTTTTCAAACAGTTTAAATGTGACTCATAATAACTTGCTTTGTAGAACTTGAAGACAATTCTGAAGCCATTTCTGACAGCTCTCAGTACTTCCCCTCCTCCCCTGGGAACCAAGGACATAACAGCTATGCATGCACGTACTGAGATGTTGGGAACTTTCCATCCCCCTGAATAGGGGCAAGATCACCCTTAGGTGTTGACTCAGTTACTGATGTTTTGACTTAGTCCCTGGGAAGAGGCAAAGTGACCCCTAGAAGTTTCCCTTTACCTCATCTGATCTGGCAACCACTCTCCAGCCAATTATTGGTAATAGCCTTTTTGAATAAGCCAATCATAATAGTTAAAGGGCAACCCCCAGATACCCCTTCCTTCTGTGGTTTTTCCCTTTAAAAATAGCCTGTACCAGACATTCAGGGTCTTCTAGCCTCCCGACTGCTGGAGGACCCTGTCATGACAGAATTAATAAAATCCTCATGCTTTTACATCAGCTGTGATGTGAGAGATGGTCTCTTGGGGAGACTCCTCCTCCTCGGTGATTGGATGCTAGGGTCCAACAGCTTTAGAATGGAAAGGAACCAAAAACCAAAGATGGATTTTGGTCCAGATTAAATTTATACTGTTACACCCAAAGCCCAGAACTTCGAAATACCATCATGGGACCAAATTCAATGCAAAAGCAAAGAATCATTATTGTGAGTTAGTTCAGGGCTCTCTGTTAGTCTGAAGTGGCAGCAGCAGCAGTAATAGCAGCAAATAGTACCAGAGCAGGAGAGACCCCAAGCAGTGTAGGGGAGCGGTTTTTTTTATAGAGGGGAAAGCTTGGGGAATTCCAAGTCTACAGGCTTGGAATTGGCTGTCGCTACCCATGCGGTGAGGAGATTTTCTAAGTCTACAGGTTTCAAATTGGCTGACCCCTCTGGGCTAAGGTTCGAAAAGGTCATGGTACATTTCTAGGTTAAGGGCTACTACTTCCCTAGGCTTAAGATCTATGGGGAGTCATGTTACTAGACTAGAAGTTACTACTTCCCTACTCAGAGATTGGTCTTTTTTTCCTGACCAGGGATTGGTTGGTTTCTTGTCAGGGGCAGAGATGGCTCTGATTTCAGGACCAAACAGTGATTCCTTTTCTGATGCTTTTTAGCTTTTAGGCTCCAATTTTAGGGTCAGAGCAGATTTCTTTAACTGGCCCTGAATCTAGGGGCAAATGTGTTTCTTTGGCTTTGTTTTCAGGTCCGGGGTGTTCTTCTGTGACTCTGGGTTCAGGGCTCAGGTTCCAGATCCTGGGTGTATTCCTTTCACTGGCTCTGGGCTCTGAGCTCAGCAATTGTACTATGGCTATGGATCGCAGAACTGTAGGAGCCTGGGTCCTCAATATTACACTTTCTGTTCTTAGTTCCAAATACGTTTGGATTACAGATCCACACAATTCCATCATATATGCTTAGTCTGTAGACTGTACCTAAAAATCTATCAACAGATATATGACCAATTTAAAAAAATGTAAACGAGGGAACTATTATAGAATTCTGAGGATTCTGGCCTGGCAGAAGTACAATAACTGTTTCAAAGAGAGACAATAAGCATATAATTATGGACAGTGAGAACCAAAGAACAGTGATGGCAAGATAATGTCAGTTAGTTTGAGAAAGGGATAAAAAATGGCAAGAAAAGTGAATGTAAGGATAATCTTATTGACATTAAAACATATATGGTTTGGTGAAAGTGAAAGGTGGGATAAAATAAAAGAATTTGGGAAATTGGACCTTTTGTGGTTAGTTTCTAAGAGACCATCATTGGGAAAACAATAGTTTTATAGCTGGGATGGTAATAGAAGAAATACTTTATAACTTAAAATCAAAGGTTTTATGTAATTGGCAAAAACAGCATATAAGCTACTACTCATCAGTTATTCCAGAATACCTTTGTACTAGTAACCCTCAACAAGAATTCAGAAGCTTTTTCCCACACAGGAGATCTGGATGAGTTTCTAAAGCCAATATGAACTTTGATGCCCTGAACATTTAGTATGATAGTCTCTGACTAGTAGTTACCTTCATGAGGTTTCACAACTCAAAACTATGAATGTATAAGAATAATCATAAATGGAGTGGATCCAATTCTTTGAAGACTTTCAGAAGTGAACTCCCCAAAGGACACGTCACCATAAATGTTATAAGTACAATAATAGCTTGGTAATGAGTCATTAATGGGTTGCAAATAAGTAAATTGTTAGAAATGGTGCCAGAGAAACAAATTTTGCAAGAAAAATTGGAATTTTTTCAATTATATTTCAAAATAATAACTCATATGCTATGAATATTGTTGATGCCCTTAATAGCTTTCGAATGAATGTATCAATCCTTCTTTGTTGTATAATACCCCAACAATTTGTGTGGGCTGACTGCCTCAAATTTAGAGTGGGCTTTTATTGTGATAAACATATTAGCTAAATGAATCTACATTATTAGCTAAATGTGCTTAGATCCAAAATTAGCATATAAAATGAATATAACATAACTAGGAACAGCATTTGAGGGGACTATATTACAAAGGGAGGCAAATGACGTGTGATAACACAAAATAACTTTGAAAGAAATTTTTCGATAAGATTTTACAATGAAATAACTCTTTGTCCCAGTGTTTGTGAATGAGAAAGCATTTATTTGCTAAACTTGTGAACAGTTCTAAGATTTTAGTGATGGAGGAAGGTCATTGGTTAATTAAATAAAGAAGCT
>NC_022026.1:54461367-54508521 GCF_000317375.1 Microtus ochrogaster
CGCAGCCCCGCCGCTCCTATTACTACACATACCCACTCCAACAAGCCACACCTCCTAATAGTGCCACTCCCTATAGGATTTTGGGGGCCGATTAAAAGAATACAGTGTCCGTGTAATTATTTCAGGGCATAAGCTAGCCTTGCGGGCAGTGGGGTGCTGGGGACGCAGCCCCGCCACTCATATTACTACATTTTAGGGTGACAGTGAGAACATAAAATAGAAGACAGAGGAAAATTTGGCTGTTGGTGGCATAACAGGGTATTTGCATGCAGGGCACTTTTGACAAAGTAGCACAGACTCAGTGGCTTAAACAACAATACTTATTTTCTCAAAATTGTAAACTTCCTAAGTTTAAATAAAGGGTTTATCTGTATTCAGGGCATTTCTCTCAGCTTCTGAATGTTGGTCTCCCCTTCCAACTTCAGATGACCTTATTTATCTGAGTGTCTCTGTATTCTAATTTCTTATAAGAACTATAATTATATTGGATTAGAACAGATATACATGATTGAATTTGCCTTCATTACTTCTACAAAGGCCCCATCTCCATAAAAGTCACATTCTTAGGTGATAAGTGCTGAGATATCAAAATATAAGTTGATGGAGACATAATTCAGTCCTTAACACTGAGTTCCTAGATTAATACCCACTCCATTTGTCAGGCAGTCCAAAAAATACTCCATTTATTGAAAAAAACCCACTTTATTTGGTTTTACTTAAATGTAATAAAAAGCATCATCATATAACATATAATATTATTTCCAGAATTACAGGCTGTGTACCACAAAATATATATAAACTGAAAGTACAGAAAAAGGAATCCTGGGGCTGGAGAGATGGCTCAGAGGTTAAGAGCACTGCCTGCTCTTCCAAAGGTCCTGAGTTCAATTCCCAGCAACCACATGGTGGCTCACAACCATCTGTAACGCGGTCTGGTGCCCTCTTCTGGCCTGCAGGCATACACACAGACAGAATATTGTATACATAATAAATAAATAAATATAAAAAAAAAGAAAAAGGAATCCTACCCATAGCATGTTTGAGCACCTAACCCAAGTTGTTTATAAGTTGAAATCACAATGACAATAATTTACAGGTAAAACAAGCCTGTATTTCTTTAAAAACCGGTATTTGGATCTAATGTACACATATATACTATTTTAAAGAAACACAAGTAGCCTGGTGGTTGTGGCAAGTGCCTTAAATACCTGCACTGGGGATGCAGACACAGGCAGATCTCTCTGAGTTCGAGGCCAGCCTGGTCTATAGAGCAAGTTGCAGGACAGCTAGGACTGTTACACAGAGAAACCCTGTCTTGAAAAACAAAAACAAAAGAAAGGAAGGAAGGAAAAAGAAAAGACTAAACACACAAGAGGTGTGTTTGTCAGTATGTTATACTAAGAAATTAAGCCTGTGCCTAATGTAATTGAACTGAGTCACACACTGGGTTTATGTGGCACTGGATATCCACATCATCATAAGCAAAAATCATTTGTAGTGAATATTAATAAATGAATATTTATAAATGTGCACATAGTATATATAATATGATGTATTATTTATGACCAAACTTAGTGAGTTTTGTGTTTGCATGTGAATTTGACAGTGTCAGTGAGGGGCACAGTTAAGAAACTACTGAGTTGCCTGCTCCATGGTAAGGAGGGAAATTTTCGATGGTAGGTAAGAGAGCATCCAGAGGCATCTAAAGAATCCAGAGCAGTGCAAAAAGGAAAGAGACCAGACATAGCCAAGGCTAGGAAAGCAGGGCATGGACCAGGAAGATGAGTAGCTGAGGGTAGGGAACCTGGGATCTGGTGAGGCCTGGCAGTTTAGGATAGATGTGAAAGTGAGGAAGGCCAGGAGCCAGGTGCTTCACAGTGTTTAACAAATCTCTGACTCTAGACTGACATAGCTTGAAGGCCAGCAAGGACTGCGGTATGCAATCATAGGTATCTGTCACTGTGGAGCCATTTGATCCTCCAGGCAGAGGCAAAGAAAATGACTCCTTTTAGCTGACAAGCCAGTTTCACTAGTTCCTGAAGAATGTTGACTTTTATCTAACTACCAGAAATCAGTTTGAACTTTATTTAGGTGCAATTTTGGACCAAAGCAGTGGCCCTGCCTTTTGGGGGAGAAATGGGACATATTTTGGACTTTACTATATAACAAATAATTTAAAGAATTTCACAAAAGTATCTGAAGCAAAAAAGTAGAAAGGTGGAACTAAAGAGTATGGGAAAGTCAAAGGAGTTAAAAGGACTTTAAAGGAACCACAGTAATGAACATTGGACAGAAAAGAAATGCAAGAGGAGATACAGACCAGAGAGAGAGAGAGAGAGAGAGAGAGAGAGAGAGAGAGAGAGAGAGAGAGAGAGGGAGAGAACAAAAAAAGAAAAAATAAAAAATATCCCACCATCCCAAAACCACCACCAAAAAGCCCTGCAAAAGAAAGCTTAAAAAGGATCAGAAATAAATATACAGAATGAGAGAGGAGCAGCAGCTGCTGGAATTCCAAGGTGACAGGGCAGCTGCCTCCAAGAGAGGAAAGCTGAAGAAGCCAAGAGCCCACCAGCCTCAGGACACCAGGGGTGTTCCAGTAGCCTGTCCCGCCACTCTTCCGGGCAGCTCCGGCGGGCGGGCAGGCGGATCATCCCCTTAGGCTCGCATTGCCTAGGCTGGCGCCTTCACCGCGGCCTTTAAACGGAGGCAGCAGCCAGGTGTCCAACACCGGCACGCAGAGCCCCGGACCCCACAACAGGACGCCAGGCTAGGCAAGCTTCTAGGTGGACGCGAGGCCTGAGCGGAGGGGGAGGACATCCGCAGCCGGCAGTGGGAACGGTGCTTTAGGAGCCCCGTGCAGATTCGGAAACGAGCGCGGAGAAGCCCGGAGGTAGGTACCAGGGAGCGGCCTGGGTAGGCGGCACGGGCTGTGAGCCGCAGGCAGGATGCTCAGCACACTGAAGTGAAGGACAAGGTGGAGGAAGGAGAGGAGCTTTGCCTCGCTCCTCCGCTCTGCTTCCAAACCGGTTTGATAGGGCCACGTGGGGCGCGGGGCAGGGACAGTTGAGCTTAAGAGTCGCCAGTTCCGGCATTTCGGAAGTCCAAATCCTGTTTCATATCCGCCGCTCCACTGCCGCTCTCCAGCCCTTCCCAACAGCAGCAGGGAACCAGGAGAGCTCAGCACAGCTGCAGGCACCCAGCAAGGTGTCCAGCATTGCCCTCAGGCTCCTGGGGTGGGGTGAGGGCCCATTAGGGACCAGATCCCTGGAGTGGAGACATCTAACAAGGGGTGGGTATGAGTAAGTTGGCCCTTTATCCCCTCAGCTAACTGTCTCTTCCCTCTTCTCCAATGCAGCCATGGACCCTGGCACCAGCACCCAGTATTTCTGGACCACTAAGGCCCAAGGGGAACTCGCAGATGCAGCTGCTGGACATGAATTCTGTGACAACGACACCAACGAAACTGCAACCTTGACCAAGGAAAAACCTAAGCAGAAGAGGCAGAGGAGCAGATGTTCGTCCCTGGCCGAAAGGAACCTCGTGGGCTGCAGAATTTCTCACGAGTGGAAGGAAGGGGATGGGCCCATCACCCATTGGAGAGGAACGGTTCTCGATCAGGTTCCTCTTAATCCCCCTCTCTATCTGGTGAAATACGATGGGATAGACTGTGTCTATGGATTGGAACTTCACCACGATGCAAGAGTGTTGTCCCTTAAAGTGCTCTCTGATACAGTCAAACCATCCCCAGTCCCTGATCCTAACCTTGCTGATACAATAATTGGCAAGGTGGTGGATCACATATTTGAGGGTGAGCGTGGCTCAAAAGATAAATGGAGGGGGATGGTTCTGGCCCAAGCTCCTATCCTTAATGCCTGGTTTTACATTACCTATGTGAATGATCCTATCTTATACATGTACCAGCTTCTGGATGATTATAAAGAGGGCAACCTTCGTATCCTGCCAGAGTACAATGAAATTCCTCGACCAGATTTAAACCTGAAATTTAAGGATGGTCTGATAGGCAAGATTGTGGAATATACCCAAGACGACGGTTCCAAAAGGACTGGCAAGGTGATTGGCAAAGTAGAAGCCAAACCATCGGTGTACTTCATCAAATTTGACGATGATTTTCATATCCATGTCTATGACTTAGTGAAAAATATCTAATTGGCAAAGTTATGCCACAACTATTGAAATAAAGTTGTCATTTCTAGACTTCCAGAGGCTGCTGCTTTTAAGTGTGTTGGGAGCTCACCATGGGCATAAGTTTGTCCTGATGGATACACATTTCTGTGGGTATGGCATGCTGTCTGTAAGCAATTTGCCTCGTGGAAAACACTGGGTGTGTTTGCTGGGTGGAGCAGGGAAGGAGGGAACAGCTGTCAATTCAGCCTGTGATACAAGGGAGCTAGTATCATCTAAAAATGGAATGGGACTTAGCAGGTCTGGTCCTGGTGGGAGGAGGAGAAGGAACTGGAGTTGGGCTGTGGAGGAGGGGACTGCCTAGGGAGAAGTGGAGGGGAGCCAGAGTGAGAGAGAGGCTCCCTGTAGGTGAGATAGAGTGAAGGAAGAAACATGGATTGGGAAGGGCAAGAGGGGTAACAGAGTGAAGAATTCAGACACCTTCTGGCTTTCAGAAAACCAAAGGAACTCCTGTAGGAGAACACACACAGCAGTGTGAAGAGGGACACAGGAAGGGTAGGAAAGATCTGCTGTGCAGGGAGGTCCCTGAGGAGAGCCTCTGGGACTTCAGAGGCCAGGAGCATCCACACATAGGACATAGTACACTCTGAGCTTAACTGGGAGGAGCATGCCAAGAAGAATGGCCTGATGCACCCACCTTCTTCTGTCTGGCACTTTCATAGTGGCAATGGGCAGCTGTCAAGCAAGGCACATGTGTTAGAGGGTTACTGAATGGCCTTTCTAAGGGCTTACTGGGAGAATGGAAATCAATGTCAAGTTTGTATCTACGTATCAGGCTTGTCTGTTTTCAAGAGAGTCTGACACAGCCTGAAGCCTAAGCAGCTAACAAGAGTTCATGGCTAGCTCTGGGCAAAGGGCAAGTGCTTTCTTTGGGAAAATGGATAGCTGGTGAATCCAGGAATAGCAGTTCTGACACTGTCCTGCTGGCTGGAATAATCCTTGCCTTCCTGGAGGGATGGGGCATCTGATGGCTGTGCCTCATGTCTCCATGGTATAGAGAGAACTTGTCTGTCCATGCTCTGTCACAGCTGCCTGGCTCCATTCAGTGCCCAGGCAAAGGGAAACTGCCCTTCCTTAGGCATCCCATTCTGGTTAGACTCCCTGAAAAGCCTGTAGCAACTGACACCTTTTAGGTGTGTCCTACCCAAACCAGATTCTCCTTCCTTTTTAAACTCACAGCTACCCCTGATGGAGATGTGTGCACCTCTCTTTTGCAAGAGGGTGGTATAACCTGGGCATGGGGGTAGGGCTGGGAATTGTGGCTTTGCCTAAGTAATTCCTTTTGCTGGAACCTCCCTTTGAACGGGCTGTGCTCTGTGGAAAGAAGAATTGAGAATGCCAGGAAAGTGTCTCACAACTGTGGAGTTCAGGACATGGGTCTTTGTCCTCCTCTTCTGCTCTCTGTTGTCATTCCCCAACCTTCCAAACTCCCTCTGAGAACACTGTGTGTGCTCTGCCTCCTCCTTCACCTGTTGCCTCCCAAGAGAACTATGTTTCTGGTTCATGCTGTGGGGGTCTTCCTAAAGACACACTTGGAGCAAGCAAGGATCTTCCAGACACTGAAAGAAAGTGCTAAACCTCATCGATTCTCACCACCAAGCAAGCGTTGACTCTATAGATTGATTGCCTCAACAATGACACACGACAAGCACACCTCACAAGGGCAGCCTTAGTTTTCTTTCCTACATCATGTGGTTTTGTTCAGACAACACGAATAGGTCCTTGGGGAGCACTTCTGCCAGCTTCCATGTTTTGTTGTTTGGTTGTGGTTCTGCTGTGTTCTGCATCCAGTTAGACTTGTGGTAAATTCATATCACATAAACGTCCTGGGATAGGACCCATCTCCCAACAGGGATACAATGAAGGAAGGATTGACCTCATTTTAGTTTTAGTTGGCCATGTCTTGATAAAATCCAAGTCCATGCTTTGGAAAGAGGTTCATTTGCAGCTTTATGGCTAGAGCATGGATACTTGTCTGATTTCATATGCTCAGTCCCATGGATTCTTCATTCATTTGTTTTTATCTTCATCCCATAAACACTTTGGGTGTGCAGGCACTCTTCGGGACATAGCGGTGAGGTCAGTGGATACAGCAGATGAATGGATTTTATCCTCATGGAAATTTTTTTGTAATGTGTCATATGTGTAGTTAGCCATGTAGTTCATAAATCTATGAGAAATACTTTCATATTGATGAGTAATAAGAAAGGACACACCTAAGCCTGTTTTTGGAAAATGAAGTTTGAAGATAATGCTCCATACAGAGAAACAGAGTGGCCAGGAAAGGCTTCCCAGATCGTCTAGGTTTAAAATGAAAAAATAAAGGTAGTGAGAGTGTGGACCTTTGGCAGCAGTAAAGGAGAAAGTGCATTCCAGGTAGAGTGATGACAGATGCCTAATCTCAAAGAAGACCTGGCACATTTGAGGAGAAGCAGCTGGGATGGCAGAGAGAGTTGGGCATGTAAGGCAGAAGTACGGCATGATTTGTGTTACTTTTTAACAGGACAGTCTGGTACCTCCAGATAACCTTCTTTATGCTCCTGAAATCAGGGGCACAAAAAAGCAAATATTCCAATGTGAATATGTCCATAGATGAGAATACATTTTGCACCCAGGAATCATGCCATAGTATACCTCAGATATCCTTGGAGATAATAATTACTCAATGACTATTCTTTTTAACAGTGTCTAGGAATCTTGGCCCACTCAATGAGGTCTTTGTATCAAATACAATCCTGTGTGTACTAGAGATGAGTCATTTATTAATATTTAGATGCTCACTTACCCAGATGAGTATTCCAGGCTGACAGTGTCCCCAAGGAGGGATGAAAGGCTAAGCCAAAGTAATGTAATTCTCTGGAGCAATATGCCCTTTGTGAATACACTGCTAAGCCTACTGTCTAAATCTCATGAGAAAAGTAAAGTTCCTATCTTTCTATGCCTAGTGTATGAATGTCATTATCCTGCATAAGTTCATAGGGAATGACACTATTAGTAGGTGTGGCATTGTTGGAGTAGGTGTGACCTTGTTGGAGGAAGTATGTCATTGTTTGCGTGGGCTTTGAGGTCTGCTATATGGCCAAGCCACACCCAGTTTCTCAGTCTACTTCCTATTGCTTTGTGATCAAGATGGAGTGAGCACCATATCTGCCTGCACACTCCTATGCTCCCTGCCATGATGATAATGGACTGAACCTCTGAGCTGTAAGCTACCACATTGTTCAAATATTTTTCTTTTTAAGAGTTGCTGTGGTCATGGTGTCTCTTCACATTAATAAGAACCTTCGCTGAGGCCCCACGTTATTATTAATATCGCCAATAAATTTTCTGCTGTGTTAACCAAGTTCATTGGAGAGTAAAAATATTAACATTCAGCCAGGCATGTTGGCACACAACTTCAAGTCCAACAATTTTGTGGCAGAGGCAGAGGCAGAGGCAGGTGCATCTCTGTGAATTTGAGGCCAGCCTGGTTTACAAAGCAAGATTCAGGACAGCCATGGCTGTATCACAGTAACCCTGTCTCAAAAACCAAAACCAAAACCAAAAAAATGTTAACATTATTAATAGGAAGCATTTAGCTATGGCTGCTGAATGAAAACCTTTCTAAAGCTAAAATATATGTTGTCAGCAATTAGGACTTTAACTCCTGCTCTAAAATAATAAGTAATATGGAAAATATGTGTAGTTCAGTCTGGTAAGACATCAGTCATCACATATTGTTCCATACAGAGTCCAAAGTAATCATCAGGTCCTTCTAAGGTCCCAGACCAAATTGCCCTGCATGGTCTCTGACTCCTTCCTTTTCTTCATCTCAAACACAGCAAATGTCAGGAGCAAAACACTTATTTCCTGTAGGTGGTGGTGTTTGGTTATATAAAGAACAAGTAGGACATTTCCTTATAATTTCCTTAATCATATCTTGTTCCTGAATATTAATGAAGTCAATTCTGTATCACCTGTTATAAATTCAGTGGTTTTAATAGGCAAGATAACTCTTTCTGCAGATTGTGAATCTGTAACTATGTTGAAAGTTTCTTTACAATCCCTTAGTACCATGAGAATAGTATATAATTCTGAATTTTGGACAGAAGATAAGGGCTTTGCTCTATTACTTAAATTCTTGGATTTGTGACCTGCTTTTCCTGATTTATTTGCATCAGTATAGAATGTAGGGACTCCAGTTATTGGTGCGTCCTGTACAATGCAAGGAAGGATCCAATTAGTTCCCTTTATAAGTTAAATTTTCTTGGTTTTGGGTATAGCTTTTGTAAATATCTCTTAAAAAATTACTACAAGTTCTTTGCCAGGATTCCCTTTCTTCCCATAATTTGTCAATTTCATCCTTATTAAAAGGTACTATAATTTTAGTGGGTCTATTCCTGCAAATTAACTAATCTCAATTTTCCTTTGAGAATTAAATTAGAGATTCTTTCCACATAAATTTTAAATTTTTACTTGGTTTACGTGATAAAAAGATCTGTTATAAGATAATATCTTCCCTCTGCATTAAAATTTCTGTAGGGGAATATGTATCGGGTAATATGACCATAATGCAGTTAAGATTTGGATCCACACAATCCATATGTGCCTTATGTAATATCTCTAAAATCAAAGCTAATTCTCTCTTAGTTTCAGCTGATAATTTCCTGGGATTATTTAAGTCCTTGTCACAATCTAAGGTTTTGTTTAAATTAATCAGTTCATCAGGTTTTATCCCAATAGTGCACTGCAGATGGGAAATATCTCCTAGCAATCTTTGAAAGTCATTAAGAGTCTGCAATTGATCTCTGCTAATTTGCACCTTTTGGCATCTAATTTTCTGTAAACCTATTTTATAACCCAAATAATTACTAGAATCTCCTCTTTGTAGTTTTTCAGGAGCAATTTGTAATTCCCAACAAGGCAAAATTTTCGTTAATTCTTCAAACATTTTCCTCAAGTATCTACATTTGAATCAGATAGTAAAATGTTGTCCATGTAATGTAATGGTAAATTTTAGATTGAGGAAATTGCTTATGTATCATTTTTAATGGCTGACATACAAAATATTGGCACAAGGTGGGGCTATCTAACATACCCTTTGAGAAAACCTTAAATTGATATCTCTTAGCAGGTGGAGAATTATTATAAGTAAACACCGTGAAGACAAATTTTTCTCTCTTTTTCTTATAAAGGTATAATAAAAACAATCTTTTAAATCAATAACTATAAGAGGTTATAGTTATTCTTTAGGTAACAGAGAAGGCAAAGGAATTCTAGACAGTAGAGAACCCCTTGGCTGAATCACCTTATTAACATCTCTTAGATCTATTCCCATCCTTCATTTTTCATATTTCTTTTTAACAACAAATACAGGAGAATTCCAAGGGCTGGTTGATTCTTCAATATGATGAGCATTTATTTGCTCCAGTACGAGTTTGTTCTAAAGCCTGAGGTGTCTCTATTGTTAAGGGCCATTATGCAACTGATACAACTTTATCCATCAACCATTTTAAAGGTAGGGCTGTTGGTGCCTTTGAAATATCAACCATGGGTATTTCCTATTTTTGTATAACTTGAATAATCAGTGACTGTTCTTTATAATGTCTTGTAATACTTTTTCCAGAACATACATTAATTTGTAGTTTGTCTCTAAGATTGGGAGAATGTTAATCTGAATATTTCATTGCTGTAATAAATTCTATCCCCACAAATTCATTGCTATGTTAGCCACATATGGTTTTAAGATTCCTGTCTATCCTTCTGGTCCTATACAATCGACCTATGTCATGCTCTGCTTCACTTGAGATAAAGTTTTGATCCCTAGAAACTGAACATTTACATCCTGAGGAGACCAATTTGGATCTCAAGATTCTGATGAAATTTTTGTTACATTTGCACCTTTGTCTACCTGTCCTTCAATGACAATGTTAGTTATTCATATTTTTAATTTTGGTCTTTTTTCATTTGTAGAAGTTTGCGAAAATACTTGTTTTATGATTGCTCCTTAATTTTTTGTTCTCTCTTCTATAAATGTTCTATTACCAGAGCAGGATGGTTTCTTACAATAGGCATTAGGTTCTTTAATTGCTCTGGGAAGGAGTTTCCTCTACAATGGCAGGAAACAACTCAACCAGATTTGGACCGTGAGAGGCCCCTCAAGGAATTACCCAAAGCAAAGGATTATCTTCAATATCCCTTATAGACTTATATTCATTAGTCCAATGGCTGCCTTTGCCATGCCTTCTGGTTAATCCAGATGGAAGGGCTTTCTGAATGAAGTATGATTAGAAAAAACATTGTTTCTAGGAATGCCCTGTTTACAATCCCTCTTAAGGTGACCTTGTTTCCCACAATTGAAATCCTTGACATTTTGATTTTTATTCAAACCTCTAGAAATCACCTCTGCTATCCAAGTATCATCACAGTCATGAGATTCATTATTAATTGTATCTCAGATCCATTCTTCCAAAGGTGTTAACCCATTTTATGAGATTTTTTTCTAAAGTCTGTATCTTAGACTTAGATTAACCAACTTTTTAGTGATAAAACAAAACTGGTATTGCTGATAGTGTTTACAATTGACATGACATAAATTCCATCTAAATTAGTTATCATCATTCAATTGTTCCATTTTCAAACTGTCTAGCATATTATCTTACAGAAACCCAAATCCTTCTGTTGTAATGGTTTTTCCAATTTTTTTTTCATGTGGGAGAAAACTCTTTCTTTTAACTAATTCTTCACTTTAAGAATCTCCTATTGTCTTAACAAATCTACCTTTGCTGTTCATGAAGATGTGAGGCTTATTGCTGCTGCATAGAGCAATAAAAACCTGACTGAATTTCAAGGCAGCTACCTAGTTTGGCATCAGCCCTCCAGGAGAGAAGAAAGCAAAACCTAACTGGTAGGGTAGTGGCTTTAGCCGCATGTAGCTCTCACCTATGCCAGTGGCTGTACAGCCGCAGGCCAATAGTTTTCTTGTGAATTTGTACACCAAACACTGGTCACCAAATGTAACATAATTAATGAAAACCCAGAGAGAGATTTTGCAGTTCAAGCGGAAGATTAAAAAAGCAAAGCAGCCAACCACTAGAGAAACTTTTTACATTTACTTAGTCTTCAGGCGATAGCCTGTCTCCACAAATTCTCAGACTCCACAGTCCAGTGAGTTCCTGTCTTGTCCCCTTTATATTCTTCTTTCCACCCAGCCTGTTGGAGAAGGGAAGCTTTTTGGTTTCTGGCTGCCTGGCTAGCTTAGACCCAAAATAATGACACAGAAACTATATTAATTAAATCACTGCTTGACCCATTAGCTCTAGTTTCTTATTGGCTACTCTTACATATTAATTTAAACCCAATTTCTATTAATCTTTGTGTCTCCACATGGCTATGGCTTACTGGCTAAACTTCTAGCATCTGTCTCCAGCAGGCTACATGGTCTCTCTCTCTCTCTCTCTCTCTCTCTCTCTCTCTCTCTCTGCCTTCCTTCTCCCAGCATTCAGTCCAGTTTTCCTTGCCTACATAAGTTCTGTCCTATCCACAGGCCAAGGCAGTTTTTCTATTCATTAACCAATAAAAAGAACACATAGACAGAAGGACCTCCCACACTACCAGCCATATTTCTCTTGTCTTCACTTCCATAGTGCTCCTCTACCTCCATAGTATACTGGTATTAAAGATGTGAGCCACCACCATTTGGATCTGTTTCTGAATTGATCTTGTTTCCGGGTGCCCTTGAACTCATGGAGATTTATCTGCCTCTGTCTCCTGAGTCCTGAGATTATAGAATTATATGGCTGACTAGGGTAGCTGCTTTGCCCTCTGATCTTCAGGCAAGCTTATCTCCTGAGGAAGGAGTGAGGAAGAGAGCAAGTGAGTGCTGGAATCTGCAGAGGCCAGGAATGCAGTGGACATGTAAGTGTAGGCTTTTACAGAAGATGGAGCATAGTATGTAGGGTCTAAAAAATACTGAGGGAAGACTAACTTTATATATGGATTAGTTTATATTGAAGTATTTTATGACCACTTTGTAAGCAATTGTTTTAACTAAATTCTAATACAATTAATTTTATTTGTGATGAGAAACATATAGCCATGCATCTAAGTTTTGCAAATGTTGCTGCTATAAAGCATATAAGATCAATGTATGCAAAATAACCAGCAAGTACTGTTGTTCAGTTTAGTGCCTTCTCAGGTAGGTAGATTTACCTCTGTGACTTCAAGGTGTGGCAGGACATACCTTTAATCCCAATGCCTGGGAGGCAGAGACTGATGGATCTCTGTGAGTTCAAGGACAGCCTGGTCTACAGAGTTATTCCAGGACAAAGATATATAGAGAATCTGTCTCAAAAAATAAAAGTAAAAATAAATGAAATAGAGGTTAAAATAAAGCTGCACAAAGATGGAAAATACACAGAGAATCTTGATACTGTATGCTATTATGCTCTCTTTCAATTATGTCAATGCTGAGGAAGGAGCAACAGCTGCTAAAAGATATTTGTTTATAAATGCTGCTGAACTAATCCAAGATAGATATTTTGAAAATACCTTGACTTCAGAATTTGGATCTAAGTTTATGATGCTTTGGAAAAGTCCTTCTTTTGTTTTCACAGAGGATGAGATTGCTTCTATCTCAATATGGTATGAGAGACCATGCCCTCCTGAAAGGTTGCTGTGGACACCCTCAAAAAATTACTTTGCTCAACTGCCGACTGAGATGAACCTAGCGACAGGTTATATCATGAAAGACCTAAATAACAGCGGCCTTATTCAGCACAAAGCAGTTTGGAGAGAAAAAACTGCACCCATATTTCCAAATATTGTTTATAAATTTTCTTTTACATTTAAAAAGGGATATGATATAGATATGAGTAATATGCATTGATATAAATTTTGCCTTATTGATAGAAATTTAAGGTCAATTTTGTTATACGTAGATGTATTTCTGCCCTTGATTAAGGTATTATGATTGTGTAGTTCATTTAAAAATGTAATGTATAATTAGTAAATATAGATAATTAATGGATAATCATCAATAATAGTCAAGCTTGTAGTCATGTTATTTAGATTTTCTAGAAATGTAGTGATATATTTCAGTTAAATAGGCATTCTTCATATCTTTCAAAGACTACAAAATATGGCATTTAAATGTTTTAATAACTTAGGGATTTTCATGACAATGAGACACGTCTGCTGCTGGCAGCACCAATCTACTTCAAGAGGAAGATGGGCATCAAAGAGGCTCCTTATAGAGTTTGTTGGCCATTTGGGCAAGAAACTGCTCTTGCCTGGACTGATGCATGAACTGGACACAAAGAACCCACAGAGAGAGGATTGCTGAACTTGCCTAAAGATGAGATGTTCTTTCAGGGTTCCTGATTCATGAAAGAGTCTGTGAGACATTCTGTAGGACACAGCAGATAGTGACTGAACTGCCTTTGAAATTTCCTGCTTCATGGATTCTTCAATGGTACAAAAGAACTTTGGGTGACTGTCCAGGCAGCGAGATGTCTCTGTCATTTCTAGAGTTTTAGAAGTTGCTTATTTCTTGTTTGCTTAGGTAATATTATATCCTTCTGGAGTCTTTGATGGAGTTGAAGAATGGATAGTTATAGTTTTTCTTAGTGATGGTAAAAGATAAAAATAGATATAAATAGTGTAACTGTAATTCTTGCTTGATAACTGTTTTGTTATATGTAATTTTACTATGTTAAAGTGAAAGCCTTTCTTTTTTGTTTAAACAGAAAAAGGGGAAATGATGGAGGAGGGTCATCTGTCTATATGTTACTTTCATTGGTTAATAAAGAGACTGCCTTGGCCTTTTGATAGGGACAGAAAATTAGGTAGGTGGGAAAGACAGAACAGAATGCTGGGAGGAAGAAGGCAGTGAGGCAGATGCGATGAGGCTCCAGCCCAAGATGGATGTAGGTTAGCATCTTCCCAGTAATCCACCACCTCATGGTGCTACACACATGATTAGAAATGGGCTAATCATGATGTGGGAGTTAGCCAGTAAGAGGCTAAAACTAATGAGCCAAGCAGTGTTTAAATGAATACAATTTGTGTGTTGTTATTTTGGGTGTAAAGCTAGCTATGTGGAAGCCAGGTAGGATGAAAAGCAGGCCTGTTCACCCTATCACTACATCAGCAGTCAGGTAGGATTGAGGGAGAGACAATAACTGGGGTGCAGTCAACCAAAATCATGCCAAGTAGTGGGCACACTAGGTCAGAAAATGTCCAGTGTCCTTTCCTTCCTTCCCTTGGTCATATGCCAGACTGAATATCATTCATTAACTACAATGAGGAGTGAAAAATTAACAGAAAAACAAAACAAAAAACCCAGAAAGCCAAAACAAACAAACAAAAACATAACAAGTACCTGAATGAGAAAGAGAGACAATTCTTAGAGGCTGTTGGGGTCTCAAGAGCTAACAAAAACATTTGAGACAAGGTTTCTCTGTGTAGCAGAGCTGGTTGTCCTGGAACTCACTATGTAGACCAAGCTGACCCTGAACACACAGAGATCTACCTGCCTCTGCCTTCTGAGTGCTGGGACTAATGGCTTACTTCATCTTTTTTTTTAATAAGAAACATATGTGCTTTAGTGCAGGAGAGATGGTGTAATGGGTTAATGGTATTTCTAGAGGATCCAGATATGATTTGATTCAAAGCCATCCATAACCTCAGTTTCAGAGGACCCAAACACCTTCTTCTGACTCCATGGGCACCAGGCATGTAAATAGTTCATATACATTCTTGCAGGTAATACTTTCATGCACATAAACAAATCTAAAAAAGTCTTCTAGCTTTTCTCTTTTAAAGGAACAACTGATATAAATTATGGATCTTTGATACTAATTGGATGTTGCCAATGTTTTACTTCTTTATTTAGCACAGTGGTTCTCCACTTTCCTAATGCTGCAACTCTTTATTATAATTCTTTACATTGTGGTGACCCCAACCATTTTCATTGCTACTTCATAATTGCAATTTTGATACAATAATAAATCATAATGTAAATCTGTGTTTTTTACTATCTTTTATTCATTCTTTGTGGCTTTCATATGATTCATCTCAATCCTATTCATTTACCTGTTGTGATAAAAATAAAGCAGCACAGGTCCCTGAGTGGAGGCAGTGTGCAGCAGGCACGAGACCACCATGGGCCAAAAAGTCAGCTGGTCCCAGGTGGGGAGCAATGTGGCAGGTGAGACACAGAGACCTATTAGGCACACCATGCATAGAAAGTGGATATTTATTTAGTGGGTTATGCAGGGGAAAGGGAAAGGGGAAAAGGGGAGAAGGAAGAGAGAAGAGAGAGAGAAAGAAAGAGAAACAGAGACTAGTGAGTGGATAAGTAGGGAGAAGGGAGCAAGGCAGAAGCTGCCTCTTTGGGAGAGAGCTGGAAAGGAAAGAACTCAGGCTGGAAGCAGAAAGATCTGCTTGTCTCAGCAAACCTGGGAGGGAGCAGGTGGGGCTTGTCTCTTAAAGGGACAGGACAAACCATTCCATTTGCATCTCTTTTTTATAATAAAAAGACAAGAGGTTAGGCACCACAGGTTAAAGAAATTGGGGTAGCAAATTCTCAAGACTCCTTCCTGCTTATTTGTGGGAGTCATCTTGTGTGTGGGAGAACCCGAGAAGGCTGGGTGTTGGTCACATCCTGAAGTTGTTGGTCTCTTTGCTCCTGTCTGGTGTTTGTGGTATGGAAATGTCTGGTGTCTTTTATACCTGTTAAAGGCATTGGCAGAACAGAGGATAAAGTTAACTTTAGGAAAAAAAATTTAGGACCAGGGAGTTAAGGGGGGGGGGGTGTATCTGACCTGTTTAAGGTGGATCCTAAAATTTGGCTCTCTGGTACTCAAAGAAATTTTTTTTTTGTGATTGTGAAAACATAAGTTTTATTTATTTATTTATTTATTTATTTATTTATTTATTTATTTTTAAATTTCCATCCAAAAATTTCCACTTCTTCCTTTCCTCCCATTTCCCTCTGACTCTCCCACTTCCCAGCTTCCCTTGCTCTCCAGTCTTAAGAGAGGGCAGGGTACCCTGCCCTGTGGAAAGTCCAAGGACCTCGACCCTCCATCCAGGCCTGGAAAGGTGTGCATCCAAACAGACTAGGTCCCAATAAGCCAGTACATGCAGTAGAAATAAGTCCCAATGCCATTATCAGTGGCTTCTCACTCAGCCCTCATTGTTAGCCACATTCATAGAGTCCACATTCACATGCTTGCTCAATCCCAGTCCATCGGGATTTGGTGAACTCCCATTAGATCAGGTACACTGTCTCAGTGGGTGGACCAATCCCTTGCTGGCCAAGGACCTCAAAGACAAAAGGGTGGGCTTGGTAGCTGCAGGGTCCTGTGGAACAAAGAAACCCCTGCAGCAGTAGCACTCACCACTAGGTCTCCAGACCCTCAACCTCGAAGCAGGCTGAGTTGGGGGATCCTAGGACCCTGGAGCTGAAAAGTGGTGCTTGGGCGCAAGCTGGGATGGGATAAATAAAGCCAGTGGCCAGTGTGAAACTCCGCTGAATGGCCAGAAATTTAGGGAATTGGATGGAGCCTTAACTCCATTTCTGGGGCATATGGCCAGCCAGGTGGACACACACTTACCCCTCCAGATGGATCTCCTCAGTACAGCAGCAGGGCCTCTTGCTGTCCAAGGACCTCGCAGACAAAAGGGCAGGCTTAGCAGGTGCAGGGTCATGTGAAACAAAGAAACCTCCCTCTGGATGGATCTCCTCAGTACAGGCAAAACATAAGTTTTAAATAGTAGCACATTTATATCAGAATGAAAGTATTTTTATGACTATGAAAGAAAGCATGGGAGAGGAAGTTGATAACTTGTATTTTCCTCACACCTTTATAACTTGTAGGTATACACCTTAATAACTTATATTTGTATTTTACTGAAATTTGTTTATTGAGGCTGTCCTTTTATACTGACAAAACCACTGTCAAACTGAATCAGAGATCTTTGCGAAGAATAAAATTTTACTTCATTTATTGATTAAAATATGACAGAGAATTTACTTGGTTGGCACCTAGAGGTCCTCCTTAGGGTCTTCTTTGGTAACCAAGGGTAGTATTTGCCTTTTGTTGTTTAACACAGTGCCTGTGAGGCTCCAGAATATCTTGTGGGGTAAGAAATCTGTAGGAAGACAAGCCTACCTTGACCCGAGCAGCTAGGCTGTCAATTCCTGTGATTCTGCTCATGGTCTGGAGATATTCAGTTTAGATGGAAGGTAGTTTTACCCAGTGGTCAGCACTTGGCAGTTGAAACTAAGTGCAGATGGATGTTGTTTTGTGCCCATTTGCCTTCTGTCTTCTTTGGAGGAAGTAGAGTGCTGCTAAAAGCCAACCCATCTCTTTTTGTTATGAAAAGCTGTTTAATAATTATATATTTAAATGCCACATTCCCCCAGATCTCTGGGCAGTTGAGGGCTCTTTATCAGGTGTAACTACAATATAGAATCTGCATGGAGAACTGGGTTCAAGCTTGACTATGCTATCTCTCAACTTAACAGGTAAGATTTACACTCGTAAAAAGAAAGAAGAAAAAACTGCTGTAATAGAAGGTTAATGGAAGAACTGACAATAGTAGAGAACAGCTTAATATATTTTAAATCAGGGTTGTATTACATATATAGTATTTTTTTTGTAAGAGGCTTAAAAGTACATACCAGTTTAAATCATGAGACTTATTGTTTTGTAGTTTGAAATGAGATACAATGAACAGACAATTGTGACATTTAACAGTAAACATAGGTATATTTAAGTTACATGTATGCACATACCCACACACACAACACACACAGTGTGAACAGGAATTGGGTGAAGTGGATGTTCTTGGTGGCCCTACCAAATGCATGTCACTACACAAAACACACATGCAACAGAGTCAGCACTGGGAAACCAGACAAAGAATACAACAGTAAAGAATGCAGGACTTGGTCACCTGACCTGATTCTCAGTTAAGATTATGGTGAAGTCATCTGACCTCAGTTAAGATGGCAGTAAGGCCACCTGATCTCAGAAAAATAGCAGTGGTCACACATTCTATGGAAAAGCCACTTTTTTTGAGCTGTGGGACTTTTAAACATAGTAATAAGAGAGACCTAGAGGTCTGATCCACTCTGTTGCCGAGCCACAGCACCACAAGCTGTGGCTGGAAGCAAAGGCTGGACTTGAAAACAGTTGCCTCGTGGATCTGACTAATCTTGTCGGTTTATTTGGGACCAGTGGCAGCTGTGGCTGGAATAGTTTGAGGAATAATGGAGCTGGCAGGACATGGGTAGAGCATTTACAGGTAGGTGGCTGATAGTTTGAGGATTTATACCGTAGCTGAAAATGTGAAAACCCATGAAAATAGAAAATGAACACTCCAGGGCTTATAGAAGGATGTCTCCTCTCTAGAGTGGGGATGTTAAAGCCTGACTGGCTCTGGTCCAGGTGACTTGGAATCCAGAGAGGCTAGAGGCTACTCTGAGTGGTCTCTCATGGTAGAGACCCCTGATGATTGGTCCAAAAGAAAAGAAAAGTAAAAGAAAGAGAAAAAGAAAAAGAAAAAATCCAAGGGACCCCGTGCTTCAAAGTGAACACATTGCTCAGCATATGCAGGGCTAGCATGGAAGGACTACTCCAATTATGTTTTTATCTATGGGAACAAACAGAGGTGAATATCACCAAAGCACTCAACCATAGCCAAGAAGGCTGTGATTGGAGGCTGGAAGGGGAAAAGTCACCACCAAAGCTGCTGGCATGAATAGAGGTTGGCGTTCAGGCAGATAGAATGAAGAGCTGTTGCAAAGAAACCTGGTTCCCGATCCCAGGGTTCCACATGTCCTTATCTGGCCCACCTAGGGGCAGGAGGGAACATGGAGAGAGCCTGGCCGAGTCACAAGTACTAACGTTATGGTAAAAATAAAATGGTGCTGTTCCACAAGTGGCTGCAGCAGGCCATGAGAAGCAGTGAGTCCCAGGCAGGGAGCCACATGGTGGGCAACAGACTGAAATGGAGAGGCAAGCCATGAAGAGTGAGGTTGGATATTTATTTAGTGGGTTATGGAGGGGAAAGGGGAAAAGGGAGAAGAGGAGAGGGAGAGAGAGAGTTAGGGAGAGAGAGGAGGAGGGGGAATGGGAGAATTGGGGAGAAGAGAGAGAGGCAGAAGCTGCCTTTTTGGGACAGAGACAGAAAGGAAGGAGCTCAGCTTAGAAGCAGAAGTAAGATCTGCTTGCCTGACTGGATGGGGAGGGATGGGTGGGGGTTGGCTCTGAAAAGGGAGAGGACAGACCATTACACCTGTCCCTTCATATCTGCCCTCTGCCCTTGCAACTCCCCCTCCACACAAATAAAATAAAAGATAGAAAAAAAAGAAAAGAATTAAAGGAAATAGTATGATACAGTGCATCACTCAGTAAGCACTTTTCTCCATGTTTCTTTACTTTCAAGTGTTCAGTGCAAGGAGTCATTGGTCTGATCCAAGGCCTCTGGTTTCTGCAAAACTTGAGAAAGTGGATACTCACTGGGACTTACAGTCCTGTGTCATGGAGAAATGCTAAATACTATTTTTACATGAATAATAAAAACCCAGAGAGAGATATTGGAGTTCCACCTAAAGATCAGAAAAGGAAAGCAGCCAAGCCACTGGAGAGATCTTATCTCTACCAAGGCCCAGACAAACAAAGGGGTGAACCTATTTTCGATGTGACTGCAGACTGCAATGCTCTCCACCAAACCTCAGACTGCACACTCCAGTGAGTGCCTATCTCTTTGGCTTTATATTCCTCTCTCTGCCCAGCCAAATCATTTCCTGTCTCCACCTCTCTAGTGCTAGGATTAAAGTCATGGGATCCCAAGTGCTGTGAGCTCTGTTTCTCTTTTTTACAGATTTAATCTTGTGTAGCCCAGGGTGGCCTTGAACTCACAGAGATCCATCTGCCTCTGGTCTCCTGTGTCCTGGGATTAAAGTTGTATGGCACCACTCCCTGGCCTGCTTTGCTTTCTGATTTTCAGGAAAGCTTTATTTATCAAAACACAAATAATATAGTATTATATCTATTTAAAGCAAATGTTCATGGTAGTGATTACTTTGATTAATACTGTAAAGGATTTTTAGTGGTTAGCAAAGAAAAATATTACCACAAGATGTCAGTAGCATGCAAAGAGCTTTATTTGGGCTGATTGACTGGCTGGCTTGCTTGCTTTTGTATTTTTCATTTTCCTTCCTTTCTTCTCTTTCTTTCTCTTTTTTTTAGGGGGGGAATTTATTTTTGGCATATTTTCTCGTAACCCAGGTTTGTAAAGAACTCACTATATAGCTGATAAGTTCAATATGACTGGTACAGAGGCCATGGTTTGGAGATGTCTTAGGGGAAGAGTTGAGGAAGATGGATGTGTAAGTGATTGCAGCTCAGTGTAAAGTCTGTGAGTCCCAAAGAGCCACAACACAGAGTGTTTATTGAGTCTCGAGGCTTATCTACAGCATGCAGATTTTTGGTGCGTCTTTATGAAGTTGCAAAGCAAGCAAACTCTAAATGAACAAAACTCTGCTTATTTGTAGATATATTTAAAACAATAGGTCATAACACCATTTGATTGTTTTGTTGATAAGCTTGAGCTAATGAGCTTTGGCTTGCTGTGGAGAAATTAGTAACCTGGAATCCAGTTTGCAGTGGATTGTGCCTTTCACAGCACTCTTCCCAGTTCTCTGGCTCTTACTTTCTTTCCAGTCCACCTTTCTTGATGTCCCCTGGGTTTTCTTTTGGGGGGTTATATAGCTGTCCCATCTTTCTTGAGCCTTCACAGTCATTTGTTCTCAGGACTTTGAACAGTAATAAGTGTCTTTTGTTTTCCTTGTGAGAAGCAAAGTTAAATGCTGGAGATTATTCATGTTTTCATTCCCTTAAACAAGTTTGTGTGAGCCATCTGCACCTACACTGGATGTATTTGGTCACATGTACACAGGCACCATATGGACAGGAAATACATATGGATGTATGTTCTACCCTGATTAGATATAAACTTTTTTTATTTAATCCATTTCAGGCTATCCCTAAAAGCTGTCTAGGCATTCTTGCATCATTGGTCACACCTTGCCGGACAGGTTATTATTGCAGTGTTCAGTGCTGAGTAAAATCTTTTCTTCCCCAACAGCCTGCACTGGACATTCCAGTATGATGAATACTAGTTTGCAGGAAGAGCATTTCTTGGACATTTGAGGTTGATTTCTTTATGCCCTGCATTCAAAAATGAGAGACATCTTCAGCAATAGATTCTTACTAGGAACAACTTATTTCTTTGTCATTTTTTTAAGAAAAGTCTTTACTATATATCCCCGACTTGCCTGAAACTCAAGGAGATCCACCTGCCTCTGCTTCCTGAGTGCTGGAACTAAAAGTGTTTACCACCATGCCCTGCCCTCTTTCTTTGTCTTTTATTTTGATGGTTTGACTATAACATGTAGTCAGGTTCTGTTTATGTCCTGATAGCCTCTAGTAAATTTAGATCTAAATGTTTCCCACGATTATGGATATTTCAGTGGCCATTTCACTGAATAGACTGTAGAGGACAAGAAATGTGGGCCCATTTCCACCTTGTCTGACAGTCATAGAGTTTGAAAGTAGCTCAAATGATTGACAAGTATAGTTGCATGTCCCACCTCAGGATGTGATTACTTAGTTCTTTTAACATTAAAACAGCTCATTCAAGTAGGTCCATGCCATCCTAAAAAATAGACAGGTTATGAAAATATACTTCTACACCTTTTTTTGTAATTATGAGGTCAAGGGGAGGGGCAGCCTTCAGGATATATGATGTAGAGTAGCTTTACCACCTAGACAACAGAATGCTAATGTTTTGATGTCTCAGAGTGATAAATCAATTTGACTGTTTGAGTTATCCTTTGTATCATGTTAATAGCATTTTTGTTACCTTCTCCCCCATTTATATTGGATTTAAAAGCTGTGGAAAAATAAACACAGGTGATTTTCAGTAATCACTGGAATGACCTCCCAGTATTATTCTATGGTTTCTGTCTTACTAATTTTTATGCATCTTCATATTCTTTACTAATATTTCTAAATTTCAACACCCGTACCCTGGTGAGAGGTATTTTTGTGACTTTAATGTCCATACCTCTTTTCCTTCCTCCACCATCTACAAAATGAAGACATTTGTTCACTGAATGATTTTCCAAAGATTTCTTTTTAAAATTATTTCTTCATTCTTTATAGCTTTTCATGTGCTGTGATATTTCAAAAGATTTATATGTTCCCATATTCTTTCATTTGTTTCTTTAAACCTGTTTCAGATTTCACCTATGTTTTTCATTTGACTGGCTATAAACTCTGTTTCTTTTCAAAAATCTCTTTATTACTCACAGCTTACATTATCTTTCTTTCTTTCTTTCTTTCTTTCTTTCTTTCTTTCTTTCTCTCTTCTTTTTGTTGGTATTTTGACATAGGGTTTCACTGTGTAGCTCTGGTTGTCCTGGAACTCACTCTGTAAACCAGGCTTGATGGAGGAAGGTCATTGGTTAATAAAGAAACTGCCTTGGCCCATTTGATAGGCCAGCCCTTAGGTGGGTGGAGTAGACAGAACAGAATGCTAGGAGAAAGAAGCCAAGTCAGTCAGTCGCCATGATTCTCCCACTCCAGACAGACGCAGGTTTCCTGGTAAGCCAGCTCGTGGTGCTACACAGAATATTAGAAATGGGTTAGATCAATATGTAAGAGCTAGCCAATAAGAGATTAAAACTAATGGGCCAAGCAGTGTTTAAAAGAATACAGTTTCTGTGTAATTATTTCGGGGCATAAGCTAGCTGGTGGTCAGGAGTCGGGCGGTGGGAAGCGGCCATGCTGCTCCTCACAACACAAGCTAGCCTTGAAGTCACAGAGATTCCTCTGCCTCTGTCTCCTGAGTGCTGGGATTAAAGGTAGGTGTTACCAGCTCTGGCCTCAATTGTCTTTCTAATCAGTTAACTGATTATCATCATTTCTTAAAACCTCCTGAGATTTTTCTTAAACAATCATTTTCTAGGGTTTCAAAGAGGAATATGAAGGAACATGCATATGAAGAAATCTTTGACTCCTAGAACATTACAGATCTGGCAATAGCTCACTTTGTGTGGCTCCTGGCGGTGACATTCTGAAAACTTTTCCTCAAGCTAGAGAGAGTTCAGGTTATTTCTTTAAGTGGGCTTTAGTCTTGTGAAGAAGGTAAAACTCTCCAGTTGCTATAGCTACCAGCATCTACACTCATACTCTGCCTTTGTGAGGCTCTCTGCAGTAACAAGGGGATTTTGCATCTTTTCCTGTAATGTTGTCAGGTTTCTGGATCATACATGGCTCCATTCTCTCTATTCCTGTGTTCCACGGTAATTTACCTTAAAATGTAACAATAAACTTTTTATTATTTCCCTCTGTTTAGAAGGGAATATTTGTGCTGGGCATGTGCATATGGCCATCATGAGAGTCCTCTTGTTTTCACCTTCCTGTGTCTAGCTGTAATAGAGCAAAATATTTTAGTTTTCTTCCTTGATTACTTGTTGTAATTACTCAGCCACAGAATTTCATTGGTGCCATGAGACTCAAGAGGCTCTCCCCACCCAGGACTCTCTCTCCCCGGGTGTCAAAATCTGGAACCAGGGATTTTCTCCAAAACAACTGTGTGTTTCATATGCCTGAGCATGATTTCTCCGAACAACGCCAGCTTCAATTGGTGAGTTTCCCCATTCTGGCCAGCTTAACCATTTCTCTGAACCAGAGGAATTGACTGTTGAACTCTGGCAACCCTCTGGTGTTCCTAGAAATGGGGGGGACTGCCCCCCACCACGGTCTTCAAGGCTATAGTTGTTTCCTTCGCTGGCATTCATCTGTGGATTGCTTCCCTCAGTTGAGATTGTGTTTGGAATGGCCCGGGGCCAATCCACCTGTGTCTGAGGGCCCAGGGTCCCTCAGATCCTTCTTTCTCTCTTTTTTTTCCAATTTCTTTTGTTTTTTTTTTCCTTGCCATGAGAGGCCGCTCAGAGCAGCCTCTGGCCTCCCTAGGTTCTGAGTCACACCAACCAGATCTAGACAGGCCTAACCGTCCCACCTGTGGCAAGGGGACACCCTTCCACAGGTCTTGTGACATGCTGATTTGCACCCCACCTATAGGGGAGACATCCCACTAATAGGCCTTGTGGTGTCGCCGTTTCATGGGTTTTCACAGTCTCAACTATGGGAACCAAGCTTTCCAAACCCATCAATCCAGCCTCCCCCTGGGATGCCTTTTAGAGGCCCTAAAACCCCAGGCCTTAATGTCCTACATACAGATTCCCATACTTGTCCACCTTTGTTAAAAAAAAATTGGCCTTGTTACAATTTAGATGCAAATCTAAAGTGGCCACCTAAGGGCACCTTTGACCCCAGAATTTTACTGGAGCTTTTTAACTACTGTCAGCACACAGGCAAAAGTTGGCAGCATGGGGGTATGGGTATGTTGAGGGTAAGGGGAGATGGGGAGAGAGAAGGGAGAGGGGAGGATTGGGCAGAGCTTGGGGGCATGGGATGGCTGAGATGGAGGAAGGGTGGATGTGGAGCAGGGAAGAAGATATCTTAACTAAGGGAGCCATTTATTCCCAGGTGTCCAAGGGGATTTCCCCAGCTAGGTCTGTGGGTAGCAGAGGAGAGGCTGCCTGAACTGGCCTTCTCCCATAGCCACGCTGATGAATATCTTGCATATCACCATAGAAACTTCATCTGGCGATGGATGGAGATTGAGACAGAGACCCACATTGGAGCACTGGACTAAGCTCCCAAGGCCCAGATGAAGAACAGAAGGAAGAAGAACATGAGCAAGGAAGTCAGGACCGCGAGGGGTGCGTCCATCCACAGAGACAGTGGGACTGATCTAATGGGAGCTCACCAAGGCCAGCTGGGCTGGGTCTGAACGAGCATGTGATCAAACTGGGCTCTCCGAATGTGGCTGACAATGAGGGCAGACTGAGAAGTCAATGATAATGATACCAGATTTTGATTATACTGCATGTACTGGCTTTTTGGGAGCCTAGTCTGTTTGGATGCACACCTTCCTAGACCTGGGTGGAGGTGGGGGGCTTGGCCTTCCCACAAGGCCGGGCACTCTGACTTCTCTTAGGACTGGAGAGCGAGGGGGAAGGGGAGGGGCAGTGCGAGGAAAATGGGAGGATGGGGGGAGGTGGAAATTTTTAATTAATAAATAAATAAAATAGACTTTTCTCGTACGTGGCAACAAACCAAATTATAAGGAAATTATAAGGAAATGTTCTACTCATTCTTATACAACCAAATACCACCACCTACAGGAAGTAACTGAAAGGGTACTCAAAAGGAATGAAATCCGGCAGATAGATGTGTTCCATTTTGTAGAATTTGAAAAATTAAAATATGAACACCACACCATTGATACCAATTCAAGTTTTCAGTGGGAAATTGTTTTGAGTTTGGAAGAGGCTATTTGGTAATGACGCATTTGCTACAAGTTATGGCCATCATGGGTATACCTGTACAAATGAAGAAAGACAATGATCCAGCATATGTCTCTAAGTAAATGAAATGAATTGTTGCTTATTATAATATAAAACATATTACACATATACCACACAATTCTACAGGACAGGCAGTTAAAGAAAGTTCAAATGGAACGTAAATGATATGTTAAGTAAAGAGAAAGGGATGATAAAGACTCCCAGAAATAGATTACATAATCGTTAATTAACTGAATTTTCTAAATGCTAATGAGAGAGGAACAACAGCTGCAGAGAGGCATTGGATAATAAAAAAATTAAAATCAGTCGATATTCTTCAAAGATATCCTGACCTCAGAATGGAACCAAGACATGTGTTATATTGGGGAAGGGGTTTTGCTTTGGTTTCCACAGGAGAAGAAAAGCTATGAATACCATCAACATTGATAAAGGGTCGATTTGAGCAAAGGATATCTCTTAATTTGAAGAGATGATACTTCATCAAACATTATGACTGTTTATTCTAAACTAATCTACAAAACTAAAAAATGGTTTACATTTGATCAGATATAACTTGCCAAAATGAAACCTCCCCAAATTTAGGGTTGGAAGAGGGTTTTGTTTCTGTCTTTTCAGAAGAATAAAGGTATCCCCCTAAGAAATCCAAAGACAACAGAACAAAAGAGACCTCTGAAGAAAAAGGACAAATTATCCAGGAAAAAAAATGTCTCAAGAAAAAGAATAAATTGGCCTATTGGTATATCATATTTCCAACAGGGTAAAATTTCATAAATTTTCTCAAATGTTTGGTTTTGCTATTCTCTACAAATATATAATACAAATGGTCTTTTAGCAGTCCCAGTCCACTTAAAGATTAAAGCTGGCTTTGGAGTTGGAGAGTGGCTCTTTCCTTCTGTATACCCAGTCATGCTTGTTAAAGTAAAATCCAATATCTCTGTCTCATGTCAGAAGATTCACCTAATATGGGACAAAACAAAAAGTTAAGGACAATTTTATTGCCACTAATGTCATAATCATTTGGTTTTATATTCACTCTTTAACAGCATTTCTTAAGGTATAAATTTTATAAAATTAATAAATATATGTATTTAATTTTTTGTCATGATATTAATGGTCATATAGAGTACTAACTAATTCTAGAAAACGGTTTCATCTACCTTCCTGTACATGATCTTGTGTTTGAGTCTCGATCAGTTTTCAACAGTGAACCATGAGCATACCTAACAGGGACCTTTGAAGTCTCCAAAAGGAGGATGGGACTCACAATGATGATTCCTCCAGGACTATGTTAACACCATTAAGCTAAAAAACTCCACTTAAAGATTGGCTTTGGGTTACAAATTTCTCAGAACAATTTCAAGGTGGCTACCTGAGATGATCCAGCCTAACAGACCTCTCTAGCCAGAACTTGAGACAAGCCTACACTTCTCCGTTATGCAGACATTGGGCAACGAATGACACTGCTACCTCTCCCAGGACTTGCCAATTAACCCAAACTTTTCTTTTCAGGATACCCTAAAGATTCTGTTGCCTCCAGATAGCCGAGTAAATTTAAGATAACAATGCTCACATTCCCAAGAGGTGGGCTGGGTAGTTTTTTACTTTCCTTGGGTTATCGATATTTGTCATTGTTTAGGGTGTTTGGCTCTTTTGGCTCTTTTGTTTATGACAGTGAGACTTGTCTTCTCCTGACAGCAGCGATCTACTTCAGAGAAGATGATGAGCATCAAAGAAATTCCACAAGGAGTTTACTTTCTTTCTTTCTTTCTTTCTTTCTTTCTTTCTTTCTTTCTTTCTTTTTTTTTTTTTTTTTTTTTTGGCAGCAGGGTTTCTCACTTTGAGCCTGTCCTGGAACTAGCTCTTGAAGATCAGATTGGCCTTGAACTCACAAAGATCTGCCTGCCTCTGCCTCCTGAGTGCTGGGAGTGTACCACCACCACCCAGCTGGAGTTTATTTTCTTTGTGGCAAAAGAAAGCCACTGGGGAAGAAAGTGCCCTTGTCTTTACTGCTGACAGTATGCTGCCCTTAATTAGACAAGCAGGACATACAAAAAAGTGACTACCAAACATTTTCAAGACAAGTTGGGACAGCCCTTCAGAGTATCCTGTTTCTCATAATTGTCTGTCAAATATTGGAGACCTGTAGGCCGAAGATGGATGCCTCAACATTGCAGAGGAACTTTGGGTGACTGTCCAGGAAGTCAGTCATTTCTGTCATTTCTCACATTTTTAGAAGTTGCTTGCTTGAACTTCCTGCTTATTTTATTAACATTTATTTATTAATTTATAATATAAATTTATTAATTAATTTATTTAATTTTTTCCTTCTTGACCTCTGAAGGAGTTGAAGACTAGATAGTTATACTTTTCCTTGTTTACCAGATACAGAAAGCAAGCTATGTTATAAAGTAAATTAGGTACAATACTTTGGACTCACCAAGATAGGATAAATAATGGAGTATTTTCTCTGAATTTTCAAATACAAATCGACTAGACACTGTTGATGTGTTTAATGCCTGTACATATTGTCTACAGTTATTGTACTTATTTTACATATAGTTTTCTTATATTAGTTATAGCCTTCTTTTTTATTTTAGACGAAAAGGGAAATATTGTGGTATATTATTTGTGTTTTGATAAATAAAGCTTGCCTGAAGATCCGAGGGCAAAGCAGCCACACTAGCCCACCCTACAGTTCAGGGAGTGATGGCACACACCTTTCATCCCAGGACTCAGGAGACAGAGGCTGATGGATCTCTGTAAGTTCAGGGCCACTCTGAGCTACATAAAATCAATCCAGAAACAGATTCAGGTGGTGGTGACTCACACCTTTAATCCCAGTATCCCAGCACTAAGGAGGTAGAGACAGGAGTGATATGGCAGGGAGAGTGAGGAATATAAAGGGCAAGAAGCAGGAACTCAGTGGAATGTGGAGTCTGAGGATTTGTGGAGAAAGACTTTTGCCCTTTTCAGCTGAAGATTTGGTAGAGGTAAAAGTTATCTCTAGTGGTTGGCTGCTTTGCTTTTCTGATATTCTGCTTGAACTCCAGTATCTGTCTCTGGATTTTTATTATTTATGCTACAGCCCCCTGGCCTATACAGGCAAGTACACTCACATGCCCACTACCCCATGGCTAATGCAGAAATTTTCATACCCACTGCAACCCTCTGTAGGCACCTGCACTCACCAGTTCACTGCCCCACTCTGGCCTCCTCAAGCACCTGAACTCACATGTCAACTTTCCAACTCAAGCTTCTGTAGCCACCTGCATGCACATACTGCCCAAATATGGTTTTGTAGGCACCTCCACTCACATGCTCACTGCCCAACCATGTGTCTGCAAGAACCTACACTCACATGCCCACACTCTGGTCTATGTGCACACCTGAACTCTCATGGGCACAGTCCCACTGCAGACACTTGCACTCAGATGCCCACTGCCCCCTGACCTAGGCAGCGACAATCATATGTCCACCACCAACTTGATCTCTGTAGGAAAGTTCATGTCCACGCAATCTGTCACCTTCTTACCTTTGTATACACTTCCACTCACATTCCCACTGCCTACCTTAACACTACCACCACTGGTGTTAGCTGCATACCACACACCTCTGGCCTCTGCAGGCACCTGCAATCACATGCCCACTGGCCCTGTTAGACCTCTGCACTCACCTGCACTACCATGCTCACTGCCTTCCTGGCCTCTGCAGACCCCTACATGCCCCTGCACTCATGGCCACCCCTCATCTCTGGCCTCTGCAGATACCAACACTCACTCATTCACTGCCTTTCTCTTTCCTCACAATAACATGCCATAACATGCAAATAATTTATCAACCTACACTCTTCATATCTCTTCACTCTCATGTCCAATGCCCTGCTCTTGCCTCTGCAGTCAATGTACTCCCATACCCACTGGCCTCATAGGCAAGTGCACTCACATGCCCACTACCCTCTGGCCTATCTGGGTACTTCCATTCATTTATCTACTGTCCCTGTATGCTCCCCAGAGACACATGAACTCACAAATCCACTGCCCTCACTGACCTCTTTAAATACCTGCCCTCATAGGACAATGCCAAAATCTGGCCTCTGTAGGCAACTTCTTGCACATGCCCACTGCCCATATCTGGTTTTTCTCTCACATGCCCAGCCTTAGCCCTTGAATCTGCAAGAACATGTTGTCAGAAGCTACTAGTTCATTCACAGCTTCTCAGATTTGAAATAATCACACAGAAACTATATTTGCAACATCGTATGGCCAATAGATTAAGTATATTTTTAGTTAACCCTTATATCTTAATTTAACCCATTTCTATTAATCTTTGTATTGCCATATGACTGTGGCTTACCAGCAATGTTCTGGTGTGTCTGTCTCCTATAGGTGGCCACAAGGCTTCCCTCTGACTCTGCCTACTCTCTCTCTCTCTCTCTCTCTCTCTCTATATATATATATATATATATATATATATATATATATATATTCCAGTCTGGCTATATTCTGTTAAGCCATTGGCCAAAAGCAGATTCTTTGTTGACCAATAAAAGCAACACATATAAAGAAGGACTACCCACACCATTTTGTCTTTTTCTTTTAGATGAAAAGGATGGTTTTAAATTTAACATAGGAAAAATACATATAAAAAACAGGCATCAAGCAAGAATGATAGTTACAATATTTATATCTACTTTATCTTTTATCATGACTAAGAAAAACTATAATTATAACTACCTATTCTTCAACTCCATCAAAGACTCCCAAAGGATTTAATATTACCTAAGTAAACAGGAAGTGCATTTTAAGCAACTTCCAAAATTCTAGAATTGACAGAGATATCTAGCTGCCTGGACAGTCACCCAAAAAATCTTCTGTATCATTACAGGCACTTATTTTCAGCCTACTGGCCAGTAGTATCCATCAAACATTTCAATGAAGCAGAGAATTTCATAGACAGTCCCACCTGTATTGACAGTTTGTCAGTCACTTTCTTCTGTGTCCTGCAGAATGTCTGACAAACTTTTTCGTGAACTGGAACCCTGAAGGTCTATCTCACCTTATTCAAGCAACTTCAGCAGTCATTTTTCTGTGGATCCTTCAAGTCCAGTCAAATAATACAGGCATGTTGTGGGACAATGGTCCTTTATTCTATCACTTGTATTATTTTTAATAAAATGCTGAGTGGTCAGTAGCCATGCAGAAAATATAGGTGGGACAACCAGGAAGGAAGTAGAAGTGGGGTGATGAGAACAGGAGAATTCTGGTAATAGGAAAGCTCAGCCTGCAGTTATTTCTCAGACACAGAGGACAAAAGATGTGAATGTCTCGTGGAACAAGGTACCAAGCCACGTGGCTAACAGACAATAGTTATGGGCTGTTATAAGTTATAATAATTGATTAATAAGAAGCCTGAGCTACTGAGCCAATCAGTTTATGATTAATGTAGACCTCTGTGTGACTTCTTTGGGACTTAACGATTGCAGGAACTGGGCATGACAGAAACCTCAGTCATCAGAATGTTACCCAACATGTGGCCAACTGCATCCATATAATGCCTGAGATAGTTTGGGAAGTTATTCTAGATAGAAAAGAATAGAATTAAGCATGGCTTATTGATGGCAGCACTTTCTTGGGTGGACTCTGCTTGCTAGAGACAAGCCTTCTCATTTAAGAGAAGCTTCCTGGCTCAACTTTAGCTGCATAAACTTGGAGTGCTTTTAAGAGGCCCTGTCACCAAACACTTAAATGGTGTTTATGAATAGCCAACAGCATGATTCATTGTGGTGGCAGGGACCTTGAAACTTCATAGAGTTGTTTCATTAAACATGCCTCCTGCCAGTACCTCTGCCATGAAGCTAGACTCTCAGAAAGCTAAAGAATGTGGTGGATCCAGGCATCAATACCACACTTTAGTTTTAGCCATATTGCTTAGCAAATTAAAGACTCATGTGGTCAGAAAAAGAAAGATATACAGTAAAGATAGATTAAGACAAAAAAACTCTAAATGGCTTACAGTGTGTCTAAAAATATATGCAGGCTTTGGAGAGAAAAGAAAGAGGGTGTGATGGCGCACACCTTTAATCTCAATACTTGGGAGGCAGAGGCAGACAGATCTCTGTGAGTCCAAGGACAGCATGTTCTACAGAGTAAGTTCCAGAATAGAAAAATCCTGTCTCAAAAAACCGAAAATTAAAAATAAAAGAAATAGAGTTTAAACTAAACCATGTAAAAATGGAAAATTCACAGAGAATCTGAATCATATATGCTATTATGTCTTTGAATTGTTTGATGGCTGAAGAAGGAGCAACAGCTGCTAAAAGACATTTAATTACAAATGCTGCTGGATTACTCCAACATATATATTGTGAAAATGCCTTGACTTCAAAATTTAAGTCAAAAGATATGTTACTTAAGAGAAGAGGTTTTGCTTTTTTTCTCACGGGAAATGAAAGGCTATGGGTTCATTCTGGGTTAAGAAAAATCAAGTTTGATCAAGGAACACCCCCTGAAAAATCTCCAATGGGAACAGATGTCCCAGATGATCCAATATTTCAGAGGACCTCTGGTGGAGTTTCTTCTGAGTTCTACATCCAAAATAGTCTCGAGACTTCT
The DNA here is from genome assembly GCF_000317375.1 of Microtus ochrogaster. Lineage (NCBI taxonomy): Eukaryota > Metazoa > Chordata > Mammalia > Rodentia > Cricetidae > Microtus > Microtus ochrogaster. The sequence continues at coordinate 54,493,678 of NC_022026.1, forward strand.
GGTTGAAATGATCAAGATGCACAGAATATTCTAGTCAAGACTTGGCCATAATCCTAAATATTCTTTATGTCCCCATAACATTATCAGCACCCCTAATCACCAGAAAGTAGCCTCGAAAACTATATCCACATTCCATAAAATTAATTATGGATATTTGCCTTTGTTTAGAGTGTTGGTTACAAGTTGTTATGGATAACAGTCAGGAAAAAAGCTAAACAAAGGAGATTAGATTCAGAGTTCTCATTTTGAAAGGAAAAGAAAGGGGAAGCGCTGTAGGACAATGATCTTATCCCTGTAAAGATTTGTCACTTGTATTGGTTTAATAAAATGCTGATTGGCCAGTAGCCAGGCTGGAAGTATAGGTTGGGTGACCAGAATAGGAGAATTCTGGGAAGATGAAAGGCTCAGTTAGCAGTCATCACCCAGATGCAGAGGACCAAAGATGAGAATGCCTCACTGATAAAAGGTACCAAATCACATAGCTAAAAACAGATAAGAATTATGGGTTAAGGTTTAAGAGTTAATAAGAAGCCTGAGCTAATAGGCCAATCCATTTATAATTAATGTAGGCCTCTATGTGTTTCTTTGGGACTGAATGGCTGCAGGACTGGGAGGAACAGAAACCTCTGTCAACAAGAACTTACATTCACATATTCATGGTCATCCTCTGACCTATGTGTACTTGTAAAATCTCATGTGAATACCACTCCTGGATTCTGCAGGCACTTTCACTAATCTGTTATATGCTCCATAGTCTTGGCAGGCAGCAGCAATCCCATGACCACTACCAACTTGGTCTCTGTAGGAAACTGCATGCACATGCTATCTGTCACCTTCTTGTCTTTGTGTGTACCTGCACAAACATGTCCAGTGCCTCCCTGGGTTCTGCAGGAAGCTGCAATCACATGTCCATTGCTCCCCTCGAATTTGCAGACTATTTTTATTTGAGACAGGATTTCTGTCTGTAGCACTGGCTGTGCTGAACCATGCTCTGTAGATCAGGCTGGAACTTGAACTCTGAGACTTGCCTGCCTTTGCCTTCCAAAGGGTTGCACCACCACCAACTTCCCCTGAACTTTGCAGGCAAATACACACATGATCATTGCCCCTAGCCCCTGCAGGTACCTGTATTCACACGCCCACTACCCCCCTCTGGCCTCTGGAAGAAAATGTAATCCTATGAACAGAACTGACCTTTGCCCTCTGCTGGCACCTGTACTCTCATTCCAGATGCCCACCTGACTGGCCTCCACTGGCACCTGCACTTGCATGTCCTCTTCTATGGACCTCATGCATCAATAGGCACCTACACTCACATGCCTACCACTTATTTCTCTTCTCTACAGTCTCCTGAACTCACAGTCCCATTACCAGGATCTGACTTTTGTTGGCATCTGCATTCACATGACCACTGACCCAGTCAGACCTCTGTAGGTGCCTTCACTCACGTGCCCACTACCCATTTCTGGCCTCTTCGGACATCAGCATTTACATGCGCAATACCTGCATCTGGCTTCTTCAGGTACTTGCATTCACAAGCCTACTGCTTTCTTGGCCTCTGCAGACAGCAGAACTCACTTGCACACTGCTTCTCTCTAGCCTCAAGAGGAACCTGCTATATTAGGGCAAATTCACCTCTCTTCCCTTCTCACACACCTTTTACTTAGATGCCCACAGACCTGCTCTTGCCTCTGCAGGCAATGTACTCATTCACATGTTTTCTGCTCCCTGTCTTATGCAGTCACATGCATTCATACATTCATTGCCCCCTTCTTACCTCTTAAATCACATTTACTCACATTTTGATCACTTGGTGAGTTATAGACGTTTGTCATTGTTTAGGGAGGTTGATTGCAAGTTGTTCCTGGTTATAGTCAGAGGAAAAAAATTAAGCAAGAGAGTTAGATTCGATGATCTCTTTTTAAAAAGAAAAAAAGAGGGTACAAAAAAAGGCAGGATAAAAGGGTAGACTACTGAATTCTACTTTAAACTAAAAAGCAACTATTAATCTCAAATGTTTTACATTGGTATGTGTTTCTGTATATTTAAACAAATTTAAGGTTACTTTTGTTATGAAATACTCTATATATGTTTAAAATATATTGTATATTGACACCAATATAAGATTATTTTCATTATACTATGTATATATTTCTACTTTTGTTTAAGGTAGTATAACTATGCAACTCATTAAGAATTTAATGTACAGAGGCAAGTGGATTACAGATTGAGGCCAGCCTGGTCTACAGAGAGAGAGATTCAGAATAGCCAGGCTACAGAGAGAAACTTAATCTCAAAAATAAATCAAACACAAAAATACTGTACTTTGTAAATATTATTAATTTAAGTTACCTTGATTTTTCTTTGTTCGTTGAGATAATACCTCGTAAGTGTTCAGTTGGCTTCAGATTCACTGTTAGGATTCAGACAACCTTGAATTTCTAGTCCTCTTGCCTCTACCTTCCTTGTACTGGGATTACAGATATATAGTACAGACATGTACTCCTGAATTTTTACAGAGTTGAGGTTGACACAGGGTTTTGCACATGGCCTGATAGGCAGGGACTCCATTGGCCAAATTATATCCTTAACCCCTGAATGACCTTGAGGCCAAAGATTATCTTGGATGAAGTTGGTGGGTACAGTCTAATCACATGAGGCATTAAAGGCTCAAGAGGAAGATAAAAGAGTCTCAGAATGTAATGACATCGCTGAGACAAGGAGGTAAGAGCTAAAGGATGGAAAAGACTTGTTGGCCTTGCAGACAAAGAAGCACGTGAGCCAAGGAATGTGGACCATTTTCAGGATCTGGGAATGGACATAGGCAGCCAGCCAGTGTGTTCATGGGAACCTTAGTAACACAACCACAACAGCTGGATTCTTCAACCTTCTACACAGGCGAGGACACAGCTTTACCCTGGGAGGCTATGGAGAGGCTGTATTCTGCAAAAACAATTTTAATTCCATATTCCAGGGAGATCTATTTTGGCATTCTCACCTATGAAAGTGTGATGAAATATGTGTATGTGGCTAAGTTCCTTAGACACTAATAGGACACTGATACCAGAAAGAAGTCCTACTGATGATATATGGGGACTAACTCTGTATAGATGCCTTCTTTCAGTAGGAGGAATTAGGAAACACTTTGTACACAAGGTTAGGAGGAAAGTGAAATAGTGGGATGAAAGAAATGAAGAAGGAATGTGTCTCCATTTTCCCCTCTCCTACTCACTCCAGGCCTCAGAAAACTATGTGGAGCCTTCTCATAAATGAGAGAAAACTGAGCATTAAAGAATGAAAGAAAAACTTTCGTGACAAATGCCTTGGGACAAGCTCCAGAAGGGCTTGTCCCCACGGCTGGCTGTGAAGGCCTTTTCATACTCTGCAGGTTAAGAGTAGCCTTCCTACTCTTCATATATGTGACAGTTGTAGTTTGGTCCTCTTGTGGGACTCCTAACAGTGGAAACAGGAGCTGTCTTTGACTCCTTTTCTGACTTTTGGGAACCTATGCCTCATGCTGGGTTACCTTGCCCAGCCTTAATACAAGGGGAGGTTCACAAGCTTAGAGAAGACAAATAACAAGGTAAACACAAAGAAAAACATATCGAGATCTTCCTGGAAACTGGAAGCAAACAAGATTGCAGGTCAAAAGTTGAGAGCATGGGGTGGGGTAGGGCTGAGTTTGGGGAAAGGGGAGAAGGGGAGATGGAAGGGAGAAAGGAAAGACTGGGGAGAGCTTGGGGGACTGGGAGGTGGAGAGGGAAGATATACGTGCAGGGAAGAAGATATCTACATTAAGGGAGCCATTTTAGGGTTGGCAAGAGACTGGGCTCTAGAGGTGTTCCCAGGTGTCCACAGGGATGTCCCCAGTTATGTCCTTGGGCAGCAGAGGAGAGGGTGCCTGAACTGTCCTTGCCCCACTGTCACACGGATGATTATCTTGAGTATCACCATAGAATCTTCATCTGGCGATGGATGGAGATAGAGACAGAGACCCTCATCAGAGCAAGGACTGAGCTTTCAAGGTCCATTTGAAGGGCTGAAAGAGGGAGAAGATGAGCAAGGGAGTCAGGACCAGGAGGGGTTGGTCTACCCACTGAGACAGTGTATGTGTTCTAATGGAAGCTCACCAAGGCCAGCTGGACTAGGACTGAAGGAGCATGTGATCAAAATGGACTCTCTGAGTGTGGCTGACAATGGGGTCTGACTGAGAAGCCATCGATAAAGGCACTGGTACTCGTTTCTACTGCGTGTACTGGCTTTTTGGGACCCTAGTCTATACGGATGCACCGCTCCCTAGGCCTGGATGTAGGGGGGAGGGCCTTGGCATTCCCACAGGGCAGGGTTCCCTGCCCTCTCTCAAGCAGGGAGGGATAGAGAGGAGGGGGAGTGGGGGGTGGGAGAGGAATGGGAGGAGGGAAGGAAATGTAAATTTTTGAATGGAAAAACAAAATAAAATAAAGAAAGTCTTTGGATTTGTTTGACTACAATAAAAAAATAAAGTGGAAACTAAATGTGGTCGATTTCAGTATTCCTTGCAACTCCCTCTTCTTACTAGAATATGTTTCTATTTTATTATTTTCACTTGTGTCTTTGTTCTCTTTACTTATTTTTTTTAATCTCCATCCCCCTACCCTGGTAAGGTGGTATCTTAGTTGAAGCTGGTCTCTGACACAGTGGGGCCGCTGCACATACCTGATCTCACCTGTTTACTGTTCAACTCTGGCTTTTGCAGCCACCTACACTCACATGCCCACTGCCTCCTTGCCTCTGCAGGAACCTGCACTCAAATGCCCACACCCCACCTCTGGTCTCTGAAATCACCTATACTCACATACCCATTGCCGCCCTGGCCTCTGCAGGTACCAGGACTCACATGCCCACTGACCCTCTGGCTGCTGAATGCACATCCACTCACATGACTACTACCACAAAAGCCTCTGAAGAGACCTGCACTCACATGCTCATTGACCTTCTCTTGCCACTGCAGGCCACATGGCTATTGACTTGCACCCACTGCCACACTCTGCCCTATGTAGTTCCCGGCACTCCCATGCCCACTGGCCCACTCTGTTCTCTGCAGGCATATGCATTCACATGCCCAGACCCACCATCTCTCTTCGGCAGGAAACTCACTTCACTTGCCCACTGTCAGCCTGGCCTCTGCAGACACCTGTGGTCATAAGACCATGGCTCTTTTCCAGACTTTCTGGAACCTGCACTCATATGCATACTGCCCACTTCTATCCTCCCTGGGTACCATCTTCACATGACCACTGTCCCAATTGCCTCTGAAGACACATGCGCTAACATACCTACTGCCTCCTCTGGCTTCTGCAGAAGGAGCACTGACATGCCCACTGCTCCACTCTGGCCTCTTTAGGAATGTGCACTCACAAGCCCACAGGTACCCTCTGGCCTTGGTGCCAACCTGCATTCACATGACAATGGCTCCCTGGTCTCTGCAGTAATTGCACTGGCATGCCCCGGCCTCCTGGCCTCTTCAGGCACCAGCCATATCCACTGACTACCTGACTCTGCAGGGACATACACTTACATTCTCCCCTCTGACCTCTGAAGGCCCGTGCATTCACATGAATTCAGCCTGCCCTGGCCTCTGTGCACTTAGACTTATGAACTCACTATCCCATGCTGCCCTATGCAATTACCTATTCATGCCATTGCCACTCTCTGGCATCTGCAGGATCTGCATTCACAAGGACTGTGCCACCATCTGACTTCCGAAAGTGATGAACTCATATGCCCACTGTCAGCCTGTCCTCTGAAGGAACATGTGGTCACATGACCACCTCCCTCCTCTGACACAGGCACTCCCCTGAACTCATGAACTCACTGCCAATGGCCTCTGCAGTAGCTGCACTCTTACACCGGCTGCCTCAGTCTGTCCTTCGGAAGGTACCTTCACTCACATTCCAAATGCATCCCTGGCATCCATACTCACACACCACTTCCAAGATGGCCTCTGCAGGCAGCTACACCCACATGCCAACGGCCACCCCTTGGCCTCTGTCGGCATGTGCATTCACATGGCCACTGCCCCCTCCCAGCCTGTGCAGTCCCCTGTACTTACAGGGCTACTGCCTGCAGTGTCCTCTGTATGCAGCTACTCTCACATGCCCACTGGCCCATTCTGTCCTGTGAGGAACCTGCATGCATGCCTATTGCCCCCTGGGCTCTGCAATAGCACTCACATGCTCACTGCCTCCTTCCAGCACTTTCAGGTATCTGATTCACATGTCCACGTCCTGCCTGCCTCTACAGAAACCTGCACTTAACATGCCAATGTCCCCACTCTGGCCTCTGGAGCAACTGTATTCATAAATCCACTGCCTCATCCTGTCCTTCCAAAGGCACCTGCATTCACATGTCAAATGCATCCCTGGCCTCAGCGTTCACATGTCACTTGTGAGCTGGCCTCTACAGTCATCTGTACTCAGATGCCCAAACCATCTCCCTGGCCACTGTGTGTATTTGCACTCACATGCAAACTGCTCCTGCTTGCTTTTGGAGGCTTCTGAACTCACATGCTGACCTTCCTCCTCTTGACTCTGTAGGTACCTGCACTCACACGGCCACTGCCTGCTGTGGCCTCTGCAGGCACCTACACATACCCACTGCTCTCTTTTGTCCTCTGAAGGTGTCTGCACTCATATACCCATGGCCCATATGGCCTGTGCTGGCATCTCTTCAGGCACCTTTATCCACATGCCCATTGCCTGCCTGGCCCCTGCAAGAACCTGCAATCATACGCCCACAGGCCCCCTCTGGCCTTGGTGCCCACCTGCACTCACATGCCCACCCCAACTCTCTGGCCTTTGCAGGTATTTGGACTCACATCTCCATTGCCTCCTTGTTTCCTAGGCACCTGAACTCACATGCAGACCTCCCTCTTCTATACTCTGCAGGCATCTTCACACACATGGCCACTGCCTGCCCTGGACTCTGCAGGTTCCAGCACTCACATAACCCACTGCCCCCATCCAGCTTCTGTAACATCTGACCTTACATGCTGTCTTAGGATTTCTATTGCTGTGAAGAGACTCCATGACCATGGCAACTCTTATAAAGGAAAACACTTCATTGGAGTGGCTTACAGTTTCAGAGGTTTAGTCTATTATCATTATGGTGGGACATGGTGGTGTCATGATGCTGGAGGAGGAGCTGTCAGTTCTGTATCTTGGTCTACAGGCAGCAGAAGAAGAGACTGCACTGTCCATGGTTTGTGCATATATGAGACCTCAAAGCCCATCTTGACAGCAACACACTTTCTCTATCAAGAGCAGAGTTCCTAATAGTTCCATTTCCTATAGGCCAAGCACCCAAACACATGAGTCTATGGGGGCCACTCCTATTCAAACCACCACACATGCTCACTGCCAGCCTGGTCTCTGTAGGAACCTCACTCACCTTCCTACCACCCTCCTCTATCAGCTGCAGGCAGCTGCACTCACATGTCCACTGCCCACCTCTGGTCAGTGTGCACGCCTGCTCTCACATGTCCACTGCCCACCTCTGGTCAGTGTGCACACCTGCTCTCACATGTCCACTGCCCACCTCTGGTCAGTGTGCACGCCTTCTCTCACATGTCCACTACCCACCTCTGGTCAGTGTACACGCCTGCTCTCACATGTCCACTGCCCCTCTGACCTCTGCAGGCTCCTGCACTCACATACCCACTTCCCCACTGGCCTGGGCAGGTGCCTGCACTCAAATAACCCAACATGCCCCCACCTCTGCAGGCACCTGTACTCACATTGTCCACTACCCCTTCTTGCCTCTGCAGGTACCTACACTTTTATGAGCACAGATCTCCCCTGACCTCTGGATGTACCTACTCACCCCTCATAAAAACAGTTCAAAATAAAATAAAATCTTTAAGTTTTTGAGATACATATATGTATCTCTGAAACAAAACTAATAAAATCTCAGAGAAAGAAGCTGGGGTTAAACCTGAAGACCAGAAAAACAAAACAGCCAGCCACTGACTCTTAGCTCTACCTCAGTACAAAACAGCAATCCTGCCTACAAGAATCTCAGAATGAGACTGTTTCTGAGAGCTGTCTTCTCCTATTTTATAATCCTCTCTAGGGCTGGAATTAAAGGCATGCGCTTCCAAGTTTCTATGGCGACTAGTGTTGTTACTTGGATTAAAGGTCTGTGTTAGCACTGCCTGGTCTATAAGACTGACCAGTGGGGCTGTTTTATTACTCTCCGATCCTCAGGCAATCTTTATTGATTAAAATGTTAATGAAATGCCTCTACATCTCTCTCAAACATATATATATAAACATATATAGCATATAATATAATATATATATGTATTGTGTGTGTGTGTGTGTGTGTGTGTGTGTGTGTGTGTGTGTGTTAGGATGACCTCAGAAGCCAGAAGAGTGTGTCTGATATTCTAGAGCTGGATTTACAAGTGTCATGAGCTGCCCAACATCTGGAAACTGAACCTGCATCCTCTGTGAAGAGCAGGAAGTGCTCTGAAGTGCTCTGATTCATCTGTGTAGCCCTATAAAATAAAATACCCCAAAAAGAAACAATACAGAATTTATCCATGTAGTCTGGTTAATACATGTCCAGGAAGTTACCCCAAAAACTGATCTCCTGAAGACACCATAAAAAGCTGAGATGAGGTAACTAACTCTCTAGTCCCTCAGTGAGATGATGTAAATTTCCAGATGCCTTACAAGAGCTTCCCCCATGTAACACTAAGCCTGCCTGCTTTGCTTTTCTGAGTTTTTACTCAAAAAAAAATTCACTTTTCCTTTACCTTGTTTTTTCCTCTCTCTCTCTCTCTCTCTCTCTCTCTCTCTCTCTCTCTCTCTCTCTCTCTCGGGGGGGGGGATACGTACCCAAAGCCTAAAGCTGCTTTGCCTGACACCCTGGGTTCTTTGTTCTTTTTACTAATTCTCAGATGCAAGCTCCATCTCCTCCCTTTCCCATGATGCAGTGACTGGCTGACTTCCGTTGCCAAATATGAAGTCCCCAGACTAAAAGTTATATGGTAACCTATTTTCTCAGATTTGCTTCTGCTACACCAAAGCTTTACTCGTTATTTCTATTAAGCTTTCATATTAAATCCCATAATAAAATTCATTTCTAAACATACCCTCCTATTATGTGTGACCTGAAATTCTTTAAGTTTGTAAGATGAAGGACCTAGAAGTCACTGGTCTGAGGATGCTTTTGTGGCTGTTTTTCCCTGGATCATTGTAAACTTCATTATGCTCATTTGGGGTGAGAAAGAAAGCCTCCACCCATGTTCTCAAAGATGCCATTTGCTCTGTATCATTAACTTTATGTACAATAGAAAAATAGGATATTTTTTATTGAAAGGAAGAGTGAAAGGAAGGAAGGGAAGGAGGGATGAAAAGAAGAGGGGAGGAGGGGCAAAGTTCAGAATGGATTTTTGATGGAGAAACTCTATTATAATGTTACAGGGATTAGCAACTTTGGGAACCATTGAGGATGGACCCTGATGGGCATGGCAAACATGGCACTAGTAGGTCTCGCCCTTCTCCCCACTTCCCTCTCCCTTGATAAACCATTAGATTACATTCCTAAAGCAAAGTCAACGAAGTCTATTCCCTTTGACTACTTCCTTATGTCTAACTCAGTCCGGAGACTGAACACTAAGGTCCAAGCATCAACACCAAGGTCCATCCATTAAAGTTCAATATTTGACTACCCTAATTAAAATGTCCAATCAGAACTTACCAGCTCATCCTCTCACAGAGAGAAACTCTATTCTCCTTACAAGTCACTCCTGAAAAGACACCTGCTACTGTCTTTGTTAAATCCAGAGGCAACACTGTCCCCTTGTCCCTCTGGGGTAAATGTCCCTCGTTTGTGCTGAGATTTGGTGTGTGGGTGTATGCTGTGCCTCCTTCAGAGCTCACCTCCAGTTTCTTAAGTAACACTAGAAGTAAATATCAGTCTTGCCATTCCTTTACATTACTTTTTTAAAGGATGGGAATATCTGGTCTTTGTTATCTAGGGCAAAGCTACTTCCTCTGGATCAAAAGAAGAAAATCCAAGTTTAAGGTCTTGCCTTGGGTGGAGAACTGACATTCTAAACTCTTGGCAACATTTGCATAGTATTCTCTCCTCCTATTAAGAGTTAAAGGAACTGGGCCTGTTAATCACCTGGCCAGTAAATCTGAGGTATCTGAAGGTGCTAAAGAGACAGGAGCACTAATTAGTCCTTCAATGAGGCAATGCATTTATCTTTCCTAGAAGCCCCTCAAGTATTGCTGAGGATTGCAGAGTTTCCACCGTTCAACAGAAAAATCCGCCTGCTTGTTTTAGTGACTTAGAACAACGTAACTTTCCCCTTTCTATCTTTCTTTTGAATGCTGTTCAAAGCAGGGTATGTTTTACTTATGCTTTGGGCGTTTTGCTGTTTCTCTGCCGCACCCAACCCCCCCTCGGCTTTATGACTGCTTACTATATCCGGTGCAAAAGGAATGGTTTCTTCCTCTTCTCCACCTCCCTCCTCCAAGCACCTGCCAAGACCCACAGCGTGCTGGTCTTGTTGTTTTCTCTCAGACATGAATAAAATTGTCCTCAAGCTTCCGTTTGAATCTGTTTTAAAATTCTTTATTATATGGAATAAGAACTCCCAAAAAATGTGTTTTCCTTGGTAGCAATACACTGTAGGTAGTATTAAACACATACACACATATAATGGTTCTGTAGGATGTTGTGAGCCACCTCGCATGGGTCCAAGGAGCCCACGTCTGGTCCTCTGTAAGAGCGGTACATGCTCCTAAGCACCAGGCCATTTCTCCAGCCCCTGGAGCCCAATGTGTTCCAGTTCTTTCACTGAGCACATAAGCTCTTGTGCCCCCTTTCTCTTGTAATGACAGAAAATGGAACCAAATTCAACCTCAGTTTAAAGTTCCCTGTTTCCTGGGTCAGTTGAGGACTCTCGTCAGAGCCCTGTCCTTCCTTCTCTGCAAAGCAAATTTCCCTTTATTCAGAAAGAAATTTAAAATAATTAATGAACAGTGCATAGTTCCATTATGGAATATATAGATGGAGTTATAGAAATTCTAAATAATATAAAGACGGTTGCATATCAAATATTTACTTCATGAGTGGGTGAGAGCAGTGGTTTCTCAGTGTGGCTAAAGGGAGTCGTGCATCTTGCTGTGTTGTTCATGACACCCACTTGGAACTCTGGAAGACTTGAAGTTTTCTCTGTTTATATTTAGCATATGTACACAATGACTCATTTCTTTGCTCCAATAAGCTAATTTTTTAAATTTTATTTTGGTTTTGTGTCAGGATTGCATTTTGTACATTTTGTAGCCCTGGCTATCCTGGAACTTGATATGTAGACCAGGCTAGCCTGGAACTCACAGAGGTCCTCCCAGCTCTGCCGTCAGAGCTCTGCCCTAGTGCTGTGATAGACATGCGCCACCACGCCTGGCCACTGCCTCCAGCTCAGGCCCTGATCTGCTGCCTGGAGACCCTGCCACGTCACCTTCCTGAAGTGAAGTGTATCCACATGGTTTAGTGGGTCATATTTTCATTCTTTTCCATATTGGAGATGTCAGACAACTCCGGAGCTGAAGAGCTGGGGATGCGCCGTGCACCGCTGCATAGCGTGCATCGGGCGAGAACGCTACCGTGTGTCCGTCTGCATCCCTCCCCATGCACGTCCCTCACTCCGCTCAAGCACATCCGTGCCTGGCTGGGTGTCCCAATCTCCCTGACCCCTTGAAGCAGTTTGTGATCTAGAGTCAGGGAGTTAGCCAGCGCCAGGCGTACTAGTCTCCCTCATAGAATGTACTGTGGCTTCCCAAGTTTTCCGCAGCGAACTTAGGCACTGGTTCCTGACTGCAGGGTCGCCCGTCTCAGCTGCTTCTGGATCCTGTCACCCACCAGTCTTAGAGCCTGTCCTCACCCCAGCCCTGGTGAGGCTTGGGAATGTCTAGGATCTTCTATAGTTTTGCACAACAAATTGCGATCTCTCGGGAGCATCACACCCTCCCAGCACTGTCAGATACTGACTGCCAGGTCCCGAGGCTGACTCAGAATCTAGAGGACACTAACTTCCTGGTGCTTGTGAGAATCGTCCTGAGCCCCTTCTCAGCCAATAGGGAAACTCCTCTAGGATGGCCCCAGCCAGTTCCCTTGGCTAGATAACTTCTCTGCCTCCAGTGACCTCTGGCAAAGGGTTTCTAGTTCTGATTAACCCAAAGAACCCTTTGGGTTACTCCCTCCCCCCTCTGCCTTCCGCCTGTATCTCAGGATGTAAAATTCTCAGGTATTCCTCCATGTCTTCCTGCCACCATGCTCTCCACCTGATGAAAACAGACTTATTGTCTAAAATACAAGCAAGCCTTCAGCTAAATTCTTTCTTCCATAAGAGTTGCCTTGGTCACAGCGTCTCTTCACAGCAACAGAACAGCAACGCCTAAGACAGGTAGGCACGCTGCTCAAGGCCCCTCCCCTCCGAGGAAGATGGCTGGGTCTATAAGGGGGCTACCACATGCTTCCTCTTTCATCTCCTCGCCTAATCCCTCATTGTCAGAAGATGTAAGATGTGCTTTCCCTTGTGCTGAACGAAGAGTAAGCAGCGCAGAAGTGTACATTTCATGAGAACCAGAACTCTTCACATCGTCCTCCGATGCTTGGGCAATGCGCGGCCTGTGGGTTTGTTTCATGACTGTTGAACACACCAATGAGCAAACGACCTCACAGGAATCTCCCATCTTATCTTATTTCCATCTCATTTGGTACTGAGCTCCAGTCTCTGGTCTTGGTGCTCACGAGTCTTCTTTAACAAAATTCATAGCTGTTAGAGATAAGGGGATGGGCTGCGTCCCTCTCACCTTTCCACGCAAGCGCAGGTGCAGAAACAGAGCAGCTACTCTCTGAGTACCCCGTGAACGACAGTGGTGCCGTCGGTCAGCTAATTCTTGAAAATGAGGTAGAAACCATGCAGTTTACCCTTCGAGTGCTGCAGTCTTAAATCCAGAGAAGGCGGCAGGTGTGAAGAGGGCAGATACAAAAGGGGCCAGGTCTACTCATTCTTGTGGATTGATAGAGATGATCCTTTCTGAAAAGCTTACTGGGGGCCCCAGATTTGAATTGTTTTCTATGTGCGCGTGGGTGTTTTGCCAGCATGTTTGTCTGTGCGCCGAGTGTCTGCAGTGTCTGTGGAGGCCAGAAGGGGGATCTAGAGTTAAAAATGGTTGTGGGTCACCATGTAGGTCTTGAGAAGCAAACCTGTGTCCTCTGCAAGAGTAGTAAGTGCTCTTCACCCCAGAGCCCGCTCCCCAGGCCCAGGCAGCTGATTTTAAAGGCGGCACAATGTCAGTGTGACCAGGCATTCCTCTAACAACTGTATAAATGGCTTCCTGCTGGCACATAGTGACTATCTACCCTGCAGAACATCTGGTAACTAAAGATACCCATGTTTATTGGATTTGAATAGTTCACCATGTCCATAAATTAAAATAAACATAAGTTCAAAGTGGGATTCTGAAGTAACTACCAAGAGATCCATTTTTTTCAAGTCAATTAAAAGGCCGTTATCAAGTGTCCTATCTTAGATAATTTATATCTTCTGGCTTTATTGCATCCCCTTGGAAAGAAAGATGCTATTTCTTCTCCTCCTCCCAGTTGCTCTTTTTTTTTCTGACCTAGTAAATTTTGATTCTTCTGCTCTCTCTGCTTAATGCAGCTAAGTTGAACACAACTCTTGCATTTAATGGCTTCACTTCATAGGAGCCTTTATCAGGCTGGAACATCTGTGCACGGCTTCTGTGATTGATAGCAGGCTGACCTTGGGAACGCGGTTTTAATTACTACTGGCTCTGAAATGTCCAGAGGAACCTCAGACCTCACTGCAGGGAGACTGAATAACCTCTTGGTTTTCTAAGTAGGACCTAGGAGGACATCTCTGTCCTGTGGAAGTAAACTTGGGAGAATGTCCTCCTAGGATAATTCTCCCAGCCATTAGCAATAGCACAGAGTATACCGTAGGTGCCCACTGAATCCTCATAGGCCAATGAAGGCTGCCGGTGATGTAAATTTGCAGTGAGTGCTCGTAACCACCGAGCCATCTCTCAGCCCAAGATCTGTGTTTCTGGAGGTTCTCTCTCCAGCTCTCATACAGCAGGATGTGCCTGGAGCCTGGTGCTCTAGTTCCTAGCTCTGCTTCTGCCATCTTCCTTCCCTCCAGCCCTCGGTCCATCCCAGATAATGGGAGTCCACGCTCTTCTCGTGGGATCAACAAGAGGCTGCAAAGAGAATGAGCATGGTTTGCAGGCTCCTAGAGCTGCCCGTGGTTTATAGGAACAGGAGGTGGTGGCTTAGCCCTTTTGGTAGCAAGAGAACATTGTCCCTGATCCACGTTTAAGCTTTAGGGGAGTCCTGTGTCCCACCATAAATGTTGGGGGAGCTGATGCCTTGGGCCCTCAACACCTAAAGGTACCCAAACATCTAGAGTTTCTTAGATCCACACACAGATCTTGTAGGCATAAGGCAAGCTCCATTTTAAGACTCAGGGCCTCTTCACACCTCCTCTGGAGGCCAGAGATACGCCTCGGGAGACCGTGAATCCAGGGAAAAGCTTCAACCTTTTGTTTTGTCTTTAACCTGTTGACTGAGCTTTCTGTCCTGCCCAGTTCCCACAGTCATTAAGTCCCAAAGAAATCACACAGAGGTCTACATTAGTTATAAACGGATTGGCCCATTAGCTCAGGCTTCTTATTAACTCTTATAACTTATATTAGCCCATTATTCTTGTCTATGTTAGCCATGTGGCTTGGTACCTTATTCAGCGGGGCAGTCACATCTTGC
>NC_022026.1:54508701-54510917 GCF_000317375.1 Microtus ochrogaster
AAACGGGGAGCTTGGTCCTGATCCTGAAGACCTTCGGAGGGGTGAGAGGGTTCTTGGCCTGAGGCAGGAACCAGGAAACAGAGCGAGGGCATTTGGTAAGCGGAACCCTTGGCCAGCAGGGAAACCTGATCAGGTTTTAAAAGACCCACTAGATAGGATCAATAGAAAACTAATTTCTAATAGTATTTTAATCATGCTTCATCTTCCATGGTTGCACAGTATCACATTACACGATCATAATATCATATAACATAAATTATATAAGGAGAATATTTTCTGCTATGAACATGAATAGTCAGTTTGATGGTCCAATGAACAAAGAATCAAAATTTAATATTTCCATTTTATGAATAGTACTAGTTCTAGCTTTATAATTCTGCAATGTACACACACACAAAAACATTAGGAATATCCAATATTGTGATATTACTTAAAACAAAAGATATACATTGATATAAACATTTCTCACCTTAAAAAAGGATAAGAGTTTATTCTGGAGGCCAATATCAGTGACCATGGCCCAAGAACACAGATTTTCTTTACTGCAAATCCAAGTTTCAACAAGGTAACAGATCGAAGAAGTTTTTATAAAATCAGAACAAAGAAAAGCATAAATCAAAACACTTTTTAAGCACATTACTAGTATCAGGCATGGTGGTGCACACTTTTAATCCCAGAATTCTGAAGACAGAAGCAAGTGGTCTCGGTGAGTTTGAGGTCAGTCTGGTCTACAGAGTGAATTAATTACAAGACAGACATGGCTACAGAATAAGACCTTATCTCAAAAATTAACAAATTAGTAATTGATTACATGGATTCAAAGAGCAGGTAGGCAAAGCAGGAAAACCTCTACTATAGGTCTCAGATGCTGTCTAATGACATTCTTAGGTTTGGAGTTGGTGGAAGCCAGTGTTCCCTCAAATTGATGCATGCAAGGTTTCAATTCATAGTGATAAGAATTTATGTCATATACAAAGCTAGGCAATAAGTGGTCATTTAGAGGTCTAAGGAATATTCCAGATAATTTGCAATTAGGCTCTGGACCTGCAACATTCAACCCCCTCCAAAATTATTGAAATTTTAACCAATTAGCCTTTAAGAATGTTCAGTGCAAGGTGTGGCTTTTTCCCTTACAACTTTAGTTTGAAATGTAATTGCAGCACGAATAATATAAACCCAGAGACAGATACTGGGGTTCAACATGAAGATCAGAAAATCAAAGCAACCAACCACTAGGGAGACCTTTTACCTCTACCAAATCTTCAGACTGAAAGGGCAAGATCCCGATTCCAAGAATCCTCAGACTCCACACTCCACTGAGTTCCTGTCTCTTCCCCTTTATATTCCCCTCTCTGCTCAGCCATATCCCTCCTGTCTCTAGCTACCTAGTGCTGGGATTAAAGGTGTCTGACTCCCAAACACTGGGATTAAAGATGTTAATCTCTTTCTGGATCGATCTTGGGTAGCCCAGGATAGCCTTGAACTCACAGAGATCAGTCTGCCTGTGTCTCCCAAGTCCTGGAATTAAAAGTATGTGTCACTATTCCCTTGCCTCTCGTGACGTAGCTTTGCATTCTGATCTTCAGGAAAGCTTTATTTATTAGAATACAAATAAAATATTACTACATGTAATAGCAATTAGTCCAGTAGCAAAATTAGCTCATTCATCATTGATAAAATGCATGTATATTTCATATGGATGGAAACCTAGAAATCATCAAGGCAAAAGTATCTCTGCATTCGGGTCAATCCTAAAATTAATTTTCTTTATTTAAATTGGACGTTTGCTTAACAAAAAGCAGTTTAGAAATTCTGGGGGTATTTAGACAAAGCATATTTTAACACTTCAGTCACCCTTTATCTTTCTTATAAATTCTGGAGCAGAATTATTTTCCTCAGCATCAATTTCAAAAATTAACATTTGAAATCACCAGATTCAAGTCATTCCATCAGGAAAGATGTTCATAATTAACATGCCAATCTGCTAATATTTTGGGTGGGTGTGCCTGAAGTAAAGTCCTGTATGTTTAATTTTTTTCAATCTCAAGTTCTTATAATTTTTGGTAGCTTTTTTTCAAAGCGAAAGAGGAAAAATCTCCACTGTAGAAACAAAGGCCTCATCCATTCTTCCATTGAAGGGCATCTAGGTTGTTTCCAGGTTCTGGCTATTACAAACAATGCTGCTATGAACATCGTAGAGCATATACTTTTGTTGT
>NC_022026.1:54512112-54531046 GCF_000317375.1 Microtus ochrogaster
TTTGGATGCTCAACTTGCTAGACCTGGTTGGAGGTGGGGGTTCCTTGGACTTCCCACAGGACAGGGAACCCTGATTGCTTTTCGGGCTGAGGGGGAAGACTTAATTGGGGGAGGGGGAGGGAAATGGGAGGCGGTGGCAGGGAAGAGACAGAAACCTTTAAGAAATAAATAAATTAAAATAAAAAAAGAAACAAAGGCCTCAACATAATAGTGTAGCTCAAACCCATTCATATATACACATGCATTTTATACATCAGTTTAATTTTAAATTAGCATACAAAGTATTAGGTAGTATAATTGTGTTTTCACACAGAACAAGTTTCAGTTGATTATCCTCCCTCCCTATTTCCCACATCCCCTGTCCTCTTTACGTTCTTCTTCTGCCATCTTCTTTTGTCCCCATGTCACATGTGTCCATTTGCAGTCTTACCTGCTCCTCAGCAGATTTTTTATCCTCTCTTGATTTTTCTAGTGTTTTAGGCTTTCTTTATGCACATTTTTACCTGTTTATAAGAACGCATTATATGGTAGAATGATAGGATCTGCCTAAAAGCTGTAACACACAGTGGAGTCTTTCTGAATTTGGGTCACCTCAGTTAATATAATACTTTCCACTTTCATCCATTTTCCTGCAGATTTCACTTTGCTTTGCAGTTGCATAAAAGTCCATTATGCACAGATGCCACATTTTTATTATTTACCCATCTATTGAAGGCCATCTAAGCTGATTCCATATCCTTGCTTTTATGAACAAAGCAGAAATAAACATGCACAAATGTGCATGTATCTGTGTATTATTATAAAAAGTCCTTTGAGAATGTACCCTGAAGTGGCATAGCTGCATCAATTTTCTGAGAGACTATCATACTCCCTTCGAAAATGGTTATACTTGTTTGCATTCACACCAGCAATGAATAAAGATTCCTCTGGAGTGACATTTTATTTGTATTCTAATAAACAAAGCTTTCCTGAAGATCAGAAAGCAAAGCTAAGCCACTAGAGGCCAGGGTATGGTAGCACACACTTTTAATTCCAGGACTTGGGAGACACAGGCAGACTGATCTCTGTGAGTTCAAGGCTACCCTGGGCTACACAAGATCGATCCAGAAAGAGATCCAGGTGGTGGTGTTAACATCTTTAATCCCAGTGTTTGGGAGTCACACTCCTTTAATCCCAGCACTAGGTAGGTAGAGACAGGAGGGATATGGCTGAGCAGAGAGGGGAATATAAAGGGGAAGAGACAGGAACTCAGTGGAGTGTGGAGTCTGAGGATTCTTGGGATCAGGATCTTGCCCTTTCAGTCTGAAGATTTGGTAGAGGTAAAAGGTCTCCCTAGTGGTTGGCTGCTTTGCTTTTCTGATCTTCAGGTTGAACTCCAGTATCTGTCTCTGGGTTTATATTATTCGTGCTACATTCCTTTGTTCTGGCATCCTCACTAGCATTTGTTCTAAAATTTTTTGGTGATAGCCATTCTGATTTGGTTGAGATAATATCTCATCTTGAAGGAGATTTAATTTGCATTCCTCAGATAGCTAGGGATAGTGAATACTTAAGAACTATTCTGTCTTGTTATTTGTAATTTTTCTAATGATATCTATTCATTAGTTCATTTGTTGACTAACAGTTTTAATTTTTAGTGTTTTTTTTTAGATTTTTATGAATCTTGGATAAATTAATCACCTGCCATCTGAAGTATAAATGGCGAAATTTTCTCCCATTCTATTTGGTTGTCTGTTAAATCCGCTGATAGTTTCTTTTGGGGGCTTCCTTCAAAAAACAGAAGAATCTAGAACCTATCCTGGTTAGATAGGATGACCTACATGTTTAGGCAGGCTTAATGCTATTTACATTTTTGTAATAATATTTTTATTTATTATTTAAAAATTTCATAAATTTATTCAATGCATTTGATCATATGACCTACAACTACCTCCTTCCAAATCCCCTAATATCCCCCACTCTGTCTCAGTGTCAACTTCATGTCCTCTCTTATTTTATTTTATTTATTTATTTATTTATTTATTTATTTATTTATTTTGTTTTTTTTGAGACAGGATTTCTCTGTAGCTTTGGAGTCTGTCTTGTAGCCTTGAACTCACAGAGATCCGCCCGTCTCTGCCTTCTCAGTGCTGGGATTAAAGGCGTGTGCCACCACCACCCGGCTTCACACCCTCTTTTATAATTGTCACATTACCTTCGGAGTACAATTAGTGTTGCTGATCATACGCACTTGGGTGTATAAGCCATCCACATGACGATCTACCTGTGCCATTTTCCCCAAAGGAGTGAGTCTCCCTCCCTCAGCAGCCAACCACTGCTAAAAGCTCTTCTATTAGGGGCCAGGCAGGGATCTCCCCCCTTTATGTTACAATTTTGTGTACTTAGGCCTTGTGAAGCCTGTGTGCAGATGACCACAACAACTGTGAACTGATATGTCTAACAGCCATGCCATCTCTGGAAATTAGCACTCCATAGCCCTCCTCACTACCCACTTGTTCTAACATTCTTTTTGCCTTCCTTGTCTGTGATGTTCCCTGAACCTTGGGCTGGGGAAGATTGATATAGATAAATCGTCAATAGCTGAGCAGTAGTGGGTACTTAGATTCAGGACTTTGACCAGTTATGAGTCACTGAACTGACCACTACCAACTGCAAAAAGAAGTTTCACTGACTAAAGCTGAAAATAGCACAAATGTGTGGGTACAAACAAATATTTCCTAGGGAACTTGACAACATGATCATATGCCAAAACAGCAAGAACTGGTTACTCCTAGGTTCTGTGGTCTCCCCAATCATGGGCTTTTGTCTGAGCATTTTAAAGAGATTTAAAAAAAAGAGGAGGGTGAGGAAGGGAGACAAAAGTTACAGAGGAGAAACTGGAGACATGAGGATTACACTGTTCCAGGCACTCCAGTAGAGCAGCACCAGGGAGGACGATCAAGTAAAAACCTGCTTGCTGGCCAGCACAACACACACACATTTAATCCCAGCACTCTGGGATTAAGGAAGGCAGATCCTTGTCAGTTCAAGGTCAGCCTAGTCTACTTAGCAAATTCCAAAACAGCCAGGGCTGCACAGAGAGTCCCTGTCTCAAAAAACAAGAAGAATGAATTTTAAAAAAAAAGCCTTCTGTGTCATCAACTTGGTAGCCCCAGACCCTGTGTGAAACACACTTCCAGGAATTCAGGAGAGATGTCCCGGGATGACGTGCTGAAACCTCTCCAGCTGGCAGAAACTTTAATTCAGAACCACACAGTGTTTAGAAAGAATCCTGGAGAGAGCCAGGTTCTGGCACAGGAACACCTACAGAGGTTCCAAGCAATGCAAATGAATATCAGGAAATAAATCACAAGAGTGGAGCCAAAACAGAAATATGACTAGAACCTGTGGAAGACTGCCTATTGATGGCACTAGCATCTGTAACAAAGATTGCCAAGGGTAGGTGTAGCTGTCACCTGACAGGGAGCCCAGGAAGGAACACAAGGAGCTGAGGCTGGAAGTAGTAGTTATTATCCCAAACAGCTCTTGCTCTTATTTATCCCCCATTTAACACCCCCGTGTCAATTTAGCACACCAACTCCGCCCTCCTCTCTTTCCCTGTCTCCTTCTTCTCCTTCATTTTTTTTCCATTTTTATTCTCAATTTTTTCCTTTTTGCTTTCCATTTGAAAAGCTTTCCCAAAGAACACAAGCGCACCTGGTCTAAATACAGTAACATAATTCTACATTTTAAAAAGAGTTAAGGAAAGGACTACACTACTATGGAAAAAAAAAGAAATTGAAAATCTCTTACTTTTACTGCGTCTCCATGTACCAGTATTATGAGAGCTGTGACTGTTAAATCATTTACCTACTCTTTGATAATTTCGTACATATATACATCGGTCCTGTCCTTCCTGACTCTCCACTCCCACTCCCTCCCAGATACTTTCCCCAACACATTCCTCTCCTACCTTTATGTCTTCCTTCATTTTTTTCCTATTTATTGAATCCACAAAGCTTAGTTCGTGCTGCAATGTAGCATGAATAATAAAAACCCAGACATAACTGATGGTTCAACCTGAAGATCAGAAAAGCAGAGCAGTCAGTCACTGGCTCTTCCCTCTACCTCAGACTGAAATGGAGAACCTGCCTCTAGGAATCCTCAGAATGACATTGAGAGTGACCCCTGTCTCCTCCCATTTTACGTCGTTCTCTAGTGCTAGGATTAAAGGAGGGCACCACCTCTGCCTAGCCTCTATGACTAACTAGTGTGGCTTCTGGGATTAAATGTGTGTGCCACTACTGCCTGGTCTGTATGGCTGACCAGTGTGGCTGTTTAACTCTCTGATCTTCGGGCAAGCTTTAGCAATTAAAATACAAATGAAATATCACTACAGCTACATACTGGAATATTGGCTTGGTATAGTGGCAATTTTGTTCAGGTATCTACAGCTCAGGGGAGTTCATGCTTTCAGCAGACACATCAATCCAGAGGACAGCATTTCACAGCACTGCCCTGGCTTTTAAATTCTTTCTACATCCCCCTCTGTGATTTCCCTCACACTTTATGAAGTTGATAGAGCTGTCTCTTATGTACGGATGGTCATTCAACAGGCACTTACTCTCGGTACTTTGCCAATTTACGAATTTCTGTATTAACTTCTGTCCACTGTAGAAAAAGGATCTCTGGCCAGGATTTAGAGCAGCACCAATTTATGAGGCAATTGCTGGCAGCTGTGCTGCACTGAAAGTTGAAGTCCTCAGATACCTCTGGTTTTGGCAGGCTCTTCTTAGTCCTGTGCTTGGAGGGTAGGTGAGTTGAAGCAACTGGCCTCAGAAGCCTCTTTTTTTTCTGGCATGTTAGAGTGGGGGTTGGGGGAAGGACTTTGGAACTTTGGGCAAGAAAAGCCACCAAGTGTTGCCAACCTTGGTGAGCTGTTCTATGGGGCCTTGGAAGAAAAGGATGTTGAGAGAAACGCAGATGATGGTTTCTGAAGTTCCACTGAGTTGCTTAAAAACTATTGGGATCATTGCATATTTGTTATTTTGAATTAAGATTTTGTGGTTCTGCTCATCTGGCATGGAAGAGTCAGTAGTGATTAACAAGAGACCAATGTATTTGAAGTAAAAACTTTGCTTTATGGGGACAATTGAGAAATTAGTGGTAATTAAGAAGAGACCATCACTGAGGTAAAATCTTCTGGGAAGTGTTTTCTGAGAATCAGTACACAGAAGTTGTGTTCCAGAGGTGGCCAAGGTTGTACCTTACACTGGCAGATGAGCTTGGCAGTGTAAAAGTAACTCAGGTGGTACTGATTTGAAGGCATAAAGCAGTCATGGAGAGCAGCTGAGGCTTGGCAATGTAAAAAGGCCAGAAGCCGCTGGTGAAGGTGCAGCTTCAGTGGCAATTGAAGGCCCAGGGTTAAATGAATCAGGCAGAGAAGCTGAGGTTTGGCAGCATGAAAGGAGCTCAGGAGAGGCTACTGGCGAAAGTGCAGCCAATTTGCAGCAGAAGACTCCAGTATCTCAGTGATGTTAGGATCATAGTGTAATATTCTGCCCCTTTAAGAGACAAGCCACGCCCACTCCCTGAAAATCCCCCTCCCCCCTTCTCTCCCTTTTCCTTCCTTTCCATAACTCAACTAATAAATATCCAATTCTATTCTGTACGATGTGTCTGTCCATGTACCTCCCACCTGCCGGGCTTGTAGGGAACCAGCCGTCAGCCACATGGCTGGGGACCAGCCACCTTTGTTTGTAGACTTGCTGCCACTGGGACCCTGCAGCAAGCTGCTGGGGGTCTGCAGCAAAACCTTCTGTGTGGTGCGCCTGAGCCCTGCCCCAGGGCTGGATGCTCTTGGGACTCACTGCAAATTCATAATACGTAGGATAACCAAGACCAGCAGCATGAGCCCAGAGCTGAGAATCTTTCAAATTTAAAGAAATTTGAGAGTTTTCAGAGACTTTAGACTTTAAAAGAGAATGGATTTTTAAAAATTAACCTATTTTTTCTTATTTTTTTTTATTTTCAACCACAGTTACTCCACCCTCCTCTCCTTCCAGTCCCTCCCTCCACCTTCACCCCCAACTGACTCCTCCTCCCTTTCTGTTAAGGAGAAGGCAGGCTTCCCATGGATATCAACAAAATATGGCATATCAAGTTGCAGTAAGACTAAGCACCTCCCCATGTATTAAGGCTGGGCAAGGCAACCCAGTATGAGGACTAGAGTCCCCAAATCAGGCAAAGGAGTCAGAGGCAGCCACTGCTCCCACTGTTAGGAGTCCCACAAAAAGACTAAACTACACAATTGTAACATATGTGCAGAGGGCCTAGCTCAGTCTCATGCACGCTCGCTGGATGTTGGTTCAGTCTTTGTGGGCTCCTATGAGGTCAGGTTAGTTGATTCTGTGGGTTTTCTTGTGGTGTCCTTGACCCCTCTGGCTCCTACAATCCTTTCTCCCCCTCTTCTGCAGGATTCCATGAACTCCACCTAATGTTTGGCTGTAGGTCTGTATCTGTTTCCATCAGTTGCTGGATGAAGCCTCTCTGATGACAACTGGGCTAGGTACCAATCTGTGAGTATAGCAGAATATTGTTAGGTATTATTACATTGACAATTTTTCCTCCAGTAATGTTTCGTTCTACCCTAGGTCTCTGGGTCATCAAACCTGTGGGAGACTTGATTTTTTTTTCTTTCTTTGAGACTGGGTGTTTTTAAAGAAACAATTTTTTTTAAATTTTCCATTCAAAAATTTATACATCCTCCCCTCTTCCCATTCCCCTCCCACTCCCCCACTTACCCTCCTCCCTCCCCCTCCCTCCTTAAGAGAGGTCAGGGTACCCTGCACTGTGGGAAGTCCAAGGCCCTCCCCCCTCCATCCAGGCCTAGGAAGGTGTGCATCCATATAGACTAGGGTCCCAAAAAGCCAGCATATGAAGTAGAAACAGGTCCCAGTGCTATTATGATGGCTTCTCAGTCCGCCCCCATTGGCAGCCACATTCAGAGAGTCCAGTTTGATCACACACTCCTTCAATCCCAGTCCAACTGGATTTGGTGAGCTCCCATTAGATCAGGCATGCTGTCTGAGTGGGTGGACCAACCCTTCACGGTCCAGAATTCCTTGCTCATCTTCTCCTTCCTTCTGCTCTTCAACTAAACCTTGGGAGCTCAGTCCATGACTCTGATGAGGGTCTCTGTCTCTATCGCAATCCATGGATGGACCAAGATTGTATGGTGATATTAGAGATAGTCATCAGTGTGATAGTGTGGCAAGGACAGTTTAGACACCCTCTCCTCTCCTGCACAAGGACTTAGCTGGGGACATAGCCGTGGACACCTTATGAGTGAGATTGGTCAGTAATTCTCTTTCTTGGTTGAGTCTTTGTGTGGTTTTGGTATCAGGGTAACTGTAGATTCATAAAAAGAATTTGGCACTGACTCTTCTGTTTCTATTATGTGAAACACATCAAAGAGTATAGGTATCAGCTCTTCTTGGAAGTTCTGGTAGAATTCTGCATTAAAACCATCTGGTCCTGGGATTTTTTTGGTTAAGAGTATTTTTATGACAGCTTCTATTTCCTCATGACTTTTAGGTCTATTTAAATTGTTCTCCTGATCTTGATTTAATTTTGGTATATAGCAGTTATCTTTTAAAAACGTCCATTTCTTTTACATTTTCCAATTTTGTAGCATACAGGCTTTTGTAGTAAGACCTAATGATTCTCTGAATTTCCTCATTGTCTGTTGTTATGTCCCCCTTCTCATTTCTGATCTTGTTCATTTGCGTATTCTCTCTTTGCCTTTTTATTAGTTTGGATAGGGGTTTGTCAATCTTGTTAATTTTCTCAAAGAACCAGCTCTTTGTTTCATTGATTCTTTGAATTGTTTTTTGTGTTTCTATTTTGTTGATTTCAGCCCTCAGTTTGATTTTTTCCAGTCTTCTACTCCTTCTGAGTGAGTCTGCTTCTTTTGTCCTAGAGATTTCAGCTGTGCTGTTAAGTCTCTAATGTGAGCTTTCTCTGTTTTTTTTTTTTAATGTGGGTACTTAGAGCTATAAACTTTCCTCTTAGCACATAGGCTTTCTGGGGGAAGAATTGTTGTTAAAGTCTAACTTTATTCAATGGTGATTTGATAAGACACAGGTGGTTACTAAAGTTTTTTGTATCTGTAGAAGGTTGCTTTGTTACCAAGTATGTGAACAATTTTTGAAAAAGTTCCATGAGATACTGAGAAGAAGGTATATTTTTTCCCATTTTGGTGTAATGTTCTATAGATGTCTGTTAAGTCCATTCAATTCATTACTTCCATTAGTTCTTTCATTTCTCTGTTAGGTTTCTGTCTGGTTGACCTGTCCATTGGTGAGAGAGGAGTGTTGAAGTATCCTACTATTAGTGTGTGGGGTTTGATGTGTGCTTTGAGTTCTAATAATATTTATTTTACATATTAGGGTGCTTTTATATTAGGGGCATAGATATTCAGGATTGAGACTTCATCCTGATGGATTGTTCCTGTTATGAGTATAAAGTGTCCATCTCCATCTCTTCTGATTGGTTTTAGTTTGAAATCAATTTTGTTAGATATTAGTATAGCCACACCTGCTTGTTTCTGAGGTCACTTTGATTGAAAAACCTCTTCCCAACCCTTTACTCTGAGGTAATATCTTTCTTTGTAGTTGAGGTGTGTTTCTTGTAAGCAGCAGAATGTTGGATCCTGTTTTTGTATCCATTCTCTTAACCTGTGCATTTTTATAGGTGAATTGTGTCCATTGATACTAATTGATATTAATGACCAGTGGTTGTTAACTACAGTTATTTTTTTTGGTGGTAGAGTTTTTGTGTTTCCCTTCTTTGAGTTGTGCTGGTGGAGGGTTGTTAAATGTCTGAGTTATTGTGGGTGTTGTTGGGTTGCTTGGGTTATAATTTTCCTTCTAGTACTTTCTGTAAGGCTGGGTTTGTGGCTACATATTGTTTAAATTTGTTTTTATCCTGAAATATATTGTTTTTTCTATTGATGGTGAAAGAAAGCTTAGCTGAGTATAGTAGTCTGGGCTTGCATCCATGGTCTCTTAGTTTCTGCAGCACATCTATCCGAGACCGTCTGGTTTTCATGGTTTACACAGAGAAGTCAGGTGTCATTCTGATAGGTTTACCTTTGTATATTACTTGACCCTTTTTCCTTTGCAGCTCTTAATATTCTTTCTTTATTTTGTTTGTTTTGTGTTTTGATTATTATATGGCAAGGGGATGCTTTTTTTTTGATCCAGTCTATTTGGTGTTATTTATGCCTTTCGTACCTTCATAGGAATATCTTTCTTTAGGTTGGGTAAGTTTTCTTCTATAATTGTGTTGAATATATTTTCTTGGCCTTTGAGCTGTAATTATTCTTCTTCTACCCCTATTATTCTTAGGTTTGGTCTTTTCATGGTGTCCCAGATTTACTGGATGTTTTGTGTTAAGAATTTGTTGGATTTGCTGTTTTCTTTGATCAGTGCATTTATTTTCTCTATAGTATCTTCAGCATCTGAGTTTCTTTCTTCTATCTCTTGTAATCTGTTGGTTATACTTGTCTCTGTAGTTTTGTTCATTTATCCAGATTTTCCATATTCTGCCATCTCTCGGTTTGTGTTTTTTTCATTGCCTCCATTTCAGTTTTCAAGTCATGAACTGTTTCCATTACCTGTTTGATTGCTCTTTCTTGGGTATTTTTGAGGGATTTATTCATTTCTTCAAACTTTTTGTTATTCTTCTCATCCATTTCTTTAAGGGGGTTTTCCACATCCTGTTTAAGGGACTCTATCACTTTCATAATGTTACATTTAAAGTCTATTTCTTCTACTACCTCTGGATTAGGGTGTTCAAATTCTCCTGTTGTATATTCCCTGGATTCTGGTGTTATCATGTTGCTTTTCAGATTGTTGGAGGAATTCTTGCATTGGTGCCTGCCTATCTCTTCCTTCAAATGCTGTTGTGAGAGTCTTGGCAGCTTGGTCCGATCTTTGCTGTGGCTAACTGTGTACTTGGGGGGTTTTTCTTGGTCTGCACTCTCTTAGGTCCTCTCAGCACTGGAGTTGGCTCTCAGCTCCTCTCCACCCTGAAGTAGGCTGTGGTGGTGGATCCCTCTGGATGGATCTACTGGTACTGGATCAGGGCCTTGCAAACCAAAGGGCCGGTTTGGTAGATGCTGGCTGTGTGGAACAAAGAAGCCCCTGCAGCCTTGCAATCACCGCTGTGTCCCCAGACCCTCAGCCCTGAAGCAGGCTGAGTTGGGGGATCCTGGGACCCCGCAGATGGAAAGGGGTGCTTGGGGGCAAGATGGGGTGGTATAAGTAGAGAAAGCCAGTAGCCAGGGAGAAGCCCCTCTGAATCGCCAGAAAGTTTAGGGGATTGGAGGGTGCCTGTACTCCCTTCGTGGGGAGTCTGCCATCTTGGGGGGGACACACTTACCCCTCTGGATGGATCTACTGGTACTGGATCAAAGAAACAAAATTTAAAGTGCTTGAATTTGTAAGGTTGTGGGATTTTTTTTAGTTTTTTTTATTTTTTATTGTATTGTATTGTATTTATTTATTTATTTATTTAGGTTTTTCAAGACAGGGTTTCTCTGTGTAGTATTGGTTCCTCTCCTGGAACTAGCTCTTGTAGACCATTCTGGCCTCGAACTCAAAGAGGTCCACCTGCTTCTGCCTCCTGGGTGCTGGGTTTAAAGGCCTATGCCACCATTGCTCGGCTGTAAAATGCTTTTAATTGTGATGTCTTTATTAATATATCATCTTGGGAATAAACAAGAAAGGAAAAGTTACGACTGACAGTGATGTGTTTGTGTATCAAGATGACAAGGGCTCTGTTGTGCTGACTAATTTTATGTCGACTTGACACAAACTGTAGTCATCTGAGAGGAAGGAACATCAACTAAGAAAATGCTTTTATAAGATTGTCCTGTAGGCATCCATGTGAAGCATTTCCTTGGTTAGTTATTAATGGGGAAGGGCTCACCCACCATGGATGGTGTCACCCCTCAACTGGAGGTCCTGGGCTCTATTAAAAAAATAAAGGCAACTTGAGCAAGCCATGGGGAGCAAGTCAGTAAGCAGCACCCATCCATGGCTTCTGAATCAGCTCCTGCCTCCAGGCTCTTGCCCTGTTTGTGTTCCTGTGCTGACTTCCTCCAGTGATGGACCACAGTGTGGCAGTGTAAGCCAAATAAGCCCTTTCCTTCTCAACTTGTGTTTGGTCATAGTGTTTTTCACAATCCTGTACTTCCCAAACTTCCAAGGAATTGAAAAAGAGAAAACAACTCAGACTTATTTAATTCATTTGTTGTAATTAACATTGAAATGTTCCCCAGAGCTTCTTGTATTTGAACTCAGCATCCAGCTGGTGCTGCTCTTTTGAAATGTGGGGGCTAGCAGAGGTCAGTGGGTTACTACGGAATGGCCTATGAAGGTTTTCTGCTTCTGGTTCTGACCTGTAATTTTGAGTTCCTATCTGCTATCAAATTAATCTAGTCATATTTTTAATGTCCCCGAGGTTTCAAATTCGGCAGTCCAGTTATATCCAGATACTCATTTCTTCTGTTTTTCCATGTTGTGGCATGTGATTTGTCACAATTATCTTTAATGATAAATTGTGTCATTGTGGTATTTTGCATAATTTCAACTTTTTCACTTCTCATCTTTTGTACATGGTCATTATTTTTCCTGATTTGGCAGTGGGGTTTGTTGATTTTGTTCACCCTTTCAAAGAACCAGCACTGCTTCATCATTTTTTTTCCTATTGCTTTTGTTGTGTCTATTTCATTTATGTATCCTCTGATCTTTGATATTTAACCTAATTTTGCATTTGGTTTCTTTTTGTTTTTTAAATCATTTGCCATTTATTATTAGTGTGGTTAACCCTTTTCTTTTTGATGCACACATTCACTGAAATCAGTTTTGCTCCTAGTATTGCTTTTTGTGACACTGTAGGCTGTACTACTCCCCTTTTCATTTGCTTAACATTTCCTACTTGCCCTTTTGCATTTCTTGAAATTCAAAACGTGTAAACTTAGAATGATCAAATTGAAATGGAAAAAAAATGCCTGATGAAGAACATGAAGGAATGACTATTTGAAAACCTTAGTGAGATTAAGGATTAGAAATGTGGATCTTTGTCCACTTACTGGTGCCCCATAATCTTTAATCCTCTTTTAAAAAAGTCCTGTTCCTTCTCCCCCAAATTTTATTGTTTCAGTAGATTATTTCAAAAGTCCTCTATTCAAATTTATATATAGATTCTTAATTGTTCATTATTTGTTGTTTTAGCCTTTGACATTAGTTATTTGTTGCATTATGGTTTGAATTTTCATAGCTTTTGCTTGGTTCTTTTTCTGACTGCTGAAATTTACCAATATCTTGCTGAAGCTTGAGTAAGTAACTGTTTTGGGTCATGTTTGGTTCCTGAACGACCTATACACATAGTCAGTGCAGTAGAATATGCTTGGTGCCAAGGGTTTCTGAAACTTAAGGTAATTCAAATTCAGACTGTGACCCCTTCTTTGATGACTCTTGGCTACAGAACCCTGGGGTTTCATTTCTTTAATGTGAGAGGGGAGGTAGGGACAGAGCCCTCACTACAGAACCCTGGAATTTCATTGCTTGATATGCTGACATATTTTTTAAAGCAATACTACTTAGAAGAATTCAGATGTCATATCTTCAGTGGGCGGAATATTTACAATATTTTGAAACTTTCTATTCAATGAGAGTGCCAACATCCACAGTGACGTTTGCTAAAACTCTGCCATTTATTCTTACACTTGCAAAGAAAAGCAGACATCCTCCTGGCCCTCTATGAATCCTAGGTGAATTATACAAGATCATTTTATTTACTTTACTCTGCTGATGCTCCAGATCTTTTATCTTAAAAGTTTCCAGTTTCTCTACTGCTCATGTTCAGTGTTCTGTCATAGTCATTCATCTAGAAATGACGACCATCATTTTTGGGCTTCTGTGTGAAATGAGGTAGGTGCTGTGTGCCTCTGTTTGGCCCAGCTTGTCTTCGCTTTTAGCACATTGTTTCTAATGACCTTAATTTTACAGTAATTTAGTAATTAGTGAACAGTACATCACTGAGTATCTATGTACAAATACATTTATTTTTGTATGAGTGGAAAATGTCTTTCTAAAACTGAAAATTAATGTTTTAGTTTTACATGTTTATTAATTTTTAGTTAGCATAAAGGATTCATGCTTATTATTCATAATTATAACCCACATACCCCCTAAATACCTTCTTGCTTTTCTTGATAACTAATGCCTTCACACTCCCCAAATCGTCTCACCTAATTTGCCGTTCTTATTCTCGTCATCCTCTCTTATTCTTCACTCTGATCTCCTTAGACATTATTCTCCCTCTTCATAGTTACCTTTCTACTTTATATGAAGGTAGATTATATTTCATGATATGAAAGTATACTATATACATATATGTGTGTTCATAATTATATATAGGTTGCACATATGATAGAAAACATAGTATTTCTCTTTTCTGCACTTGGCATTCTTTACAGGTGAATATAATCGAGTTCTACATGTGTCCCACAGTTTTATTATCGATTCCCCTGTTCATTGACATCTGAAGTGTCCTCACTTTCTGACTGCTGTGAATAGTACAGTAATAAATATGGATATGCAAGTGTTTATTTGATATTCTGGCTTATTTCTTCACTTAAAGGTAATTTTGCTGAATATTTAAATTTTGGATGACAATTTCTTAATTTTGAGGTTTAAGATATATAATTTTGTGCTTTTCTGGATTTTATGGTTTCTGTTACGAGGTCTGAACTTATTTTGACAGATTTATGTTTGTAAATATGTTAATTTGATTTCTATTGCTGTGATAAAGACCATGACCAAAAGCTCTTGGGTTTTAGTCTATCATCAAGGAAGGTCAAGACAAGAACCTGGAGGCAAGTAATGAAGTAGAGACAACAGAGAAAAGCTGCCTTCTGGCTTACTCTTCATGACTCTCTCAGCCTTCTTTTAACATCCAGGACCACCTTCCCAGGAATGACACTGCTCCCTGTAGGCTGGATCCTTCCACATCAATCATCAACCAAGAAAATGCTCACAGACTAGCCTATAGGCCAGTCTGACACAGGCATTTTCTCAATTCCTTCTTATATGACAACATTTTGTATCAAATTGAAGAAAAGAAAGAAAAGCAAACCCTAAGTATCACAGTAAACATTTTTGTTATACATTTCTCCCTTTTATCTATTGAAAGCAGAATCTTTTCTCCCATAACATATCCTGATTACGGGCGGTGGTGGCGCACGCCTTTAATCCCAGCACTCGGGAGGCAGAGGCAGGCGGATCTCTGTGAGTTCGAGGCCAGCCTGGTCTACAAAGGGAGTTCCAGGACAGGCTCCAAAGCCACAGAGAAACCCTATCTCGAAAAACCAAAAAAAGAAAAAGAAAACAAAAAAAACCAAACATATCCTGATTACCCTTTCCCCTCCCCCTACTCTTCCCAGTCCCTCTCCACCTTGCCTCCCTTTATGTCTCTAATTAGAACAAAAGGGCTGCTAAGAGATAATATTAAAATATAACAAAATAAAATATAGTAAGGTAAACCTATCACATTCGACTTGGATAGGAAAAACATCTAGAAGAGAAGGGCCAAGAATCAGTTGTCACACTTAGGAGTCTCATAAAAACACTAAGTTATAAGCCATGATATGTACACAAAAGACCTGGTACAGACCCTGTGCATGCTGCTTCAGTCTCTGTGAGTTCATATGAGCTTTGATCATGCTGATTTAACAGACCTTTTTCTCCTGGTGTCCTCCATCCCCTCTGACTTCTACAGTTTTTCCACCTCCTTTTCTGAGCTCTGAGAAGGGGCATTTGGTGAAGACATTTACGTCTGAGTGTTCCAAGAGCTCCCACTCTCTGTGTATAATGTGTGGCTCTGCATCTGTATTATTTCCATGTGCTATAGGAGGAAGCTTATTTGATGATGCCTGAGCAAGATA
This sequence comes from Microtus ochrogaster, assembly GCF_000317375.1. Classification (NCBI taxonomy): domain Eukaryota; kingdom Metazoa; phylum Chordata; class Mammalia; order Rodentia; family Cricetidae; genus Microtus; species Microtus ochrogaster. The sequence goes on from NC_022026.1 coordinate 54,527,108, forward strand.
CTAATTGAGGAGTATAGTACAATATCAGTCATTTTATCACTACTTTTTTTTTTTAAAAAAAAAGACCACTGGTATTTGATTTTATCTTAGGTCCCTGGGATATCTGGTCTGCTCCCTGGTTCTTAGTCATCCAAGCAGTGTCAGGTGTATATAGCAGGCTTTCTTGGACCACCAGCTCCCAAATCATGACACAGAGACAAATTATTATTATGAATACTTGGCCTTAGCTTCCTTTAACTTAAATTAGCCCAATTCTATTAATCTGTGTAGTACCCTGAGATTCATTATGTACTGTCTATCCTGATTTTCTGCTTCCTCTATGTCTGTCTGGCTGGCCCCTATTCTTTCTGCCTACCAGCCCCATCTATCCCTCCTTTGCTTCTCTATTGGCCATCAGCTTTTTGTTAGACCAGTCAGGTGCTTTAGGCAGGCAAGGTAAAATAGCAACACATCTTTACATAATTAAAAAAATGCAGCATAAATAAAAGCAATATATCTTTGCATAATTAAACAAATATTCTAATCCACAACAGGAATAGGTTCTCTCTCTGAGAGAAGCCTTAAGTCAAACCAGAGATTTGTCAGTTACTCTCACGGGTTCTGTACCACCATTGTTCTGGCATATTTTGTAGGTAGGATGGATTGTAGATCAAAGGTTTTATGGTAGGGTTGGCCTTTGCAATTCTCTTGGAAGTCTGCAGAGTACCTTTTGATGTTAAAGATACTAGAATATGGGAAAACAGGTTCTATTTGGGTACCAGTTTTTCCCTCTCCATGTTTAGTGAACTGTACATGTGTTGTCTTCAGCAATGAGACCTTGCTGTCAGTTTGTGGAAATTTATTGCCTTGGCAATAGCCTGGGTTGTTTAAGGATTCACATGGGACCCCATTGGCCAACAACTCAATTAGATGTTTAACCAAGTCCTGGTACTGGAAGCTTCACTGAATGACAAGAAATGGCCAGTTGGCATTCTGTCTCCTCCATTATTTGATGATTTCTTTTAGATCACCTTCATATATGCATGTTTTTAGGAAGAGTCTACTATATTAGGTTTCCATACTAAACCTCAAATGACCCTTAATTTTAGCTGTCTTTTCCTGTATTGTCACTCTAATCCCTGTCTAGACTTGATCCTTCCTATTCCAAATCACCCCATGCATCCATAACTATCCATTCTATGTCACTTTCCTAAAGAGATCTATCTGTACAATCTATCACCCTACTCTATACCCACCCTCTGTGGTTCTACAGATTGTGGCTTAGTTATCATTGACTTGGCAGCTAAAATTCACATATAAGCAAATATGTACAATATTTATATGTCTGGGACTAGGATACTACTCTCAGGATAATTTTTTTTAGTTCTATCTTTTTACCTGCATATTTCATGATGTCTTTTTTTTTACATTTTTTAATTTTTACTTAAAAATTTCTACCTTCTCCCCTCCTTCCATTTCCCTCCCCCTCCCTCTCCAGTTCAAAGAGCAGTCAGGGTTCCCTGCCCTGTGGGAAGTCCAAGGTCCTCCCCCCTCCAACCAGGTCTAGGAAGGTGAGCATCCAAACAGACTAGGCTCCCACAAATCATGATGTCTTTTTTTAATGTCTGAGTAATACTTCATTGTATAAATGTTCTCCATTTTTTTTATCCATTCATCTGCTGAGGGACATCAGAGTCATTTCTTATTTGTGGCTATTATGTATAGAACAGCAATAAACATGGTTGAGTCCTTGTATCCTTGTGATACAATAAAGCATCCTTTGGGTATATTCACAAAAGAGTGGTTTAACTAGATCTTGAGGTAATTGGATCCCCATGTTCCTGAGGATTTCCACAGTAATTGTACAAGTTTGCACTCCCACCAGCAATGTATGAGTGTTCCCCTTACACTACATCCTCTCCAGCATTAGCTGAAACTTATTTTTATTGATCTTTGACATTTTAAAATGGGTAAAATGGAATCTCAAAGTTTTGATTTGCATTTCACTGATGACTAAGGATGTTAAACATTTTTAAGTGTTCCTTAGCCATTTGAAATTTTTCTATTGAGAATTCTGTTTAGATCTATACTTCATCTTTTTTTTTACCTTTTAATTTTTAAATACCATATAATCTGAATACAGTTTCTCCTCCCTCTATTCTTCCCAGTTCCTCCCCATCTCCTTTCCTATCTGATCCACTCACTTCCTTTCTGCCTCTCATTAGAAAAGAATAGGCTTCTAAGGGCTAACAACAAAACATAACAAAATAAGATATAGTAAGATAAAACAAAAGCCATTATATCAAAATTGGACAATCCAAGGCAACAGAAAACTAAAAAAGTTCCAAGAGAAGGCACAAGAATAAGACACAGTTGTTCACACATGCAGGAGTCCCAGAAAATTACTAAATTGAAAGCTATAGTATAAATATCAAGGACCTGGTGTAGACCCGTGTAGGCCCTGTGCTTGCTGCTTGAGACTCTGTGTGTTCATATGATCATTGCTTAGTTAGAAGACCTTGTTCTTCTGGTGTCTTCTGTTCCCTCTGTCTCCCCTCTTCTTTCCACCTCCTCCTCTGCAGGGTTGGTTACCTGAGCTCTGGGTGGAAGGATTTGATGGAGATATCTTGTTTAGACCTATGTGTTCCAAGGTCTCTCTGTCTCTGTATTTGTTCCCATCTGGTACAGGAGGAAGCTTCTCTGATGATGGCCAAGTAAGGCACTGTTTATGAGCATAGCAGAATTGTAGTCCCCTATTTCTATATGGTATGGCAGCCAGGCTCTTAAGCCATAGTCAGTATCTAAAATGGTCACATAACCTTCCAGACAGGCTGTCATTAACCTAACAAAAGGTCAAGATGTTGTTTTGCTCCTTTCTTTGTAATTTGGAGGATGCCTGATAGAGATGCTAATTCAAACCTACCTGACAGCTAGCATACAGAGCAGATAGGTAGATGAGGGTGTGACTAAAAGTCATTCACCTGGTTACCTAGGAGACAGAATGCTGGTGTATTTCCCCTCAGTTTATGTTTTGATATATAAGGCTGTTTAGAGAATAAACAAGAGGAATTCTCCAGGATGTGAACTCAGGACTTCATGAGGGACCACTGAGAATCTCCCTCACCATAAAACCATGTGAGTTGTTTCTTTATTCCCATGCCTCCACGCTGGTCCAGAGAGAGATAGTTTATGTTGGGGTCTGGTTAAGAGAAATCATTTATGGTCTGGACTAGCACGGGACCCCAATACAGAATATCATTAAGAGTCATTTTATTGATACTTCTTTTTACACCACTAGTGTTTCATTTTATCCCAGTTCTCTGGGCAATCTAGTCTCTGTCTTTTGTCACCCAATCATGAGCTTTACGTTCAATCAGATATTGGTTGTCTACTCCCACAAGTTCTGTGCCACCAATGCCTTAGCATATTTTACAGGCAGGATGGACTGCAGATTAAAATTTTTGTGGTAGAGTCAGTGTTTACATTTCTCTTTTGTAAGCCTGTAGAGTAGCTTTCTGTGTCAAAACACTGGAACATGAGGGTGAAGGTTCTATGTAGGTACCAGCTCATCCTCCCTATGTTCAATGAGTCATGTGGTATACCCCATTTTTAATTTGTTGTGTTCTTTTTTCTGAAAAGGTAAACTTTAAATTGAAAAAAATAAATGCCACACACAACTTCACATTTATGCTAAGCTCTTTTACTTGAAGTTTTTCAGACAAATCAGATTTCTACTGAATTCAAACAACCTGAATACGTATCCACAGTAGACACAGAGTCCAGTTCCTTTCACAGGGGAATAATACTCAGTCTTCAACAATGTCCATGACTTGAGTGACTAAGCACAAGTTCAGAATACCAGTTTGTAGAAATAGGAGCGGCGGGCCGCGTCCCGGCACCCGGCCGCCCACATGGCTAGCTCTACCCGAAATAATTACACGGACACTGTGTTCATTTAAT
>NC_022026.1:54544647-54565392 GCF_000317375.1 Microtus ochrogaster
GGCTTACCAGGGAGATTCTAGCCTACGTCCATCCTGGGTCGGAGCTTCATCGTGTGTGCTTCAGAGAGCAGAGCTCTCACCTCTGCCCGCAAGAGTGGAGCATCGTGTCTCTCTGAGGCGTCTGCCCCTGAGAGGAGAGCTGTCAATTCTCTGAGCTCACTTCCTCTTCCTCCCAGCTTTCTGCTCTGTTTATTCCACCCACCTATGTTCTAACCTATCAGGGCAAGCAGCTTCTTTATTTAATTAACCAATGACCTTCCTCCATCACATGACCTTAAGTATCTTTTGGCCCTTTGAACTTCTTCTGTTGAGAATTCTCTTTTCAGCTCAGTGCCCCATTTTATAATTGGGTTGATTAGCCTTTTAGAGTCTAGTTTCTTGAGTTCTTTATATATTTTGGAGATCAGACCTTTGTCAGTTGCCGGGTTGATGAAGATCTTCTCTCAGTCATTGGGTTGCCTTTCTGTCTTAGTGACAGTGTCCTTTGATTTACAGAAGCTTCTCAGTTTTAGTAGGTCCCATTTATTCAATGTTGCCCTTAATGTCTGTGCTGCTGGGGTTATATGTAGGAAGTAATCTTCTGTGCCCATAAGTTGTAGAGTACTTCCCACTTTCTCTTCTATCAAGTTCAGTGTGTTCAGATTGATATTGAGGTCTTTGATCCATTTGGACTTGAGTTTTGATATCCTTTCTTTGTTTTGTACACTTAATGTCTTGACTATTATCCCAAGGGGACATTCTTTTCTGGTCTACTCTATTTGCTGTTATGTATGCTTCTTGTACTTTGGTAAGCATGTACTTCTTTGATTAGGAAATTTTCTTCTATGATTGTTTTGAAAATATTTTCTGTGCCTTGACCTGAATTTCTTCTCCTTCCTGTATTGCCATTATTCTTAGATTTCTTTTCCTCGTATTGTCCCATATGTACTTGATGTTTTGTGTCAGATTTTTTTAGATTTAATATTTTCTTTGACTGACACATCCATTGCCTTCAATATCTGATATTCCCTCTTCTGTCTTTTATATCATGTTGGTGAAGCTTTCCTCTGTAGTTCTTGTTTGATTTCCTAAATTTAGGAGGGAGAAAAGCAGAGTGTTCCACCAGGATCCTATTAATCCCCTCAGAATAGGGATATAGAGTAAGGAGAGGTTATAGCAGAAGGTTTGCTACAAAGATAAGGATGAGGCTGGGGAACTGGATTTAGAGGACTAGAAGTGGAGGTGAAGATCTGCAGTGCAAATCTGAAGCCAGCCTACTTCCCTGGCTGGTTCCCAGGAGTGCATGCTGGAGCTGGATCCAGAGACATAGCAATGGGTTGCAGGAAGGAGGTTAGGAGAGAAAGATCTGTGGAATTCCCAGGAGATGGAGCAGTGGTGCTGCAAAGCAGGGGGTGAAACTGGGGATTTTTCTGGAGGAGCAGAGGGAGAGGTGAAGATTTGCAGTCAGTCTTCCTGCTTCCCTAAGAAGTATCTTTTATACATTTAAATATAATTTCCTTTTTATATACTTTTGGTATCCTGACAGGAATATTATGGAAAGGTTTTTCCTTTTTATGCTTATTTGGGTTTCAAAATGTCTTGTGTTAAGAGCTCCATTTCTTTTTAATCTGAGTAATTTTCTGCTATAATTCATCGGATCCATTTTTTATGTTCTTCATTGTTTTTGTTGTCCTTTGATTTACCATTCACTTTTATTTTCTCTGTTTCTTTCATGTTAAGTTCTGCTTGTATTCTTTCTACTCTTATGATTAGTCAATAATATCTAAGTATGAGCCATGCTTCTCTGTTCTGACAAATTGTGTTACCGGTGCTTCATAGACTCTCTGTGCAAGTCGGAGTGGTACTGAGGTAATAGAAAGTGATACTACATTGAAAGTGATATTATTTGTGCCATACTGATTTTAGATTAATATCAGAATTATTTGATTTCTATCTTAGAATGGGTCCCCCTTCACCACATTCATTTCTTATTTTGTCTCTTCTGCTAATATTATCCTCCTGTGACCCCACCCCAATTCATCAGTTGCTAAGACTTTCATATGTACTCTTTTTTATCTCTTGGTAGGTTGACAGAAATATATCTACTGGATCACATTCCTGGTCCTAACTAGAGTTGTCACTGATCTTTGTGGTCATCTAGTTCTCAGTTTCTACCCTGAATCAATCCCAGAAGAGAATAAAAACTTCTGGGTATCATTTAGACAAATAAGATTGTCTTTTTAAATGTGCCTTTCTTCTACAAGCTATGCCAAAGCCAACTAATTTCCTCTGGTTTCTCTGCCATTCCTTCCCCCCACCTCCCTGGGAAGTTCTGTAGGTCTTATCTTTGACAGTCTCTTCCCTCAACCAGGCTGAGCCATCAAATCTGAGAATGTAATGATACTTTGTTGGAAGAAGCCAGCCAACTTCAACAGTAACTCTGAACTTGGTTGAACATTGGGTTTTGAGGATGATAAAAACTTCATGATGACAAGAAGCCAAATACTGTGTGGCCATGAAAGAGCACTTGTCACAGGACAGGATCTAAGTCATCAGTGGATTCTATTTTATTTTATTTTTGAGACAGGATCTTACTGTGTAATCCAGACTGCCTACTAAGAGCTGACATTAAATATGTATACCACCATATCCACCCATAAGTGGATATTTTAAAGGCAACCCTACTCCAAATGAGTTTAACAACCTACCGTAGAATCAATAGATTAGAAGTTGGGAGAGAAGGTAGAGGGGACAAGGGCTAACAAACCAACCTTTGTTATGGTCTCTAAGAATTTCCCTTTTTTCTTAGGAATCTCTCAGCCATTATCACAGTCTCTAGAACTGTTCTTTCACCTCTGCACTTTCCATGAGCAAGTGGGAACTCACTGGCTGGAAAATAATGACCTTTAACCACAGCAGGAATGATAGACCATGTGTTAAATTCTCCAGAAAATAAAAAAGGAGGGACCAAGACTCTCAGAAGGACACACAGTGACTGACTGGGCCACAGCAAGTGCATGTGGATGGACTTGTCTTTTCTTGGGTAGGTGTGTGTGGAGGCTTGATGACGTGTGAAGGCAAATAGAGGCCAGAAGCTGCAGCAGCGGCAGAGTTTATTATTTATAGAGGTTAGGAGGTAATGTTAGGATTGTAATCTAAACATTTAGAACCAAAGATGACCCCAGGAATGAAAGCTTTCATCGGACTGGCCAACTAATAGGTTGTCAATAGGCAACCATTGGAACTTATAGGATAAAAATTGTAAGTATATGTTTCTCAAGTGGTGTGATTCAAGAACGTGATATTAATTTTGATAATAAAAATATCTCAATGAGACCTGGATGGAGGTGGGTGGTCCTTGGACTTCCCACAGGGCAGGAAACTCTGATTGCTCTTCGGGCTGACGAGGGAGGGAGACTTGATTGGGGGGGGAATGGGAGGTGGTGGCGGGGAGGAGGCAGAAATCTTTAATAAATAAATTAATTAATTAAAAAAATAAATAAAAATATCTCAGTGAACAGTAAACATAACTTGAAAATCAATGTTGATCAGATTTTGATGAGCATTTGGAATACAAGACTTTTCAGATAAGAAACTCAGAGAGTCAAATAACTGCATGTAATCCTATCTGCATAGCACTTGTTAAACTGTAAAGGAGTATGCTGTGATCTCTCAGATTTGCTTCTTTTTATCTTGGAGTACTTGGTTAATATTTGAAAAGCAGTGCAAATGGATAATCTAAAATGCCTTTTTAACATTAGAACAAAACATTTCAGAGAGCCAAGCATATTAATGGAATAGGAATCCCAGGTGTTCATCCACTGTGGAACAGATCACTGATTTTATGAACTTTTAACTCTATATTATCTATACCAAATTGTTTCAAAGATTATCCAGCTTCCTTGGAAATAAAAAGCAATGAAGTCACACCAAAAAAAAAACCACTCTAGTTTTGAAATGATGGATAAACCTGAGAAATTAGTACATTAAGTGGGAATGACATATCCCCAGGTGTTATACAAAAATCCAAATATGTGAACCCTATCCTCTGGCAAATCAGCTTTTCATGAGGCAACATTTTATTCAAGGTCTAGCACTGTAGATACCTTATGTACCCTTCCAAAAACCTTGTCTGACTGAGATCCTAGGTGGATGCTGAGGGAATCAGAGTACCTTTCACATGGCAAAAAACATAGTTCTGCGCTACAGTGGATATAATATTCAAACTCATAAAAATATGTATGTAAGAAAAATGAAAACATTCATTCCATTCCAATCTTGGGAAATGAAAATGCTGGCCTCAAAACAAGGGGCTGAAATAAATAATTCTAAAAACTATTTTCTTATTGTCCATTAGGAGACAGCAACTGAATGAGTTAGGAAAATAGAACAATTGTTAGTTGCTATGATAAGCAAGAGATATGTTGAGCTTAAAATAGAGAAGAAAAAAATCATGGGAGAAAGGAGCATTGTTGCTTAAAAAAAAGTTTTACCAGCCAGTGAACTTCTTGCTCTGAAGCACAAGGAAGGCTTCAGTATATCTATCTCAGGAAGCAGCTTCTTGTATCCTTTGGAAATTGTCACTCCATTCTCATAGAAATAGAAACTACTATTTTTCTCATGAGTGTTTTGCTCATCTAAAACATTTTCTCCACAACCTGAACAAAAAAATACTCTAGAACTCAAGCAATCGATAATAAATGAGAAAAATTATACATCATCTCAATAGAGACTACATCATATCATTCAAATATAAAGAAACTGGGACCACATCAAAGAAGGATTTTGAGTTCCAATGTTTATCTCCCACAATCTCAAACTCAGTCTTTGAATCAAAGGACCTACAGTTTACCCCTGAAAGAAAAAGAACTAAAGATTTGAATTAATAATTCACCCAGAGAACATTCTGATAGAGCATACAGATATACTGTTACATGTTTGACTGGTTTTAGTGTTCATGATCATCTAAGTTTGGAAAATATCCAAATTTATCAGTAAGAATTTACTAAATAAATTTTTGTAATCATACACTGAAATACTACATAAAGAGAAAACAACATTAAAAATTACAAATATCAAAATTGCTTTGAAAAAGGCCAGTTTTATAATAGGATATATACTATGATTTGAGTTTGTAAATTTCTGTATATAAACAAATATACATGAATATTATTTTCATATATATTCATATATATTTATATATACAGTATATACTGTTTTCCCTTTGTATATCTACGTACACACGTAATGACTGAGACGAGACCTAAAATGTTTATGATCTTTTGATGCCTAAGAATTGTATTGGAGTTGTCATCACCTAATCTTGATCAGAGTATTGATGGATTTCATCCTACTAGTAATATAGGAAGCATATTGACTATGGTGTGATTGTCTTGTTCAAACCATAAAGCTACATCAAATCAAGACAGCATGTAACTCACAGGGAATATGCCAAGTTTAATGTCTGAATCAGAAATAAGAACATAGGATGCAAGCCTGACACTGAATATAAATGAGGCAGAAAAATTCCTTCCAGTTTACGGTTGATGAAAACTTTAGCTGAATCTTCTTATTGAGGAGAGCTGTGGTAATACTGTGACTATGTCCAGTGGTTAGAAAGCAGGATAAGAGAAAGACAGTTAAATCCAAAGAAAGTGAGAGACTGCAGGACAGGTTTGCACATGAATAGTTAATTGTGATTGTATTTAGGATAGCAGTTTCCTTCATGCCTTTGAGCTTTCTCTCAAGCCTCGGGACTATTTCAAAAAGCTTCCCTTGTGCGCACTTCTGGGATGAGATAGACGAGAGGGTACAGTATTGGGTTCACAGCAATTGTCTATGGAGGACAGTTCTTCCTAGAGGAGAGGATTTCACATCAATCAGCTCCATCAGTAGCAGGGGCATCCTAAAAGTCTACAGCAGAAAAAGACTGCTCATTAGTGCAGGTGAATATATAAAATCAAATATTCGAAAATCCTTATAAGAAGCCAAAACTATTTTAGTTGCCAGTATGTGCCCTAGAATCCAGCCTAGTGAGCTATTACACAACTGTATGTAAAGCATTGCGATGGCTGTCTTCCAGCCCAGCTACTCCAGTTACGCTCTGTTCTTCCTAATTCTGCATTTTTGAGAAGACAACATTTGTTCCTATTTCCATTCTGCTCAAAACCATCAACTTCCATTATTTCTTCAGAATAGAATATGAAATCTCTAAGTCATCGTTCAAAGGCATATGTGGATTCTGTCTACCCTCGCCAACTTCTGTCTTTGGTTATATGCTGCTTGGATTTTTTGTTTTGTTTTTACCTTTTTTCAAAGCATCTAAGCCTGCATTCATGACTGATATTTTCATTGTCAAGATCTATCAATCTGACAGTTAGAAATTTCTTCCAGAGTATGGAAAATCATGATTCATTCAGTGAGAAAGAAGAAATGGAGAATATATCTCCAGTTAGCTACCTTCTTAATATCTCACACACACAGAGGCACACCACAATAAAAAGGGAAATACAGGAACCAGACAGGCATCATGATGTGTGGTAGTACTTCTAAGCCTATGGAGGCTGAAGGAGGAGGGTCACAAGTGTGAAGACTCTCTGATCTACGTGTACATGGAAGGACTCTGTGCTGGGAAAAAGAAAAAGAAAAGAAGAAAAAATTCTAAAGAAATAAAGTGAAAAGATGGAACAGAAAAATACACAAACCAACCAACCAAAGCAAACAACTCGCACCTGAGGCAATATTTAGTTCATTTTGTTGTTGTTTCAGTTAGTGGTCTTTTGAACTGCAAACTGAAGTTCAATGTGAGTAAAACTGTAAATAATTAATTGATTTGATTCCCCCTATTTGATTCCTCCTGTTTCTTGGGGACAAAAGAACTGTGTTAGCATTCTGTGAAAGCATGTGAAAGCATGCACTAACTTGTCTAGCTTCTGACTGGCCTTTCGAGTTTATATGGAGCTGATGCTCTTATTTATCCTTCAGCTCTACTGAAGAGGGAATTATTCCTGGATATTTGAATCATACCTAAAGTCCCCACAATATTTTCAAAAAATAATTAATTAAACTGCTTTGTATGGTTGCTTGCACAGAATTCTGAGGAAGATATTAGAAACTAATTCACAGGACAAAGAGCTTCCATTTCCAATATCTACCTATATTGTAATGGACAGATATGCCTGTCTGCTCACTTCACATTGCCCCTTAACAGTTCATGGCACAGGACTATTAATGTGACTGGACTTTACAGGGTGAAAGCTCTGTATCCTAGTTTTCCAACAACTAGGCTCTTGCCCAGTACACCCATTCAAGAGCCAAATGTGGTGAAAAGTAGGAGGAAGGGGACTTAAACAATGTGGCCTCAGTGGAAGGTACAAATAAAGAGATTCAGTGTGCCCCACGTCCCTATTTGGGCATTGGCAGGAACTTTAGTAATATAAGAGAGGAAGAATTGGGGGTAGGGAGCAAGCAGTCTTGGTCAAAGAATGGTCTGGTTGATCACTATCTCAGTTCTGATTTTGCAAGATGGTTCAAAGAGGTCCTTATTGCCAGAAGGAACAACCTATTTTCCATAAAATGATTATTCCATTTCTGAGTACTCTTACCTTCACAGAGAGCTGCTTTGCTTTGGGAGATGATTACTCTTGTGAGATTCTCTACTGCTTAAGGTGACTTGCCATTCCTTATCATAAAACTGTTTATTAATCAGTCTTCATGTCTCTGAAACGGAAGGGTACTGTAGGCTTATGATAATGACAACAGACTATCAGGTGTCTGGAACAGGACATCGTGAACGCTGAAAATAAGGGGATAGATAGAAAATGAAAGCAGGCAACCAGGCAGAGGTGGCCCACACTATTAATCCCAGCACTAGGGAAGCAGAGGCAGATGAATCTCTGTGAGCTTGAGGACAGCCTGCTCTACAGAGCTAGTTCCAGGACAGTTTCCAAAACTACAGAGAAACCCTGTCTTGAAAAACAACAACAACAAAAATCCTTGAAAGCAGGCATGTCTGTCTTTTCATTACTTGTCTTTTTTTTTTCCAAGACAGGGTTTCTCTGTAGCTTTGGAGCCTGTCCTGGAACTAGCTCTTGTAGACCAGGCTGGCCTAGAACTCACAGAGATCTGCCTGCCTCTGCCTCCCGAGTGCTGGGATTAAAGGCGGGCGCCACCACCACCCGGCTTCATTACCTATCTTATGGGCCCAAGTGACTAGGCAATACTTCTAGCAAAAGCAATTTCTAAATGCTGTCTATGTTGGCAACCACGCCAGTATTTCTACATTCTTGCTCTACATAGATTTTCACCAAAGCCTGTCAAGCACTTGAGACAAATAGAGATCCCACCAGGTTCACCTCCACCTAGACAACTATTTGGAAGAGAAGTTTGGTATCAGTACTACATGTAAATATTTAAAACACACATATGCTAGTAGGAAGCTAAGACACCAATACAATTCAGGGATAAAGGGGAAAACAGTGTGGGTATAAAGTAAAGGCTGCATAATATTGATATTTTATTTTCTTCTTTAAAAATTAAGACAAAGAAAAAGGAAAAGTGACAATCATGTCACAATTGTAGTCCAGTAGTGGATATGGTGGTTTAAGCCCTGGCCTTGCTGTAACTGTAGTTATTTTCTCCTCTCTGAATGTTCTCTGTACAAACAAGGAGATGGGACAAGACAATCTTTAAGGTTTGCTTAGCTCTGAAATTCTTTTGCTCTGTTCTCAACCATAGGTCTTTCTTGTATATGTTAATACCTTTAATGGCAATCTTCACTATTCCTAATTAACAGGTGGGAATTTACCTAGTGTGCAATATGCATGTGGTATGCAATGAGAGACAAAGCAAATTTTGGAATGTATTCACTGCACTATTTTTGTTGTCAAGTGGCAGAAAATAAAAATAATATATTACCTAAAATATTGAGAAAAACAAACAGAAGAAAGAAGAGGCACAGGGGACCTTTAAATCTATCCAATCAAATAGTTAGGGTAAAGGCTGTTTCATCTCATTTTATGATTGGTTTTCCCATGAGCTGCCTTAGTTCTCATGTATGCTTTCTTCCTTCAACGGTGGCCTCTTACAGGTCTAGGTTTATGCCACTACTAACATAAGTTTTGAATTTTCAATGAATAGAAACCTTCCGAACTTCAAATTCTAAAAATGTGTATCTAATCTCTTATATTTCCCATAGTGATATAGAGAAGAGTATTTTTTCTTACAATAATTTCAGAAACTAGAACTGGTTTCTGGCTTTTAGACATGTATCATATATTGTCTTGAATAATAAAATGCACTAAATAACTTATAATAGGTGTTTTCTGTGTGTATATGATTATGTCTCACAAATTAATTATATTAACTTGTTAATTGTATTAGAGCAGTGGTTCTCAATCTTCCCAATGCTTCGACCCTTTAATATAGTTCATGTGGTGACCCCAACCATAAAATTGTTTCTGCTGATCCTTCATAACTGTAATTTTGCTATTATTACAAATTGTTAAAAAAATAAATTGTAATGTAAATATCTGCGTTTTTGCAGTGGTTTTAGGTAAGCCCTGTGAAAATGTCATATGACAGCCCCCAAAGGAATCATACCACACAGGTTGAGAACCACCGCCTTAGAGAATCAGTAAAGTCTGGAAGGAGTTGAGAATATAGTACAATGTCAGCTCATTGGCCTAGCATAGGCAAGGTCATGACTTTAATTCCCTCTCACCAAACAACAACAGCAACAAACAAGAGCATGCTTGCACCCTCCCACCCCCCCCCCCCACACACACACACAGAGAGAGAGAGAGAGAGAGAGAGAGAGAGAGAGAACATTGAGATACATCATACATTGGTATTACACCACTCCTAAACTTCTCTGTGCCTTTGGGTTTCAAGAATTTACAGGACCAAGTAGAAATTACCCGATTTCCCCTAGGTCTTACAGGCAATAGCTAATAGCAGAGAAGCAAGAAGTCTCCCTAGATAGGATCTGCTATTCTCCATTCATTTGTTCTAAAGGTAAAGCTCAGTGACAGGTAAGTAAACATCTCTATTTTCTGAGGCTGACCAGAGATAGATATCTGACTCTAAAGGAAGTCTTTTGTTAACAACATCCTCTTTTTTAAAAAAAAATATTTATTTATTTATTATGTATACAATATTCTGTCTGTGTGTATGTCTACAGGCCAGAAGAGGGCACCAGACCTCATTCCAGATGGTTGTGAGCCACCATGTGGTTGCTGGGAATTGAACTCAGGACCTTTGGAAGAGCAGGCAATCCTCTTAACCACTGAGCCATCTCTCCAGCCCCCAACAACATCCTCTTATGGCAAACACACAGCATCATCAGGGCTAGAATGGATATACATATGCACTCCTTGCCCTAAGGGAATTCAGCTCAGACTAGTCCACGAAGTCTAGGATCTGTGGTCAGGAACTGAAGAATGGAACTCTGGTCTCACTGCTGATTGGCTAAAGGACCTGGGAACCCACACTTCCCTTCTCAGCTTTTCCCTGTGAGAAAAGTGTTAAAAAGAACTGCAGGCTGTCATTTACACACAAGAATTAGATTGGTGGATGATTCTGAACACACTATACACTTGGGATATAGGACATTTAAAGGTCATGTTGCATCTGTGCTAGATAGCTTCCACAGTACTAGAAGCTTCTATGCAAGCTACTGGATGAGGAAAGTTGGTGATGATTCTACCAATCTGTAGAACCTGCATGTGACAACTTGCCTGGCAAGATATTCTCCGTGTGATAGTGTGTTGACTCTTATAGGAACAATAAACTTTGTGATTTGATTTTAGGTCTACCACATAGTAGGGAACTCTTGGCTGGTTCTGTAAACCTGGTTCAGGGCCCAGTGACTAAGGCCATGGTGATGTAATATGGAAATCTCTCTGATTCTAGAGACTGGAACCTTTGCTGGACATCACAGCCAGAGTTCATAACATGCTTTGAGATCATTTAAGATATAAGGCTGATATCTTACTGTGTACTCAAACTGATTGTTAACCCACTTTTAAGAGAACAATGTAACAATGACCACTACTTTCCTTGGTCTTCCTGCATAGCCACCTTTTACAAACTAAACTAATACTTAAGTAATCTTATTTTCTTCTGTGCCCCCTGATCCAGAACAAATGTGTATCATTTGTATAAAACAGCAAACATAGAGGTTGAAAACACTCTTAAATGAATATCCACCAAAACAATTGAACACAGCAGCATTACTGGGCAAACATGATGTTTGTAATGTTTTTTGTTGTCTGGGTGAGTTGGGATCAGTTGCAGTTATTACCTTCATCCCTTGTAAGACTCCACAAATGATTCTGCAAAGTATCCCACTCCTTCCCCAGGTGATTCTTATGGGGAAATTCAATAAAAGAGTGAGCAACAAAAGGGGCAGACACACACATTTACACACAAGGACAGATGTAGGGACAGACATAGACTCAGACAAGAGAACAAGCACAGGGACAGACAGACTTCTTCAGAAAGGCACAGATTTAGAGTCATGCAACAGACAAAGAAGGGAAGACAGGGAACATGTAGAAAATTCAAATCTGGAAATGAATCCCAGTGGAAGTGCTTTTATTTCTTTCCTTAATGCCACACTGAAGAAGTATTGGTGACCCTGAGTTAATCACTGATGTGTTGAATCCACACAATAGGCCCTCTGTTGTTGTTTTGTTAAACTTACATAGAATCAAGCTGCCTTCTACGTACTCTTGCTGACACCTATACATTAGAGCAACTTTTTATGTTAATTAATAAATAAATTAATTAATTAAAAAAAAGAACTGCAGGCTGCAGTGGCTGATCCTCAGAGGAAAGCTGACACATACATTCAGAACTAAAGCTTATTATAGCGAAAGGGTCTGAAGGCCATGGTCCTCCTCCGAAAGAGTACGAGTTAGTTAGACAGACTCCCTAGTAGGCAGACAGATAGGAAGAGGGGCCATACATGGGTAGGGAATAATGAAGGTGAATTTCCAAGATGCCTAGCTTCTTACTCACCTTCCTGAATTGTGACAAAAGCCTAGCAACTTAAAACAAAGGCTGTGTAGGCTTTTTGTCTCCCACCAGTAAGCTCCTGGCTAATGGACTAGCTCAACAAGTTCAAGGCCTGCTTAGGATACTTCACACAACAGTTATGGGCCAATGAACCATCCTGTATTCAAACTAACCAACCATACATCAGGGGAGGAATACTCTTCAATACTTTAAGCATAAAAAACCAACCAGATCCCGAGAAGAAATTAGATTTCTAACTTCCTGGGTGCCCCCTCTACTTTGCTGAGGGTCTTTCTTTCTGTATGTCTGCTACATGTGTGTATTTCTTCACGTTCTATAAATTCCTTTCTTCAACTGCCAATTTTGTCTATTCCTATTTGTAGTGTTTTGGATTTTTCCAATGCTACTTGTGACACTGAAGATTTTAGTTGCCTTTTAATTATTTAATTGGCAGAGAAAGTGAATGCAATCGAGACCCCTAGATTGTGTCACCTTGAGGTGCAGGAGTTAAGGGAGTATTAGACAGAAGCAATATAATATATGAAGATAACTGCACATGATGGGGCCTTAAAGAGAAGGTGAGACTTCCCCATAAAGCCCAGAGATGATCTTCATTAAGAGTGAGAATAAGAGAGAGGGAGAGTGTGAGACAGAAAGCTCCAAGAGAAAGTTGGTAGGAGTGGCTTGAAGAGTCTCTTCAGAGATCAGTCTTCAACTCAGAACCAAATCCTTAAACAGTCTCTCTGAGGAGTCTTGGACCAGTCCCCTTAACGAAGGAAAGGTTTGACTTTTCATAACCACTTAGGGATGGTGGGAAGTTTTAGATTATGTGATGTAGTTCAGAGGAATATGCATAACAAGGTGTATTCAGTACCCAGGCACTCTAATTTGAGAACTGTCACATAGCATATACTGCTTCTATACCTTCTATCCAAGAAAGAATTACAGGGAACTGTGGCCTGATACAGGCTATAGGATAGAGCCTAAAGGTACAGGGTTATGTTCTAACAACAGAGACAAACTTCAGACTCAAAGAAGTACTAGCAGTATTATCTAGGAGGTTGTATATTGATTCAGGGATGGCCTAGTGGCTCTGAGGACTATCTCAAAAAAAAATACCTTTCTTTTTGTTTTTGGATGGAAAGACCCAGGGACAGTATTTTCTCTTTTATTTACTAGGTGCTTTAAAACTCTTGCTGAAGCCCTGGAGGGAAACTTGTTTATGAAGGAAAGTATCTAGAATATGGCGAGGACTCAGATTACACAGCCAATAACATCTGATGAGCTATCATTTGGTGGGGCAGAATAGGGACAGGAATTTTTAGCAAGTGCTGTAACAAATAAATTTAGGCCATGTAAGTACAAAAGAGGATGTGAACAACTGACTTAGAGTACCGAGTAGCCTCCAAAAATGATATGCATCTTGACAAAGTGGGCAAGTTTGTATACAAGAAATGCCATGAGACAGTACATTCCAACAGGAGCTGGAAGTACTACAGCCAAGATGCTTGGAAGTTGGATTTTGCAGAAATTGTTCTGGAACTTGGGAGTAGGAAATAGCAACAAATAGTGTAAGAACAGTTAATTAGTAAAGATGGAATAGGATAAAGGACCCATGTCATGAAGAGCCAGCAAGAAAAGAACCTCTTTCTTTAGAAACAGGCTCTCGGAAACCGCCTCTGCTAGACAATACTGGCACCTCATGTTGGTTCACAGGGTAACTAAAAGCAGCATGAGAGACTGGACGCTGCCCTCATTCTGTGTCTCCTTCCCTTGGCCTCAGAACTTCTGCTTGATTCTTCTTACCTATCTAATTTCTCTCACCCTGCTTCAAGGCTGCAGGTAAGAAGTCAAGTCATGTTCCTAACCCCATAGTCACCTCAATTCCAGTAACAGCAAAACCTTGCAGGACAGGACCAATACTCCACACAGATGGTGGCAATTATCCAGGAGTGCGAAGCTGTGTTCTGGTGCAGGAATTGAAATCTACAGAGAACCTCTTCATCCCTTCAAGAAATTTTGGATCACCTTTTGGAAACTTTGGACTGGCACCGAGAAAACGATCGAGCAGAGCACACCTAGACCAGGACAATTTAATTATGTACACACTTTTGTCTCTTCCCATCTCTTCCTCTGTGCCTGAAGCTCATGTCAGATGGACTTAGACCCCCTCATCTGTTTCTCTTTCAATGTAGCCATATTCAATAAATCCATCTCTGCTTTTCACCATTACGCCTGTCTTTAATTGGTGTAGTAGCTTAGCCTGTTGGATCTTGGCGAATTGTGTAAAGCCAGCATTCACTTCATGTGCTCTATTGTCCAAAATTGCAAATCCCATTTTCTCCATTTTGTGAAATTGTCTACACAAGCAGGCATATTAAACTTCAGATGAAATAATGACATGTTCCAATTTCTAATACATTTCAATACCTGTCTTTCTTTGTTGAGGATGACAATTTCAATGTAGTAACCTCAGAATACCTGCTTTTTTTCTACTTCAGCTGATGGTACTCATGTGTACAGACTATTTCCATTTTAGTGAATGAAGGGAACAAGAAGAGAAGAAACATTATGTTACCCTACATTTTAGTATCAGAACCTGATTTTGACAGCCCTGACAAGCTAGGTATGGCCACGCATCCTCAAAAAGTAGCATGACAGTCTCCTACTTTGGGACCACAAACTTATTCCTAAAACCACAATACCCTACTTTTCTTACTTCCATGCATTCCCTACTGTGTCCTTTACACAAAAGAGGAGAGACATCCTTTGAAAACATAATTCAGGTCAATTCTCTGATCAAAATATGCTGTGGCTCTGTAGATGGGGGAAAGCAAAACCCAGGTTTTCCATCAATGAAGGAATTGTCACTTTGCTTCATCTGTCACACCTATTAGCTGAGCTGCCTCAGCTACAAAGAACTACATGGCCCCAAGCCATTCCTTTTCGCAGGACCTTTCTCATCACTAGCTGATTAGATAGAGTAGGAGTTTAAAGGTGTGTGGGCCTTTGCCGTTTGAAGAGCCTTTCTAGGTCCGGAACTTCCTGTGGATGTGACTGTCCATGACTTTCTATAGCTTAACTTCTCTCATAGTTCTTCCGACCCATTCCTGTGCAGGTAAAGGTGATGCATTTTTAGCAGTGTTAACTTTATTTTGGGTCTATTTCTTGGGGATTCTCAAGAATGGAGCTACTGTAGATAGGAACAACTGACCAGTCTTGGTAATAAGAGAAAAGGGGACCTGAGACTTAAACGGATACACATAGGGGAAATCCTAAGAATCAGACATTGAGACTGAGTCCTAGTTCAAATTGTATCTGAAACCCACCTAACCTGCAGATTACCATTTTAATTATGTGAGTCAAAGATGCTTGGTAGTTAAACAACTTTAGTTGACTTAGTTAAGTCAACTTTTTTTATTTGGTTTTGGTATGTGTGTATACTTTTTGTTAGTGCTTTGCGGATTGATGTAAGCATATTCTTGCTTTGGTGTACATGTGGAGGACAGAGGGCAAATTCAGTGTGTCAGTCCTCACCATCTTGTCTTCAACAGGTCTCTTTTTGAGCCAACTGCAGTGAGCCAACTTGGCTGGCCCATGAGTCTCCAGGGATTCTCATGTCTTTGCCTCACATCTTACTATGGAGGCACTGAGATTATAGAAGTGTTATTGTGTGCAGCTTTATGTGTGTTTTGGGCATTCACACTTGCATAGTTCTCTTCCTACCCCTAAGTCTGTTTAAAATGTGTGCCTCCTAACCTGCAAGCATGCTCCCTTTGAAAATGTAAATCTAGTGTACTAACACAAATGAGTATGTGGAAATAGTTATGAGTGCATGTTTTAATAGAAAAATTGTAATTTTTATTTCATTTTAGGTTATTGATATTATTCTAAACTTTCTTACAGTTTTTTTCTTTTATATTATTGATTTTATTGACCTATACATTGTCTATCCTCCCCTCCCCTTTAGCCCTCTCCCATGGTCCCCATGCTCCCAATTTACACAGGAGATCTTGTCTTTTTCTACTTCCCATGTAGATTAGATCCATGTATGTCTATCTTAGGGTCCTCTTTGCTGTCTAGATTATCTGGGATTGTGATTTATAGGCTGGTTTTTCTTTGCTTTATGTTTTAAAACCACTTATGAGTGAGCACATACAGTAATTGTCTTTCTGGGTCTGGGTTACCTCACTCAATATGATGTTTTCTAGATCCACCCATTTGCCTTCAAGGGCATCCCATCAAACTTTAAGATGTCATTACTTTTCTCTTCTCTGCAGTACTCCATTCTTCAGTTGAGGGACATTTAGGTTGTTTCCAGGTTCTGGCTATGACAAACAATGCTGCTATAAACATAGTTGAGCACATGTCCCTGTGATACAATTGAGCATCCTTTGGATATTTACCCAAAAGTGGTATTGCTAGGTCTTGAGGTAGGTTGTTTCCTAATTTTCTGAGAAATCACCATACAGATATCTAAAGGGACTGTACCAGCTTTCACTCCCACCAGCAATGAAGGAGTGTTCCCTTTACCCCACATCCGCTCCAGCATAAGTACTAATCAGTGTTTTTGATCTTGACCATTCTTACAGGTGTAACATGGAATCTCAGAGTTGTTGTGATTTGCATTTCCCTCATGACTAAGGATATTGAACATTTCCTTAAATGTCTTTCAGGCACAGGTTAAGATAATGGATACAAAAACAGGATCCAACATTCTGCTGTTTACAAGAAACACACCTCAACCTCAAAGACAGACACTACCTCAGAGTAAAGGGTTGGGAAAAGGTTTTCCAATGAAACAGACCTAAGAAACAAGTGGATGTGGCATACTAATATCTAATAAAATTGATTTCAAATTAAAATCAATCAGAAGACATGGATAAGGACACTTTATGCTTATAACAGGAACAATTGATCAGGATTAAGTCTCAATCCTGAATATCCTGATCAGGGCTGGTTCAACATACGAAAATCTATCAATGTAATCCATCGTATAAATAAACGGAAAGAAAAAAAACCATATGCCATTTCATTAGATGCTAAAAAAGCATTTGACAAAATCCAACATCCCTCTATTATAAAGGTCTTGAAGAAATTAGGGATACAAGGATCATACCTATATATAATAAAAACAATATACAGTAAGCCAACAGCTAACATCAAATTAAATGAAAAGAAACTCAAAGTCATTCAACTAAAATCAGGAACAAGACAAGGCTGTCCACTTACTCTATATCTCTTCAATATAGTACTTGAATTTCTAGCACTAGAAATAAGATAACATAGGGGATTCTAATTGGAAAGGAAGAAGTCAAACTTTCGTTATTTGCAGATGATATGATAGTGTACATAAGTGACCCCAAAAACTCTACCAGAGAACTCCTACAGCTGATAAATACCTTCAATGATGTGGCAGGATACAAGATCAACTAAAAAAAATCAATAGTCCTCCTATACACTAAGAATAAAGAAGCAGGGAAGGAAATCAAAGAAACATCACCTTTCACGATAGCCACAAAAATCATAAAGTATCTTGGGGTAACACTAACCAAGGATGTGAAAAATCTATTTGACAAGAACATTAAGGCTTTGAAGAAAGAAATTGAAGAGGACACCAGAAAATGGAAGGATTTCCTGTGCTTTTGGATTGGTAGGATTAACATAGTAAAAATTGCAATCCTACCAAAGGCAATCTATAGATTCAATGCAATCCCCATCAAAATCCCAATAAAATTCTTCACTGACCTTGAGAAAACAATAATCAACTTTATATGGAAAAACAAAAAACCCAGGATAGCAAAAACCAATCCTATACAATAAAAGTACTTCCAGAGGCATTAACATCCCTGACTTCAAACCCTATTACAGAGCTATAGTAATGAAAACAGCTTGACATTGGCATAAAAACAAAGATGTCGACCAATGGAATTGAATCAAAGACAAAGATATTAATTCATAACCTATGAACACCTGATTTTCTACAAAGGAACTAAAATTATACAATGGAAGAAAGAAAGCATCTTCAACAAATGGTGTTGGCATAACTGGATGTCAACCTGTAGAAGAATGAAAATAGATCCATATCTATCACCATGCACAAAACTCAAGTCCAGATGGATTAAAGACCTCAATATAAATCCTACCACACTGATCCTGATAGAAGAGAAAGTGGGAAGTAGACTGCAACACATGAGCACAGGAGACCACTTCCTACGTATAACTCCAGTAGCACAAACAATAAGAGCAGCAATGCATAAATGGGACCTTGTGAAACTAACAAAATTCTGTAAAGCAAAGGACACTGTCATTAAGACAAAAAGGCAACCTACTGAATGGGAGAACATCTTCACCAATCCCGCATCAGACAAAGGTCTGATCTGCAAAATATATAAAGAATTCAAGAAACTAGACATTAAAATTCTAAATAATCCAATTAAAAAATGGGGTACTGAACTGAAAAGAGAATTGTCAACAAAAGAAGTTCAAATGGCCAAAAGACACTTAAGGTCATCTTCAACCTCCTTAGTGATCAGGGAAATGCAAATCAAAACAACTTTGAGATACCATCTTACACCTCTCAGAATGGCTAAAATCAAAAACACCAATGACAGCCTATGCTGGAGACGATGTGGACTAAGGGGAACACTCATCCATTGTTGGTGGGAATGCAAACTTGTGCAACCACTTTGGAAATCAGTGTGGTGGTATCTCAGGAAATTAAGAGTTAACCTACCTCAGGATCCAGCAATACCACTCTTGGGAATATACACAAGAGATGCCCAATCATACTACAAAAGCATTTGTTCTACTGTGTTCATAGCAGCATTATTTGTAATAGCAAGAACCTGGAAACAACCTAGATGGCCCTCAATGGAAGAATGAATAAAGAAAGTGTGGTACATCTACACATTATAGTACTACTCAGCGGTAAAAAGCAATGGCATCTTGAATTTTGCATGCAAAAGGATGAAAATAGAAAACACTATTCTGAGTGAGATAACCCATCCAAAAAGATAAATATGGTATACTCACTCACTAGTGGATTCTAGCCATAAACAAAGGACATTTAGCCTATAGTTCATAATCCTAGAGAAGCTAAATAATGTGAACCAAAGAAAAATCATATATAGATCCTCCTGGAAATTCGAAAGCAGACAAGATTGCCGGGCAAGATTTTGGAACATGGGAGTGTGGTGGGGGTGAGGTGAGGAGAAGGGGAGAGGGGGAAGAGAAGGGAGAAGGAGAGGATTGAGGAGAGCTTGGGGGAGTGGGATGGTTGAGATGGAGGAAGGAAGGATATGGGAGCAGGGAAGAGGATATCTCAATTAAGGGAGCCATTTTGGGGTTGGCAAGAGGCTCGTGCCTAGAGGGGTTCCCAGGTGTCCACAGGGATGTCCCCAGCTAGGTCCTTGGGCAGTAGAGGAGAGGGTGCCTGAATTGGCCTTGTTCCATAGTCACACTGATGAATATCTTGAATATTACCAGAGAACCTTTGTCCGGCGATGGATGCAGATAGAGACAGAGACCCACTTTGGAGCACTGGACTGAGCTCCCAAGGTCCAGTTGAAGAGCAGAAGGAGGGAAAACATGAGCAAGGAAGTCAGGACTGCGAGGGGTTGGTCTGCCCACTGAGACAGTGTGCCTGATCTAATGGGAGCTCACCTGATCCTGAGACTGAATGAGCTTGTGACCAAACTGGACTCTCTGAATGTGGCTAACAATGGGGGCTGACTGAGAAGCCAAAAATAATGGCACTGGGATCTGTTTCTACTGCATGTACTGTTTTTTTGGGATCCTAGTCTGTTTGAATGCACACCTTCCTAGGCCTGGATGGAGGTGGGGAGGGCCTTGGACTTTCCACAGGGCAAGGTACCCTGCCCTCTCTTAAAACTGGAGGGGGAGGGTGTAGCAGGAGGGAAATGGGAGAAGGGGGGAAAGTGGAAATTTTGAATGGGATTACTTAAAAAGAAATAAAAATTAAAAAAAATTAAAAAGTATCTCCTAGTAAAGGAAATATTGAGAAAATAAAAAGTAAGTGTATATATATCTTGCTTTGGGATTCTATACAAAACAATATTGCCTATAGCAATGCTTTTAAGTATTTCCTAGCCATTTTGTTATTTCAGGTTTTGGTCTTTGATAAACTTTGAGTTGATTTTAGTTTTATTCTTTACATATTTGAATTTTTCCATTATTGTTTGTTTTCTTTATATACTTTTTTCTTTATATTCGGTTCTTAACACTTTTTCAGAAAGCAATGGCTATGAGTATAGATTTATTTCTTGGTTATCTATTGTGTTCCCTTGATCTATATGTCTATTTTCAAGCTGTGTAAATATTGTTTTAGTAACTATATTCTTAGGGTAGATTGTATGGTCATATATGACACCTTAAGCTTTGTTTATTGGTTTGTTTCTGTGTTGTTTTTTTCTGCCCCATGAGAGTTATTTTGACTATTCTGAGTCACTTGTAGTTTATAGAATAATAGGATTTTTTTCACTTTCTGAATAGAAAATTGTATCAAGAATTATAACTGATCAGGTATTAGGGGGTGAAAGCTGAAGGATCAGAGAAGCCGTGTTGCCAGCCACTAGAGAGACCTTTTACCTCTACCAATGCTCAGATATAAAGGGCGATCCTGTCCTCAGACTTCGTCCTCAGACTTCTTCCTCAGAGTGCATGCTCAGACTGTATCCTCAGACTGCATCCTCAGACTGTATCCTCAGACTGCATGTCAGACTGCAT
>NC_022026.1:54572699-54592708 GCF_000317375.1 Microtus ochrogaster
CTTGCCTCCTTAGACTGCATCCTCAGACTGCATCCTCAGACTTGCCTCCTCAGACTGCCTCCTCAGACTGCATCCTCAGACTGCATCCTCAGACTTGCCTCCTCAGACTGTGTCCTCAGACTGCATCCTCAGACTGCATCCTCAGACTGCGTCCTCAGACTGTGTCCTCAGACTGTATCCTCAGACTGTGTCCTCAGACTGTATCTCAGAATGCATCCTCAGACTGCATCTTCAGACTGCATCCTCAGACTGCCTCAGATTTTATAAAGCTCCTGTCGCCTCCCGCCTTTAGATTCCCCTCTCTGCTCAGCCATATCACTCCTGTCTCTACCACTCTAGTGCTGGGATTAAAGGCATGGGATCCCAAGTGCTGGGATCACCTTAGGATCCCAGCTGAGCTCTGTCAGACTGTTCATCTTAACTGCCAGTTTGTATGGAATCCCCTTCCAGCTTGCCAACAGCTTGTCTTAGCTTCTGTTAAAAACTGCTCACTTCAAGCTGCTTACTCTGCAAAGTCCAGATGCCCTGCAGGTGCCAAGCAAGATGCCAGGCTGAGTGTCCCATGTTCTGGACATTTGGGACCATGCCTAGATCCTGGAACACTCTTGGGCATAGTCCCAGCTGAGTGGAATAAAGACTTTCAGTAGGCTATACACTGTAGACACAGCAGTCATCTCTGGGAGCAATGAAGGTCTGATTCTTTTGAATATGTCATTTCTGGCAGCCTTCTTCATCAGGACATAGTTATATTTAAATATTTATGTTTTGAACTGTTATTTTATAAAATAGGTTTTCAGCGCCTTCCCTATGTTGTTTTCCTTCTGGAATGACCACAGGTCGTGTAACTTCTCCCCCTACTCTCATACAAGTTTAAAACATCTTTTTAATTTTTTTCTTTTTTCTTCTTATTTTCTACTGTGTTAGTTCATTAGGCTTGTCTTCAAGTATAAAAATTCTTTTCCCGTGATCCAATATGCTTTGGAAGTTCTCTATCGTTGTTTTTAGTTCATACACTGGAAATTTTAGTTACAATATTTTTATTGGTTTCTTCTTATGACTTCTGTCTCTTTTGTGTATTTCACATCCATATCCTGCATTGATTTCATTTATATGCATTGTTCATCCATAATATTTTAGTCTTACTGAGTTTCTTTAGGATCAATATTTGAAATGGTTTCCTGAGCATCTCATTGGTTTTTTTTTTTCAAATTGGGGTCTATTTGTTGAAATGCTATTATTGACCTTTGACGGTTTCATGTTTTCATTTGTATTTCTTGTTGCCATAGTTCACTACATCAGTATCTGGTGTGACATTAATTCCTTCTGGTTTTCTGGAATAGATTCTTGAAATTAAAAACATGTTTGGATCATTTTATTATAGTTAAGACAAGCAACTGTGGATTTGTGAATTTGGATTTGTATCAAACTTACTCCCATGGACCCAAACATCCAAATATACATTCTCTCTCTCTCTCTCTAAAGCTCTCTCCAATGTTCCAGTACAGATAATAAACTCTTAGGGATTGAACATAAAAGAATGCAAGAGTTTCTTTTTGCTTTTGTTGCTGTTGTTTGCTTGTTTGTTTGTTTATTATTGGGACAGTCTCACTATATATTCCTGACTGGTCTGCAATTCTCTGTGTTAACTTGGATATCATCAAAATCACAGTGATCCTCTTTCCTCTGCCTCATGGATATGAAATTTCAGGCATGTATCTTCACTCCCAGTTGAGAATGCAGTGATCTCTAATCCTGTGCACAGTACATTCAGGTGACAGGACCCTATTTAAGATGGTTACCATAAATGTCACCATATAAATGCACTGGAAATTGTGCAAATCTCTAGTATCAGCTCATTCTGCAAAAACAGATGTATTGCTATGGAACTCGCCCTCCAGACCTGACATGGCCACTGCTGTCTTGAAAACAGAACACCTGTATTACCCACATAAGACAAGAAAACACTACCATTCTTTTATGGAAATGGGAGAGGGCTCACAATGTGATGCAGCACCCAGAGGATGCATGAGACCTCAGTGAAATATACACAGTTAACTATTAATGGGGTTTTTCTCTGGTTGTATAGTTGTCCATACGTTCTCCATACTCCTATAACCAACCATCTCACTCATTGTAGGAAAACCAAGTTAAACTCATTGATTGGCTAAAGTTCTATTTCTTCGTTCCATTTTTGGTGTTCTTTGTGTGGACAATTGTTACAACTCCCCCAGGAAAAAGTTACAGAATATTTGATGCCTTAACGTGGATCCTACAGAAACAAGATGGGTTTGGATGTTGCTACACTGTCCCTGCTATGTGTGATATGACATGCAACTGGAGCTAAGCTGTGTGGAGGCAGTGAAGCACCACAGGGTTATTCTCACCGTGGTCATTCTGTGTGTGCTGTAGAATAGTGTGATTTCTGACTATAGAGCAGTTATAATGCATTGCTAGGGACGCTAATACGTGTGATTTAGATTAAGCTATCTACTCAGAGGGAAAATCAGGGTGGAAATCCCACAGCAAATATCTCTGTCTTGTGGGATGATACTCTTCCGTGATAAATGTGGTATACCAAGAGAATAGTAAGATACTTCAAAAATAGCTGAAAGACCAGAAACATATGGAAATCCCTAAAAGTGGCACAGATAAAGCAAGATTATAAGCAAGTTGAAGCAAAAGTTGGATTGTGTCTCCTATGGGTGATAAGACATATAACTGAAGTTCAGATGTTTGGCCAGAAAATACTTGTCTGCATAGTGGTAAAATTCTGAGATGAAGAAATGTGGATGCCATCTCCACATTAGTCTCTGATTTGGGCTCATGAGTGAAGTATAAGAGATGATGAGATAGAGCTCCTGGCTTGCTATTTCTTGTTCTTGAGAGAAGTATATATGAAAAAGAGAAAGAACAATTTAGATCTGTGCTAAATAGGTCCTCCTGGGATCCAAAATCTTAGAATTCACGGGAGAAGCAAACAGTGCAAATGGAAAAACTGAAATAGGAATAATAAGGAAAGAACTGGACCTAGAGGTGCTGTGTGATGCTGAGTTCACCAGGTCAGAGAGGATTGCATCTGCTGGAGAGATAAGGAGGGTGAGTTATCAGAGACCTCCATACTGATGTGGAGATTTACTAGCTTTGATCAGAACCATGCATGGTAGGATACAATCTTTACGAGGTCATAAAGGTCCTGGTGGATCAGACTGGCTTAGACTGGAACACAAATTGAACTCATAAAGTGTTTGGCAAGTAAGAGGGAAATGAGAAAATGAAGAAGAAAAAGAGGCCTGTCCCCATTTCATTCAAAAGCAAATGTGGCACAACCCATGTCATGCTGGAGTTTCTGGTGGGAGCTGGGGTCAGAAAACAAGATATGCTTGTGAGTTTCTCTAAGGGTATAGCCTGATTACTTCACCAAAGGGGGAGAAGAGGTTCAGATGACCACCATTTTTAGGGACCTGTCTTAGTTACTTCCCTTTCAGGCTGGTCAAGGTTGCTTGCTGGTAAGTGGCATGCAACAAGAAAGTCCATGTTGATCTAGAGATGTATTGGTCCTCTTCTAATGTGCAGAATATTTGGGATTTGGTTACCTGTTGGAACTATGCATCCCTTGGTTGCATATAGGTTCCTGAAATGCTTAGGACAATGGTTACCAGCACATAGACATGGAGATAAGGCAGTGTGGGCCAAAGCTTTAAGCCTCCCCTGATTCTGGGAAGCTATCCCTTCATGCTATGCTATCTGCATTTGTCTCCTGAAAAAAAAGAAATTTTACCTATTTCTGGATTTTTTCAGTAGCCAGATATACCCAATGACAAGATAGTAAAGGCTCAGAGCCTGCCCAACCCAAGAAACTGGATTATGCATATCAGATGAGAGCATGCTCCCATTCCCTCAGGGTCCCAGACCAGGAGAAGCAGTGTTATCCAGTTTTGCTGAGACCTACAGGGTTAAGTAAATAGGTGGCTGTGCTGTGGAAGTGCCCAGCATTAGGACTTGGGATAACTAATGGAAAATGATTATAGCAAATTATAGAGAGGTAACTGAAGTAGTAATTTTCATCCATGCTGCTATACCCAAAATTGCTTTTAGAGGACACATGTAACAGACGTAATGGGATTTTTTTTTCATGCTTTCCTGGGCCTTGCTAATGTTTTGTTCATTTTTAGTATACTCTTAGCTACTAAATGCCAAAATCATTTGGCACCACTTGCTCAGAACAGATGGCAATAAGTGTTCAGACTTACTGCCCACCATTTGCAAAGTGGTTTCATTATATAATGTTAACTTCTGAATATCTCACAGACCTAATGGGGTATCTGAAAGACATGCAAATTAGAGTGAACAGAAGAGTGTAAGGGCCAGTTTATATGTAGACAACATGTTATTTAAAAATGGGCATGTGGCATAGGCCAATATGCCTAATGCTAGATATCTGTGGGACTGTAAATCAGCACAAAGTAGCCAACAATTTATGTTCAGAGAACCCAAAAGTAAGCAGTGATATAACCTATTATATAACTACTCCTGACACAGTGACACCATTGTGTGATTTTTGTATAAATATGGCCTTGAGATCTGAAGCCTGATCCTTGGCCATCATACACCTGCCTCTGTGTGTCTTCCTGTAGGCCTGTATGCCTAACTCTGTGCAGCCTCTGTGGTGTATGTATGCATGCCTGTGCCAGCTTGTGCACTACCCATGTGTGTTGGTGTGTTCCTGGATGACTGCCAGTGTCCACCTGCCCAAGAGCCTGAGTGCTATGGAATAAAGTGTGTCTAATCTGCCTGTGACTCCTTGCATTCTCTTTAGCATCCTGGCCTGTAAGCCTCCTCCATTCCTGAAACTGAAGTTTGGAGGTTGGTGCATCTAATGGGATGGGGATGAGAAATAAGTCTGCACAGTGTGCAAGGGTCAGGCATAGCTATAAAATCTTAGAAGTTTTGTAGTTGGGTAAGGTATAAAGAACCAAAAAGATGATTGAACTATCTCACAACTGTCTGTGCCTATAAACATAAAGGCATCAATCAATTTGATGCTAGATGCAGAAACCACCTTTGTGAATAAGGAAAGACACTTTGAGAATTATTAAATAAAATCCCAGAGTCAAGGGTGTCCTACTTCCTTATGAGTGGTTGGCTAGGGAAGGTGCTAAGATATTCCATACAATATAGGCTATGGTCAGTAGTGTTGATTACATGCTGGAACTAGATGGCAAACCACTGTTGTTAATGATTTTTTTTTTTGCTTACAAGACATGAAGACATCAAGCTTGAACTTAGTTGGAAGCTTCCCTTTTTACTGGCTAGCTTTTGCTGTGTAACGTATCAGTTTATTTTTGTTGTTGTTGTTGTTGTTATCGTTGTTGTTACTATGATAAAAATACCCTGCCAAAAACAATAAGAGAGAAAGGGTTTATTTTGGTTTCTGGTTTCAGAAGGATACAGTCCCTTTTGGTGGAGAATACACGGAAACAGTCAGGGAAGCCATGGAGACAGGAGCAGGAAGTTAGCCGATCACATAGGAACCATACTCAAGAAGCAGAGAAAGAACAGCAAGTGGGGTCCGGCTATCAAACCTCCAATCCCATCTCCAGCAACACTCTGCCTCTTAAAATTCCATAACCAAGCTGTGTACTGCTCTTGCCGAGGACCTAGTTCTACCCTCTGTACCCAGTCACACGCACACACACGCACACGCACACACGCACACACATACAGACACACACATATAACTTAGAATAAGTTCATTAAAAGTTCTATAACCTTCCCAAACAGCTCCACCAACTGACGATCAAGTGTTCAAACACATGAGTCTATGGTAGATATTTTTTCTCTCTTTTCTTAACTTTAATTAATTAATTAAAAAAACCACCTTTTCTCATACCAAGATTCCCAGTTCTCACTCCCTCCCTTCCTTCTGCTCCCTCCACTCCCTCCCCTACTCCACCTATCCACTCCTCAGAGAGGGTAAGGCTTCCCATGGGAAGTCAACAAACTCTAGCACATTGCTTTGACGAAGGACCAAGGCCCTTCCTACTATATCTAGGCTGATCAAGGTATCCCTCCAAAGAGAATGGGTTTCCAAAAAGCCAGTACAAGCAGTAGGAATAAGTCCTGGTCTCACTGCCAGTGACCCCGCAGTCTGCCCCAGCCACACAACTGTCACCCACATTCAGAGGGCCTAGTTTGGCACTATGCTGGCTCCCCCACTGTCAGTTCAGAGTTGGTAAACTCCCATTAGCTCAGGTAAGCTGTTTCAGTGGTTATTCCGGTCATTTTTTTTGCTCATATTATCACTCCTCCATCTCTTTGACTGGACTGTGGGAGCTCAGCCAGCCCATGGCTCCACTGAGGATCTGTGCATCTGCTTCCATTAGTTGCTGAATGAATGTTCTATGGCGACATTTAAGATAGTCATAGATCTGACTACAGGGCAAGGCCGGTTCAGATACCCTTTCCACAATCGTTTAGGGTCTTAGCTGGGATCATCCTTGTGGATTTCTGAGAATTTCTCTAGTGCCAGGTTTCTTGCTAGTCTCATAATGACACCCTCAATCAAGATATCTCTTTCCTTGCTCTAGGGAAATTCCTAGGAATCCAAAAGGTTGACCCCAGCTAAGACCCTAAGCAATAGAGGAGAGGGTGCCCAAACTGGCCTTGCCCTTTAGTCAGACTGATGATTATTATAAATATCACCATAGATCCTTTATCCAGCAACTGATGGAGGCAGAGGCAGAGACCCATATGAGAGCACTGGACTGAGCTCCCAAGGTGCAGTTGAAGAGTGGAAGGAATGAGAATATGAGCAAAGAGGTCAAGACCATGATTGGTTTACCCACTAAAACAGTTTACCTGAGCTAATGGGAGCTCACCAAACTCCAACCGGACTGGGAAGGAACAAGCATATGACCAAACTAGTTCCTCTGAATGTGGTTGAGAGTTTCATGGCTGGGGCAGACTGAGGGGCCACTGTCAGTGGCACAGGGACATATGCCTACTACATGTACTGGCTTTTTGGGAACATATTCTCTTTGAATGTATACCTTGCTCAGCCTAGATATAGTAGGGAGAGCATTGGATCTTCCACAAGGCAATGTGCCTTACCCTCTCTGAGGAGTGGACGGGGGTGGGGTGGGAGGGCGTGTGGAGGGAATGAGAGGAAGGGAGAGAGTGGGAACTTGGATTGGTATTTTTTTTAAATCTAATAAATTAAAAAAATAAATTACCAGACATGGTGGCACATAGCCTTAATCTCAGCACTCAGGAGGTATAGATGGAAAGATCTCTGTGAGTTTGAGGTCAGCCTGGTCTACAGAGTGAGGTCCAGGACAGCAAGAACTGTATAGAGAAACCCTGTCTCAAAAATAGATAAATAATATAATATTTTAAAAAACTGAGTCATCTGTTTTAGCTTCATACTGCTTTATTGGGGATATATTTTATTTTTTCTTCTTGATTAATTTTTCTTCCTAGACTGTGCTCTACAATGATGAATAGAAATGATGATGACTGATATAATATCATTTTTCATTTTCTGTTCTAGTATGGAGGATGCTTCCAGATTTTCGTCACTGGATATACATTTATTCTTTTCAACATATTACTTTTATTTGATTGAAGAAAATTTCTCCTTTTTTCCAGATTGTTGACATCTGTTTTTATTCTTATCATGAAATTCGTTTGTTGAATGCCTTTTCAGTGAAAACTAAGATAATTCTGTGAACTTTCTGGTTCATACTGCTGAAGTGTATGACATTCAGAGAATGGATTTTTTTTTAGCTATTTAAATTGAATGCAATATACAGTGACACAAAATCTACTATTCTAACCATTTTAAGTGACATCAAGTTCATTTCCATTACTGCAGAAGTATAACCATGATATCTGTTTTCTAAACTTTTCCATTGTCACATACAGAAAATTCCCATTAGTGAACGAGCCCTCATTCCTTCTTCATCTTTTCGGCCTCTAGCCATTTCTGTGTGTTTGTTTGAGAAGAGTAATATAATTTGGTTATTTTGTGCTTAGTTTTAATTAACATGCCATTTTTAATGTCCTGTCTGGTTGTAATATGTACTAAAATTCAATCTCTTTGGGGATGAAGCTTTAGCTCAGTTGAGTACTTTCTGGTTTGTACAAGATCCTAGACTAGATCACAAGCACTAGAAATAAAACAATTTTATTAACTTTTAAGAATGAATAATATTACACTTCATACATATAATATATGTTTATCAGCCCATCTGACAGAAACAATCAGAGCTATTTCTGCCTTTTGATGATTGTGGATAATGTTGCTCTGAACGTTAAAGTACAAATACTTGTTTGAATCCTGATTTCTGCTCTTTTGTGTATATACTAAAAAGTAAAATTGTTGGATCCCATGCCTGACCTTTTAAGAACCAACATTGTTTTATATCCAACATCAGCAATGTCTAAGTTCATTCCTTTGCATGTGGCAACGCACTCTTCCCAGCATTGTTTATTGAAGGGATGATTGTATTGATGCTCTTCTCAAAAGTAATTGATCACAAGGCTTGAGAGATTGCTCAGTGGTTAACATTTTGTTGCTCTTCTAGAGGACCTGGGTTCAATTCCCAGCACATAAATGGTGGCTCACAGCTATCTGCAGCTCCAGTTTCAAGAGATCTGATGCTCTCTTCTGACCTGAGGGTACTAAGCATACACATGATAAATATATATACACATGAAGGCAAACACTCATGTACATAAGATAAA
Source organism: Microtus ochrogaster (assembly GCF_000317375.1). Lineage (NCBI taxonomy): Eukaryota > Metazoa > Chordata > Mammalia > Rodentia > Cricetidae > Microtus > Microtus ochrogaster. Next base: position 54,581,445 of record NC_022026.1, read on the forward strand.
CCAGTGTAACAATAAACAATTAACTGACTGTATATGTTTAGATTTATTTATAAAATCAGTATGTCTATATTTATGCCACTATTATACTGTTTGACTACTATTTCATCGTAATGCAAGTATAAATCAGAGAAGTGTGATGCTTCTGACATTTAAAAATATTTAAGTTAGTGTACCAAATAGTTTCAATTTTCTCAGAATGACTTTGGCTTTGGGGGATTTTTTGCAGCTCCATAGTATTTTAAGATCATTTTTCTTTCTATCTCTTCAAAGAATGCCTCTGAGATCTTTAAACTTCTGTACTACTTTGGGGATCAGAGGCACTTTTAAAACTCTTCTGATTTGTTGCAAATAAAGAAATCTTTCCACTTGTTTCTGCTTACTCTCATTCATCATGTTTCTTCTCAGTGTATAGGTCTTTCACCCCCCCCCCGGTTTAGTTTATTCCTACGTATTATTGATTTTTGAGTTATTTTATTAAGCTTATTTGCATGTGTGTGTGCATCTATACATATTTATGTATGTGTATATGAACATATGCATGCCACTCTGAGAAAGCGTTTGGAGGGCAGAGAATAATTTGCTGGAGTTGGATCTGTTTGTCCAGCACATGGGTCCTGGATATCTTATTTCCTGTGCCTTCTTGCCGCAGCCCCTATGGTCTTTTGATGTTATCATAAGTGACACTGACTTGTTTTTCAGGTGAAAATTCTTTATGTGTAGAGATATCACCGTGGATTTTTTTGTCCACTGGGTTTGTGTTCTGAAGTTTTACTATTTGCTTTTGAATCCTAATCATGTTGGGGCTGGTAGATTAACTGGAAAGTTGTACATACAAAATCATGTTAGCTAGAAATAAACAAATTGATTTTTTCCTTGCCAATTTGGATAGTATTTCTTTCTTTCCTTTGATTCTTGTGATATTTCTTTCAGTATTATGTAACAGTGCTTATCTTTGCCTTGCATAAAATTTCAAAACAGAAAAGAAGCTTTATTTTATCCCATTGCTAATCACATTAGCTGTGTATTTTTCACAAACGGCACTTTAACTGGAGAAGCTTTCACCTCTTGACAGTTTTTTAATCAGGGAAACATGTTGAACTTTGCTGGATGCTGTTGTTTGAATGATGTCTCACATATCCCAGGTTGGGCTCAAGTTTTCTGTATAACCAAGGTTTACTTTGACCATTTGTCTTCCTGCCTCCACCTTCCAATGCTGAATATTTTTTAGTTGACTGACATGATCATGTGGTTTTGGTCTATAAATTTATCGGTTGTATTACATTGTATCACATTGATTGATCTGTGTATGCTAAGCCATCCTGAAACCCACATTAGGGATAAATCTCACTTGGTAATGATACATAATTTGATGTACTACTGGATTTGATTTGCTGATATATTCTTGAGGTTTCCTTGACAAAAATATTTATCAGATGTATTAGTCTATAGTTTTCTTTAATTATACATTTTCATCTGGCTTAGATATTAAGATTAAATTGGTTTCATAAAATGTTTTATTAATTTTCAATCCTACTTATTTTTGAGGGATAATTCTACCATTTGCTTAAAATTACCTCACTTGCAAACGTTCAACAACTCCCAATACTACCAATCTGAGAAACAACCCTCCAAATAGGAATTTTTGAGGGACAAATTTACACCATGGTATGATACTCCTTGATTCTAAGATTTGTCTTATAACGCAAAATGCATTCATTCCCTTCCTGAGTCCCGAAATATTAAATCATCCAACATCAATAAACACTCCAAGTCCAAAAATCACATCTGAGGCTCCAGTGTGAGTCCCTTGTGAAATAATAATTTAAAAAACAATTGAACAAGCCTAGGTTTTGCTGTGCAAGCCTGTAATCCCAGAACCTGGCAGAATGAAGCAGCAGGATTGCAAATTCCAGGCCAGCTGGGCTGTATATTGAGATTCTGTCTTGAAAACAAAATAAAACAGAAACAAAAAATCAGTTTATATACTTCCAAGGTATGTTACTGACACAGAGACAGAATCATTTTCCTACTCCAAAATTGACAAATGAGCAAGAAGGATGAAGCAATTTGCAAAAAGGGAAAGATCAAAACAAGGCAAGTCAGCATTAAATCTCCAAGTCTGAAATCACTTGCAATGCTTTGTTGAGAGGCTGGTCCCTAGGTTTTGGGGGTAGCCTCACTTATTTGATTTTCCTGGTAAAAGGCTACATGGTCATTCTCCAAAGCTGCTGGATAACGACACTTCTTCTATGTGGGTGGTCGATGCTGTTGTCTCTGCCCTTCTGCAATTCTCTCTGTGACTGTCACAACTCTATCAGGCATTGTCTCATAACAAGCTCTCAGTGGGACCCTGATCCTTTGACAAACCTTTCACTTCAAGTCTTGTAACAAGTAACTCTGACCCCATGACTTTTACTTTCTTCACACAAGCATCTGTGAATGCCATGTCTGCTACTAGCACTACCAGCTGTTGGTTCAGCTTCTGTAATAGCTGTAACAGCTGCCTTGCTAGCTGCGTGCAGAGAAGCAAGTTCCAAGGCTACCGGATTCTATAAAACTATGCAGCCCTTCCAAGCCTCTGGGCCTGTGATGGGTAAGCTACTTCTAAGATTCTTAAGGTCCCCTTGAGGTTCTTTGCTGATTATTTATAGTTATAGTCAAAGGTAATCTGATCAACAAGCAGTCAGTTAGCCATACCCTTATCCATTATGTATGCTTATTTTTCTCCTTCTATTTTGCCAGGTTGTTGTCCTTTTTCCAAATAGTTTCATTCTGAGTTTTGCTTTTCAATCTCAATGTAAGTGACTAAGAGTGTCCAGTTATACCCATATAGCAGCTTGAATATTCTGGATATTGTTTTTTTCTTTTCAAGCAGCTTCTTAGAAAGAAAATTGCTCACCTCTTACTGTGAGATTTGGCCTTCTACAAATCTTAGGGTGGAAACTACAGCCAAGTTCTATGTTGTACTATAACAAGATGACTTTTTTCCTTGAATTCCCAATAGAATTCTCCTGACTTCCAACTTAGACTGGTGCCCTGGTTTCCTCAGCTTCTGAACCCTTGTCAGAATTTCCAGTAACTGTCTATTACAGCACACCAGGCTTTTCATATGTGTTGCTTTGAGCAATTCCAATCTAAGTGTAGCCCAGATTCAACGTCAATTTCACATAAATAAGTTCGAAACCCTTACCATGTACTCATCAAGCTCTGTTGATGCTGGTAGCTTAGCCCTTTCCTAAGCTTTGTTCAGACAGACTCCTTTTTGCAATTCTCAATGGCAATTCCAGTGACTTTCAGCTGGTCAAAGAATTAAGAATAAAGGGACCATTAAATGCTTGAATATAAATGAGGTGAGATGGAAGCAATAGCTTACCAATTACGAAAGAACATTACTGCTTTTCCAGAGAACCTAAGTTCAATTCCCAGGACCCATACCAGACAGATAACAATCACCCATAACTCTAGTGCCAAGGGATCTGCCACCCTCTTCTGGCCTCCATAGTTACCTACATACGTGTGGTGTGTATGTACATGCACGCACAGACAAATGAAAGAGAAAAAAATATATAAATGGAATGTCTCTATCACTCCCTCAAAGACTCAGGGAAGATTGTCAAAGAGGAGGCAGAAAGGATGTAAGAGCTACAAGAAAGGCAAGAAGAGGCGTGAACTGCTGACTGACTTTCAAGCATGATGTGGCTGTTGAACTCACAGCACCTTTGATATCCACACAAGATCCACACAAGATTGGCCTGGTAATATCTTGCCATGGAGTAACTCGTGTTGGACCACTCCTCCTTAAGGGTTGATGAGAGCCTTTTCCTGGGGAGGTGCAATATACACGACCACTTCCCCCTAGAAAGAGAGCCTGTGACAGGCCAAAGTGATGATTGCATCAAAGTCCAACATGGTGAACCAATGCGTTTTTATTGGCATTACTGACAGGGATATGGGGAGGGATTACTTTCCGGAGTAGGAATGACTCAGAAGCAGCTGCATCACCAAAAAGCCCACTCCTCAAACAGGTGATGGATGATTCCTCAGTGCCTCAGGCAGCTGGGCTCATCTGGAGGGGTTCCTCTCCTGGGCAGCCTCTTCTCAACAGCTGTGTACTTTTTCTTTTCTTTTTTTTTTTTTTTTTTTTTTTTTTTTTTTTTGGTTTTTCGAGACAGGGTTTCTCTGCGGCTTTGGAGCCTGTCCTGGAACTAGCTCTGTAGACCAGGCTGGTCTCGAACGCTGTGTACTTTTTCTATAAAGCTAAAGCCTTGCAAAAATTCTTCCAAAGACGCTGCTCTCCAGTTATGTGATATTTTATCTCCTGAGCTTTCTGAGCCTCTCCTTCCCTCCTGGAGAGAATGTTTCAATTTTGAGGCAACATCCCACCATGAGGAAGGAGGAGACATTTTCTCCAGTAGTGTAGCCACCAGTGAGTTGCCCATGAGTGTGTAAAGAAATCCTCACCTTTGCTTCTGTTCACAACCCTAACGAAAGCCAGAGACTTGCACACAGGGAGACTTGAAAGGGGAGCTAGCTGGGGAGAGAAAGAGATTGGTGTGAGTGAGATAGGGACAAGATAGCATCATGAAGGTGAATATGATTGAAATACATTATATATCTCTATAAAATGGTCATGATAAAGCTCATCATTATATTTAATCAATATATCTTAATAAAATTATTGAAACAAATATTAAAAGACAAATTTCAAGTCAATTCTGACTAGAGTAATGACCTTGCTCCTTGATACCAGTTTTTTTTATCATTTTCTTTCCCATTGTTATTATATAATACCTGAGATATGTTGACTATAAAACAGAAGTTCATTTAGCTCATAATTCTGCAAAGTCAAAGAAGGGGGACATATTAAAGAAACATATAAGAGGTAGAGATCATACTACCAAAAAAGAAAAAGCAGAGTAAAAGTGGCCAGAAATGATTTCTCAATAAGCCCCAACTCTTAAATGTTCACAGCACTGCCATGCTTTAGGACCAAACTTCTAATGCATGAATGTTTAGAAGACAAGCTACATTCAAACCATATCTCCATTTCCTTTCAGGCCCTCATGTTTGAGTTTTCTTTTTGTACTTAGCCTAGCTTGCTTTTTTTTTTTTTTGGTTTATTTTTTTTCCTTTTTAGTCCCTCTGTTTTATGATCCGCCCCCCAATCTGACTATTAAATTTGATTTCTATCTGTTTTAATCTTTATTTTCTATCTTCTTCTAATCTTGGATCTAGCTTGTTCTTCCAGTTTTAGTATCAGAAAGGAACTTCTTTATTTTCTGACAATGTTATTCACATCTATGATGAGATTTTGGTCATTTTCACTCTCCATTACCTTCTCTCATCTGCCTCTTTCTCTTCTGCTGTAATCTGCCTTCCCCCAGCCTTATTTGTTCAGGGCTTTTATTATAAAGGCATAATGAATTTCAGCGAGTGCCTTTTATGTCCCCATTCAGAAAATCTTATGCTTTTCTTCATTCTTCATCCTTCATTCTATTTATGTGGCATATTTTATTTCATAAGATAAGAGGTTTTTACATCCCCGGGATGAAACCAACTTAGTCACGGGATAGGATTTTTTTTTCTGTGGTATTGAATTGGATTGATAAATATTTTCTGAAGGATTTTTAGACACATGCTCATCATCATTTTTCAGTTTTTATTCTATATCATGTTCTTGCCAGGCTTTGGTAGCAGGGTAATGCTAGCCTTGTCAAATGAATTTGGAAGGTTTCTGTCCTCAAAGAGAAACAATTTTTAAAGTTCACAACTTCTCGGTTTAATCTTGTTATGCCATACACGTCTAGAAATTTATCTATTGTTTAGGCTTTTTGATAGACACACCAGTTTTCAGAATAATGCCTAACAATCCTTCGAGACCTTCTTGTACACGTTTCAATTTGGATATTGTCATCTCTAATTTTATTTGTGATTCTTCATTTTTCTGTTAACATGATGAAAGGATTGTTGATTTTGTTTATTTTTTATAGAACCAGTACTCTGGGATCTAGCAAGATGGATGGCTCAGTGATAAAGGTACTTGCCACCAAGACTGAAAACCTAAGCTCAATCCTTGGGACCTACACAGTGGAAGAAAAGAATTGTTTCCCACAGGCTGTCCTTTCATCTCCATATGCATGCTATGCAAATGAATACTTCCCAAATAAGCATTTTTAAAAGCTAAACACTAGTTAATGGATGGCTTATGATGGTTTTAGTTTGGTTTTTATTTCTGCTCTGATTTTTATTTCTTTCCTATTACTAATCTTAAATTCATGTTTGCTTGCCACATCCTTGAGATATGTCATAAGGTGGTCATTTTAAATGGACATGGCTGTTGCTGTCTCTGATGTGGACACTTTTGGCTACAAATGCCCCACTTTGTATTGCCTTTGATACATACCATGGGTTTTGTTATGTTTTGCTTCCTTTTTTGATTTAGGAAATTATTTATTTTCCAAAAATTTCTGTAATTTCCATAGTTTTTCTTCTGGTTTCAGTAGAGTGTATTTAGGAACACAGAGTATAGAACCAAGCGTTTTTAAAAAGTGTTGACTTGTTTCTTGACCTAATGGTATATTCTACAGAAATTTCCATGTGCTGATGAAAAGAATAAGCATTCTGCAACTTTAGTTGGAATATTCTATAAATAGTAAGTTCATTTAATCTAAAGTATAATGCTATTATTTCTGATTAATGCCATTCCTGGATGAGCTGTCTGCTCTTTTAAGTAAGGTATTGAAATCTCACAGTGTCATTGCATTGGCGAATAGCCATTCCTTGAGCTCAAATATTTGTCTTTTAAGATTACATGCTATAATATTAGGTACATATGTGTTTACTATCATTATATCTTCTTGATAAATTGATTCATTGACCATTATAAAGTAATGTCTAGCCAGGTGGTAGTGATGCTCAGTTTTATTCCCAGCACTCAGGAGGCAGAAGACAGGTGGGTCTCTGTGAGTTCAAGGCCAGCCTGGTCTACCGAGTAAGTTTCAGGACAGCCAGGGCTACACAGATCAACTCTGTCTAAAAAAACTGAGTAATAATAATGATGATGATGATTAAAGTGATGTTCTTTGACTCTCCTTAGAGGTTTTGTCTTGAAGTCCCTTGCTCACTTTCAAACTTCATTTCCTTGGAATGCCATTTTCTAGCTTTTCAGTTTAACTTTGTATTTCAATGGTAAACCATGTTTCCCATAGACACTCTTATCTTATATGGATGCATATACTTATTTACCTTTTATCCATTCAGCCAGTCTGTATTTTCCAATTGGAATATTCAATCCATTTCTATTTACGTTTGCATCACCAAATTATATGCAGCTATTTCTGACATCATTTTCCCCTTTGCTAAAGGGTCTTTTGTTCTCTTCTTTGTGTCTTCATCCTTGTGTTTCGATAATCTGCTATAGTTTAAGGTTTTGCTTGATTTATTGAGTTATTTATTTACTGATTTATTGCATTAATTTGTTTGTAGTAGTGGATTTTGAACCCCAAACCTCTTACATGCAGCTTGAGCGCTCTGAGTTACATCCGAAGCTCGTGTGCACATACACGCAAGCATGCACAATACAGAAACCATAGAAATGGATGCTCCATGATTTGGGGGAAAGGTTTTTATTGTAGATAAGAGAGATAGAACATCCAAAGGTTTCTGGAAGAGTCCATGATAGACAAATAGGAAGCAGAGTGGAAATGATCGCGGCTATATTCAAGAGAAGGAGGAGAAACAGTAGGGGGGAAACCCTATTTGGTAGGAGGGAAGCCTGTGGACTGCAGCAGCCTAGAGATAGCATCGTGGAGGAGGAGGGGAAGCAGGTGAGAAGGCCCAGGAGACTAGTTGGACTTTGAAATGTATAACAAGTACTTGTGAATATGGACTGAAGGAGTTTGGAGTCCAACATGAACTTTGATATATAACCACAGGTATCTGCCAAGGGAAGTGGCACTTTCTGACAGACAGAAACCCATTTTGCAGGTTCCTGAGAAATGCTGGATGTAGACTCTTAGCAATGCTTGTATAGTTCTGCATGAGCTGAGCCAACAATATCATTTCTGAACTTATGCCCTGCCTTTTGGAATTTGGGAAATTGGGGTTCCCTTTGGACTTCACAGTGTGTGTGTTCTGGTTTTTTTTTTAGTTACTGAGTTCTTAATTTCCAATATTTCTGCTGTATCTTTATTAAACCATCACCTCTTTCTCAAATTTCTTATTTGTATTCTGTATTATCTTCCTAATTTCACTTAAATGTTTATATGTATCCTTTCAAATCACATTGAGCTTTTAAAAAAAACATTACTCTTTTGGATTGCTGTACATTTCATCCATTTTAATTACTCTTAAAGAGTGTCAAAGATAGCTTATTCTAGAGCCATCTAGAGGACCCAAGGTCGGGGACACCAATTTAGGTTACCCCAAATTCCATGTTCCAATGTGGAAGCAGTTCATAAAGATTTTATAGCTTACAGAACAAAGAAAGCATAAGTCAAGGCGAGTTTAATATGCATTGGTGGGTACCCCAAAGAGGCAGGTATATCAAGATGGAGGAAGCTTTATTATAGACCTAAAATGTTATTTGATGGCATTCTTCACTCTTGGATTGGTGGAAGCTAGTATTCTGCTAAGTTAATAGCTTCTAATAGGTTTTTACTTATTATTACAAAATGTTAGCTCTAAGTTAATAGCTTCTAAGAGGTTTTCATTTATTACTATGAGGTGTTAGTTCACATCCAGAGTGGGGCAAGGAATGGCTATCCCAGAAGGCTAAACCCAAATCAAGATTAAGTACCTAGCCTCTGAACCTGCAAAATTCCAATCTCTCCAGAGTACTGAAATTCCAATTGGTCCATCAGTCTCTGCAAATACACACTTCTTTGAAGAATGTTTTTGGTTTTTGGTTTATGCCACAGCCAAACATAGCTTCTTATCAGGAATTTTCATTCACACAATTTTCAGAAACATTTTCTTGAATTATATTTTTCAATGTACTGTTTTTCTTATTTCATTTGTCCTTATGTTAAGATATACACATCTGGTGTATTCTTAGGTTGAGGTATACACACATCTGGTATATTGGCTACTTTTATCATTTTTATGGGATATCCTCCTTACTGAAAATGATTTTATTTTTAGTGAAGTACCTACTATAACTTTCACTTCTGTATTGTGATTAGTGGATTTGGATACATTACAACAGATTTTAGGACCCACTGTCTTTGAAGGTGACATGAGTTGAGATACTTCAGCACTTGAGGTAATTGTGTTATAGACAATACAGGGTGTAAAGTACCTACTATGTGATTACCACTACAAACAAAAGGAATGGTGTCCTCAGAGTTGATGGGACTTTCTCAAGCACCATTGATGTGACTTCTCTCACTTGTAAGAGTCTCTGAGGTCGTACCAGTAGTGGTGAATGGTCTCCCTAGTGCTAGTGAGTCTCCCTAGCTTGGTATACCTAGACAGTAGCGGGGTCTATTCTCCCATAACTGTTTCAGCCAAAGTGCCTTCAAGCAGGGGAAACCATCTTGGGTAATGTCTGGAGTTAAGCAAAGTACCTCTCAGGACTGCTTTTGGCGGTGCATAACCAAGTGTGAGGCCACAGTAGGTGCTGTTCTCTTTAGCTCCTTTCAAGTGAGACGCCTCTGGGGGCGAGCAAGATCGGAAAGCAACTTGATCCAGGCAGTCTCTTTCGAGATCTCCCTGGACTTGTGCTACAGAGATTAGGTTATAGCTGGAGGGTAGCATTGTTAAAGACCACTCCAGCAAATTTCTGTGGGCAGAGCAGCCATGGAAGCAGGTTTCTCCCCCATGCTGGGAGTTCTGAACTATACCAGAGCGGGGTGGGGGGGAGGGGGAGGACTGACTAGAACTACATGCATGACTGCCTTCAGTCCTGTTGCCAACAGAAATCCACACAGGTAGCTAAAACACTGGTTTCAGAGGTCAGGTTCCTTCCCCATTCTCTAGTTCTTGGGGTATGCGACTTGCTTTTCCCTGTGTTGATATGCTTGTCTCCTTCAGTGCCGAGCATTTGGCAGTTCTGATTCAGAATCATTCTACTGAGGCAGATTCAATGTGTGAGGCAGCTACCTCGTGGGAACACAATGGAATAGCTGTGGCCGTCCACAAATGGGAATATGCAGGGAATTCTGACCCCTAAAACGATTCGAAATCAGACACTAGCTCCCTTATCAAAGGGGCTCCCTGCTATTGTTCCCTGCAAGCACACAGAAGATAAGTGACATATTTGCCAAAGCACAGCTTCTGTGCTGATTTAAAGTTACTTATCCAAGGCTATATGTTTTGTGAAACTTCCCAGCAGCTAGCATTGCCAGTGCTCTTGTTGAGTTTATTGGACTCTTTCATCTCTACCCCTGCAGAGGAGAGACTTCTTCGTGGGCTGCACAACCTGGGTGAAATGTGCTGTTATCCCACATTTCTGAAGCTTCAAATGTTCCACTTTGATCTTTCCAGCGTTGCCCTGTGGTTACTCACTTCAAAACTCAGCTATGTTTCTGTGGCTTTTTTAGCGAGCACACACCGTGCTGGGTGCCTCTCTAGGATATCTTGAAGCAACTCTATGGTGAAAGTTTTAAAAATCAGAGAAGCACTCCTGCTAAATTCTAAATTATCCTGTGAACTTACGAAACTTACAATTATGATATCTATAGTAGAACTATAGAAGAGCCATCAAAATCTTTTGGGCAGTGATCTACTATGAATTTTAAAAATTAATTTGGATCTTAAAAAAGCATTAGGCGTTTCCTTTTTTAAATTTTTAAAATTTCTTTTATTCTATCTTTTAAATAAGCAATACATCTGCCTCCCTTCAATCTGTTTGTTTGTTTGATTGATTGATTGTTGGCTGTGTTTACTGATTGGTTAGGCTTTATTTCATTTACTTACTATTGAAAGAGTCCATTTTTTAATTACTGGAGTGAGGATTCCCACCCCTTGCTCCAGAGGAAAGCATTCTTATCTCCCAAATCCTCTATAAACTTGCTCCTTATTTCACACAGATGTTATCTCTGTCTTCAAAGCTGTTTGCTATTCAAACAGTTTCCAAAAGATAACCTAAAACAGAGAACAGGCACTGCCTTATTTACCAGCTGGGAGAGACAGAACCAGAATTGCCTTCTACCAGTCTATGGATGAAGGCACTGGTCGTGCATCATCTTTTTTTTAATTTATTTTTATTTTTTTTTATTGAGAAAAGGAAAAAAAAAACAAGTTTCCACCTCCTCCCAGCCTCC